>NC_080639.1:28748702-29055399 GCF_027579445.1 Ammospiza nelsoni
AGTAGTACTTTTCTACTGCGTGGAAGTAGAAACAACAGCGTGGTTGAGCCAGTGCTGCCCAGATGGGAATATCCCTCTCAGCTCCAGCCTCAGAGGCTTGGCTGCAGTATCTGTCCAGAGATCATCCCATATGGTGGTGGTCAGCTGAGCAGAAGCTGTAATATATGAGCCCTAAATCTGTTGCAGGCTTCCTGCATGATGTTGGACACACCTCAGCCTCACTGCTGGGTCTGCTGTGCAGCCTGTAACTGGCTGCAAGGGAGGGCAGGGTTTTCCAGCAAAAGCCCTTCTGCTTAGGGCAGTTTCTCTCAGGGCTTGTTACCCTGACCTGAGGCTGCAGAGCTGCTTTGCTCCCAAGCAAGTGCAAAGCGCTCCTGGCTGTTTAAATCTATCACAGTTCTGTTTGAACTGAAAGATTCCTCTGTTCCTCAGAGGAGTGTGTTGTAAAACAGTGACATTTGTTAAATGGAGAACACGTAGGGCAAGGACTCCATCAGCTTCAGGAGACAGTGAGTAATGATCTCTTAATATCTGAGAGCTTTAAAGCTACTATAATATTCTTCAAAGTCAGGGTAGTGTGGTGGGGCCCTGCAGAGCTATCTTGTGTTCAGGAGCAGGTGGGTGCTGAGCACGCAGCCAGACACTGTTCTTCAGCATCATCTCTGCAGAGGGAAGCATTAGTTGCTGTGCAATGTGCATCCCAGCCCAGACAGATTTATGATTTACTTGTGAGCGTTCCTGTAGCACCCATCACTCAGTTGGTTACCTGCTCCTGTGAGACACTGCTTTGCACTTGGGGTGGTGTCTGCTCCGCCCTCTTCCCGACACAAATCAATGTGCTAAGCCTCAGTGCATTTGGGAAGGAGGTAAAAGTTGCACAGTTGTCACCACAAAAGGAGGAATGGAGGGGAAGGTCATGTCTGTAATTGAATAGGAGCCTGTGGTACAGTTGGATGTGGGTCTTGCTGTTTTGGATCCCTCAGACTTGTGATACCAGGGATCTCTATGTGGTGCCATGGCTTGTGTTACCCCTTGGGCAATGTCCTGGCTTTGCAGAGCTCAGGAGAAAAGACAGGGCAATAACTCCATTCAGGCTGTCTCTTCCCCTCTTGTGTCAATGTCTTGAGCTGTCCTGGGCACATGCAGAATTTGCAAAGGCTTCCTTACAGCCACTATGACCTCTGCTGCCATGCACAGCACAAGACTGAGCTGATCCTCGTCTGTCACATGAAGATGTACATTTATGCTATTTGAAACTTGGCCAAATAACAACTAAGTGGTAATGAACTGTGGGTTTTTGGCTTCAGAGTCTCTGGGACAGAGGGATGGAAGCAGAGAGACGATTTATATCCTCAAGTCTGTTATTTACAAGCAGTCATGCTCCTCATCTTTCTGTAGACAAATGGAAGGAGTTGTAAATTTGCCATCTACAGTCCCTTGAGCTGATGCTTATGGGAAATATAATTTAAAACATTCATTTGTCCTGAAGAAGTGAGCCTGAACCACACTGCCATGGAGATAGGTATAAGACCCAGGAATAGGTGGATGCACTGCCATACCATCCTTAGTATAAAGAATTTGCCTTCCATACAGACACAGCTGAAGAAGCAGGAGAGAAATTAGGTCTCCTGAGTTGCAATTCACCTTATTAATCAGTGCAACAGATGACTAGTTAAGGACTAATTAAGGGCTAGCTGTGGGTCAGGAGAAGTGAAGCAGCTATCAAATAGGCATGACAGCATTGGGCATTCATTCCCTAACAGATCACACAAACCTGAAAGGATACCCCCTACTTTTAGTAAGCATGGGACTACTCACATTTTAGAATTAATCTGAAAAACAGTTATGCCTTGTTTCTAAGGAAAAAATCTTGTGTGTATGTCTGGGGGGATGCAAGCATTATGTGAGATAAAGTGTGTGTGTCAGGATCAGGCCTTTTAGAATTTTTGCATGTCTTCCTTTCTGCACACTTTTATGAGGAGAGTGTTTTACTGTAGAACTCACCCTATGTAGAAGCATTTGTTAGAGCAGGGGTGGTGATTTTTGTTTGCAAATAGTCTGGTGTTTTAATATCATCACTCCTCCATGCCTGTGCTTACCACCCACATCAGGAGTTTAAGGAAGAGGTGAAATATAGCTATTTTATGCACTTTATCTGTTTTCCTTGCAAATCTTCTTTCCATCTGAAATGAAGATTTTTGAGGGCTAATGTTAAAGTCAATAGATCCAATTAAATGGATTAGATTCCCTTTTAATTCTAGTAATTGTACTGGCTTGACTGGAGTTGTTACTGATTTATAAGGAATTGCCATTTGTGCCATGGACTTCTTCAGTGAAGGACAAAGCCAAGCCCCTGTAATACTTTATGTCTCAGTTTCCCCTCTTCCACCTTCACAGTCTTGTTCCTTGGTGTGAGTGGAACCAAGTACAGTGAATGCCCAGTGTCTGCTCTGGCTCATGGGCAGAGCTAATCACAAGTTCTCAGAGTCCCAGCTAGGCTATGGCAAGAGCCTTCTGGCTGTCCTGCTTAAGGCTTCCACTCATATCTGAAGCACATTATTTTTTCTTACTTGAATATGATAATGAAGTATGGGGATAAGACTTTGCCTGTTTGTCTGGGACTACATCAAAGTAATGTTACAAGCAGATTGCCAAATTCCTTTGTGCTCTGGATCTGCCATTCTTCTGGTGTGCATGGATCAGCCATGCCTTGGAGCTCTGCAGGACATGATGAAATGGGGCTTCACAGGATAGCTGTAGCAAAGTCATAGTTCTGGGGATGTCAGAGTTCTGCTTGCCTGCTGGTTCCCCTGGTCCTGCTTGGGGATCTCAGTGCTGTGCTAATACACTGTGCTCCTTTGCTAGCACTGCTAGCTTCCATACATCTGATGCTCTCTGGCTGTTAGCTCCATTTCCCACACAGCAGTTAAGTGCATTTTCTCTTTTAACTGGGTATTTCATGTGTCTGGCAATGGTGACTGTCCTACATTTTCCAGCACCACTTTTGTGGCTATCTGCACCTCCTAGGTATATTATTTCTGTCATGCCATTGGGTCCTCTCTCACTGCAAAGAGGCAGAAAGAAAAAAAATCTCTTCATAAATTCCCGCATTTCATCACCTGCTGACTCCAGTTCACCCCCAACATTTTTACTGGAGTAATTGTCTTGTTTACTCTCTGTCTGGTACAGACTTGTGCACAGTGCATTATGCTTCCTGGGCACCTCTGTGTAAGTCTGGCACTCAATATCTCTTTCTGGTTCCTTAATAATCCTCCTAACTCACTTTGCCTTGTTTTTATAGGTCTTCTAGTCCCCTTGCAGGTAGTTCATATCTTTAATACAATTCTCTTTATTGCTTCTACTCCTTTTACCTTCTGGCCTGAAAACATTGCCCTCTAATGCCTCGGGTTTTGCTCCTAGTCTAGACTCCTGTAATTAGCACTGAGCTCACAAAAGGTAAAATAGTAATTTTAGAGAGCTGCTCGTGAACCTGTGCATGTGAGAGACCATCCAGGGGCACAGCTGGGGTTTCTCTGCCCCCCAAACTCTCTGCCCTCCAAACTGTCTGCCCTGGATGCTCCAAAGGCCATGCTGTTCCTTGCCTTTTTTGTGGTCTATTGTTTTTTTAAAGTAGTTACTTTGACTCTTATTAGACCTGTTTGGTATTTACTACAGTGGAGCTTGGCCTGCAGGTGTCTCCTGCTTGCAGATAAGGAAGATGCTTCTCTGCTAGTACTAGGAGGGCTGTTATCTCTCATTTTTTGGCTGATATCTGCAGAAAGTCCAGTGCCAGGTCAGTGGATGCAGAGGGGTGGATTTGACTGGGTGCTCTAAGGCATGTGGAAATTAACAGTGGTCTCTCTACATGGGCCCTTTTCTAAACTTAAGTGTCTAAGGAAAAATCTAAGGGTATTCCAGCATTGTACTAAAGCTGGGAAGAACTCAGGAAATTGATAACTGATGGAAATGGATGCTGGCGTGTTCTGTAGATCAGGCTCTCTCAAAGCAAGCATGAATCCTTGTGTTAGTTTGTTTTGCCTCACGGGTCCCTTTTATATTTGATGTCATTGATTGTGTGTGCAGTTCTTCAGATGGACTTGGGACTGCTAACAGAAAGGGAGCATCTCTACAGGCAACATGTTAACAATGTGAAAATAAAAATCCTTTCTTCTTCACATTGCCAAGATAAAATGAAGCGCTCTCCATGTCCCTGACCTGTCACCCAAATCCCCATCTTGCTTTTTTTGTCTGTGGCAGTAACAATAAGTGACCCAGCAGGATGACTTTCCATTGAAGGAAGGGCCTGATAGCTGAAATTCTGTGAGGTTATTCAGAGAAGCAAAGATCCAGAGGAACAATTACATCTTTTCCTTAATGGCAAGAAAAGCTATGTCAGTATGACTTCATCTTCCTGCTGTGCAAAAGCTACAGATGTGCTTTTAAGGCCCTACAGGAGTTGGCATCTGCATAGTATGTCCTGTGCATTGTATTGCTCTGCTTTGGTGCTGCAACTTTGAAACACAAAAGGTTGCATTAAAGTGAGGGAGACCACAACCAAATAATACATAAGGGCAGTACAGTGAGGATGTATGATTCTGACATAACAGCAAAAGGCAGTGAAGGCTTTGGAGAGGAGAATGGTTCTTTTGTTTTCAGAACCAAAGTATGCCATGGAAACCTGTTTGCCTTTTTCCCTGGGTACCATTACAAAAATTAATAGATGTAGGTATGAACACAGTGTGTCAAATGAAGTATTAGAGACACTGTTTCATAAGAAGTTACAAGCAAAATTAATTTCAGTTGTCTGGGAAGCAAATGATACCCCAAGGCTACAGGGACACATTTTTGGATGGTTAGAATATGAAATGCATGCTCCTGTCTCAGAGAGGGGCTATGTGTCTGATTTTCTATCATTGCTTATTAATGTGTATGTTTGCTTTATCTTGCTGGAAGAGACAAAAACAGAAATGAGGAGTGTTCTGATTAGTTCCCCATGCTTGTATTTGTGCAGAACTTGGCATGCAGCCAGTTCTGAATGAAGTTCTGAATCTTTGGGGGCAGAGGTCCTTTCCTCTCCCTGCAAGTTATCTAATGACAGGCTGAGAAGACTTCATCTCTTCTCAAGGAAAGGGTTGGAGATGAGCAGGTAAATTGCCTGCCAGAAGAGTTGGTCTCCCTCCAGTGATTAGAACTTTCTCAGTGAGAGTGGGTCTCATTGGGTTAGACTATAGGTGTCGCTTTTGTTTAGCTACAGGTATATGAGAGGTGTCCCACACCTGTGGTCACACTTGCAGAGATACATAGTGGCAGTTACCTCACTGCCTCTATGCTTAAAGACTCTGGGAATTCTTTTATTCTGTAAAACACAAGAGAGTACTGAAGGAAAAAAGTACTTTCCAGTTTGAGCAGTTGAGGAATTAAATGATAAATTTAAATTCTGATTTCCCTGTTAGCTTCCATCTTCTGATATTAACCATATTCTGACATCAGTCATGAGAACAACTGTCTGTGGAGTTAAAGCTGCACTATGCCTTGGAGCAGAGAACACCATAATTTTTGTGCTGTCCTTGTTTTGAGGATTCATGGGAATCTTGAACCTGAGGTACAGTCTGGGAGTAAAAGCAAGACAGGCATCACAAGGAGATGATCATTTTGAGGGGATTTTTTTTTCATTCTCATTTTCAAAATAATCCATATTGTCTTCCATTCCCAATTCCTCCTCAGTTTCAGAACATTTAATTAAAAGGTCATATCCATCTATGCCTGATGCCCTGGATAGCTTCTTCCTCCATTTTAAAGAGAAGCTAAATTTCCCTAGTGAGGATAAATGGGGAAAGTATTAGGCCAAAGTGGGTAGATACAGTTTCTGTGGAACACGTGGAGAAGGAGAGCATATGTAGAAGTCACATCTTCTGACAAGACTGCTCAGGCAAGACATTAGTCACAGGCTGGGAGTCAAATGGCTTCCTGAGTAACACCAGGAAACAGCAGTTCTCATCAAATGACGCATCGCAATATGATCGTTTGGGGCAAATTGCTTGATGCATATGCATTTCAGCTTAACTCACTGTGAAATAAGGACAACACAGTGTTCACTCATCCCAAAAAGTAAATACGTAGGGAAGGTAATAAGTTTGCCAGATATTCATGTCATGGAATGATTAATCGGAGTGTGCTTGCACTGAAGCTTATGCACTGCTGCTTGATCTTGACAAACATGTCATTTCATATGGAGATACCTGGAAGCATCTACTTAATCATCTTGGATGGGAGAGGTTTTGCCATGTCCTGGGTGGGAGATTACATCCTGTTCATGAGGAGTGCTCCTACCCTCTGATACATGACACTGAAATTTCTGTACTCAAGCACTCCAAATACCAGATGCATGTTTTTGATGTGTGCCCTTGTGCCCATACATGGGGAAAACTAAAGAGGCTCCATTAACCCCTTAAACAGAAGGTTATTAAAATGTGAAGTCCACAGTTAAAGCTGTAAAGCCAGTTTCATAACTCATGTAGTAATATTCCCTCTATTTAATAACACTATTTGTTGATCTGCCCCATCAAATTGTACTTTTTGAGCATTTAAATAATACTTCCACTTGGCTTCCAGTTTGCAAGGCAGTTTAGTACTTCCCTGGGCTCACTAGTGCTGATTGTACACAATTTCTCGTGTTGAGCATTTAGTCAGCATAGAAGCTTGAACAAAGTTATTGCTATTTTGTGCACAATATGGGAACATTTCCTTTTAGCTATCTCACCTTTGCCCGGCTACCTCCAATCCATTGGAGCATACCCAATTCTAGCAAACAAATCCAAAAGGAATGGGTTAATCCAAGTGAGTTACATAGGCAGCCAATGTCAGGAGCACCTGGCACAAAGAGGACATGGTGTCAGATTTCTAAAGCTGACCTGACCAGTTCACCCTCTCTTCAAAGGCACCAAAGGATCTGGTGTCTTGCCTGGATAATGGGAAGAATTCAAACAGAGGAATCAAATGCCTTTAAGAAAACTGTTTCAGAAGGACCCATTCAACAAGAACTGGTGGTGGTTTTGTTTAGCCCTAAATTATTTGAAGATAATTTTTAATGATCCTAAAGCTGATTTGGTTTTCTTTTTAGGTCAGCTCATGTAATGAGAGATATTGCTTCCATATACAAACCTCTCATCTGTGGTCTTAGACCATGGCCATTGGCATGGTCACAGATGGGGTCCTCAGTGGACAGCACAAGTTCCTTGACCCCATCCACTTGCCATCATGGCTGTTAAAAATCTGCCAGTACGCTGTAGCTGATTCCATGATACAAAAATATCCTTCTTATAATAGTCCTTTTCCCAAATGGATCCTTCTTCAGCTAAAAGCCCACTCTAGCCTGCATTATTTCAGCATATTTCAAAAAATGTTTTTCCTAGGATATTTCTGAGAATTTTTGAGGCATTTCCTTTAGGTGGCAGCAGGAGTACAAGAATATTCAGCCTTCACAGTCCCCTGCACCAGTGCAATGGCACAGTTTTGTGCTGGAGATTGTAAACCCAGTTTTACCAGCCTTTCATGGCCTAACACACATGAAAGTTTATTTGCATTATTAGAGCAACTTGCTGATGAGCTGAAATCATGAGTCAAGACCCTGTCACCTGTCTGGGCAGTCCTTTGGGTCTTTGCATGTAACTGCTATGACAGTCTGGACCCTTAACAATAATGGAAATTATGCAGGCCCTGCCTAGGGGATCTATCTGGACTTGGTGTTGCCAACACATTACATTGTGATGGAGCGTGAAAGGCAAGGAGATAGGGAGGAGAATGCTGAAGATTGTGTTGCATGTTCACCTGTTCTAGGAGTTGAGGCAAAACTGACAATATGCTAAACACAGTTGCAGTAGCTGCTAAACTGCAGAATTCCCAATTTCTGGGATAGCCCTACTTTTTGCATATCTGCTGGTAGGCCAAAATATATTTCTCTATACTGTCCCTCATTTTCAGACTCCCTTCCTGTTTGCCTTGAAAGGAAATTGCCAGCTGTTGTGTCCATCACATTTCCTGGGAAATGCTTTAAAGTTTGTGGTTTGCTTGTGAGACAAGGAAATCTGCAACATCATTTTGCTTTGAACACCAGTATGTTATGGGGTCTCTCATGATGAGGAGCTGGGACCTGGAACTGTCAACTGTGCCATTCAAGCATTTCCATCCAGCTGGGAATGAGTGAGTAACTCTCCGTACTGAGGGGGACCTGTCTCAGAGCACTGGCCTTGGGCTCATGGGAAGTGAGGCAGAGGCTGAGCTTTGGCTGTTCTCTCTCACCCTTGAAGTGCCAGTGGGATCTAGCTGGACATCCATGGCTGGGGACCTCAAGCAATTCCTTGTATGCTGCTGTGTAAGAGCCTGCTCTGGTTCAGGCCCTTGGACCTTCTGGACTTGTTAGCCTCAGACCTCATTTCTCAGTGCTGCTCCAGAGGAGAAATGATATTTCTCCTGTATGTTGGTCTCCTGCTTTCTCATGAGGGCTTTGAAGTGGCCTCACCTTTTTGAGGAACAAGCAGATACACCTGTTGCAGTGACTTGTGAAAGCTGTTGGTACAGTTCGAAGTATCCTGATGTTCTCTGTCACGCTCAAACCTCCTTCCATTCATCTGTCAATGAACAACTGCTGTTGCCTCACACCCTCCTGGCCATTTATCCAGCTTTTATAGAGAGTAAATAATTGTTGGGATCTATAAAATTAGATGGTTTTGAGAAAATGGTAAAAAAGATAGGCTTCAGACAGCAGATTTGTGAACATTGCTAGTGGAGGAGAAAGTTTTCTAAGCTGTAGAGCAGACATGAGAAATAGAACAATAAGCCTCTGTGATTTGCCCTTTTAGGTTGCAACAAGTTTATTTAAGGTATATCTTTAGAAGGTTAACATGAACGAGTCTCTGTGCTTTGTCTTTCATAAACGAGCCATTATGTTAGAAAATGAGTCTCTATTGTGTTAACTACCATTACGTGTGTTTCATATGATTGGATAGAATTATTGTCAATATGTTTTTGCTCTATGTGTGATTAGCTGAAACTTGGACTGAGATGGCTTTATGCTACGCTGTAACATGACGTTTCCTTGGCATTCCATTGGAATCAGCGAGCTGTAAACATGTCCTGTCTCCATTGTCCTAACAATGTACTGAGACTGATGTTTGAAATAAACAGCTCACGACACTGATTCAGAGTGTCTTGTCTTTGTTCGTGGCTGTATATAGCGTGCTGACAGCAAAATGGTGCCCCATGTGAGGACAATAATTAGAGTAAGATAAAAAAGAAAATCATAGAAAAACCCAGCTGTCAGAGACCCAAGTGTTAATCAAGAGAAATATTTCATCCCCTCATCGTTTGCATCTTGTGTGTTTGTAAGTAATTTTTTTTCCAGGAGCTTCTAAGTTACGAAAATGAGAAATCATTTATCTAAAACAGAATAAGACATTTTTTACCAGCTTGAGAAAATTTTACAAGATAAAAGACATTCAAATATCTCAAAAATTGAACTTAAAGATTTGCTCATCTGGGTGAAAGCAAATACTCAAAATATAAATTTAAAGTCTGCTTTTACCTTTGTTTTTTGAGATCAAATAAACTAGAAAATCTATAATCTGTTCTCCCTCAAAAAAGATGAGAGTCTAAGTAGACTTATCCCTGCCTCCAAAGCTTTGCTAGAGTGTTTCAAAAAAACTGACACTAACCAAAACAGTTCTGAACCACAAAACAAAATATCTTGCTCAGACTCTTTAAATCCAAGTAAAATTAAGCCTGCGTCCCTCTCAGGGAAATTGTCAGGTTTCAGTCGAAATTATTTTCTCCCTCCTAAGTCGTTTAGTGCTTCTCCCAGAAATGCTGGCTGCGTCCTTTCCTCCAGAAACTGAGAACCAGAACAGCTTTCAGATGGAGTAGTATCTTATGTTTCCCCCAAGTCTCTCTGTGTCCCTGCAGCAGAAAATAACCTCTCTAAAACCTCTCTGGGAAATGATAAACTCTTGCCATGTCGAAAAAAGTGTTCAGAATTTTCATTGTGTTCCAAGAACGTAAGAGTTTGTGAAATTTGTTTAGGAGCAGGTGCAAGCCATGCAGAAAGAAGAGATGTGAATTTGCAGAAGTTTTGTGATAAAAGAATTGTGTGTTCTGAAATTGTAAAAGCAAGAGCAGCTGAAACTAGTTTAAAGTCTGCTGTGTCTAGTCAGAAAGCTGTAGAAGTTGCTCCTGTCACTATTTTCCCTTTTCAAGAAAGCAGCCCCTCAGATTCAGTTCAAGCGGGTAGGGTGCTTTGTGATTTGAAGAATTCTTTTTTGATAAATTGTTCAAATAAGCCTTTGCCAAGTTTTTCAGTTGTTTGCCAGCCTTTTGATGTACAAGGTGAAATAGCAGTGAGTAAGATTCGTTCACAAGACAAGGAAAGAGAGAAGACAAATGCAGCAAGCAGCAGTCAAGAATTTAGCCAAACTAAGAAGACTCTGCCCAAGCAGAAACTTGAAGAAATAACAAGAGATTTTTGAAGAGTTTCTAGAGAGAAACAAGCTGAGATTTTGAAGAATTCGAAATCTATTTCTTTTGCTGTTGAGAGAAAAGATAGTGTTAAATTCTCAGTCTGATGTTAGCTGTTCTCCAGCTGAATCTTCACAAGCAAAGAGACTTTGTGGATCATGCCATTGTTCTCTAGACATTCTCAAAAGTACAAACCCAAAGTCGCTTTACCAGAAGAGTTCGAATCTTAGCTTTCCTCCACAGTCCAAAGGACACGCCCTTTGCCCAGCCCCTCTTAGCAGAGCTTCAGAAGAAGCGTGTTGTTTGGCTGAGCCCTCCTCTGTCCCTCATAGCAGGGCTCCAAGAGAAGCGTGTTGTTTAGGTGTCTTTGACAAGAATTCAAGAGCGCGTTCTTCTGTCCATATTAGCAGAGTTCCCAAGAAACTTTGTTGCTACAGCAATATCCCTGCCAAGAATTCAGACATTAGCAAAGTTCCCAGAACAGCTGCTGTCAGTGAAACTGTTGGCTCCAGTTCTGCCTTCCCATTAAAGTTGCCTAAGTGGTCTTACATTAAGAAAAATATTTAGACTCAAAGAAACAACTCCTTGCATTACCTGTAAGATATGGTCGTAATGATCGTAACCCACAATACGAAAGACTCACTCACCATGACATAAAAGAATTACGTCAAGATTTGAAAGAAAGTAGATTCTCTTCTTGCTATTTTAACAATGTGCTGAAAAGTATTTTTAATTCTTATGATTTAGTCCCTGCTGACTGTAGAAATGTAGCTTCTCTGATTTTAAGCAATTCACAGTACCTACTGTAAGAATTACAATAGAAAAAACTTCTTAATAAGTTAGTTGAAAAATACGCAGATACTGATTATGCAGATTTAGATGTTGTTCAATTAGCAGGTGAGCCACCTTACCATAGAGCAGAAAATCAAGCAGTAGACTTGCCTCAGCCTGTATTAGCAAACATTAAAGATGCTGCTAGGAAGGCCTTGTTTTCAGTAGAGCCAGCTAGCGCACATGTAAATTCTTATCTGCTGATTAAACAAAGTGAAGCAGAATCCTATAGTTCTTTTTTAGATAGATTAACTCAAGCAGTTGAAAAGCAATGTCCAAATGAACAAGCCCGTTCCTATATTGTTCAAAACCTTGCTTTTGTAAATGCCAATGATAAATGTAGAAAAATTATTTTAACTTTGCCAGATCAGCCTCCAACTGTCACGCAAATGCTAACAGCTTGCAGCAGACTCATAAGTTCACAAAATCTTGCAAATTTACAAGTCAATTCTTTAAGAAAGACATTAAAAGATAATTTGACACAACAAATAGATAAAATTGTAAAGCTTTTAGAAAAACAAGAAAAAAATTAAGAAAATTCTGTTAACACTGTGCAGTTAGACTCTAATAAAAGGCCTTGCTGCTTTGCTTGTAGTAAACCAAGTCACCTTAAAAAAGATTGCCGTGTGACAGCATTTCCACCAAATCAATTTTCTATCTGCCCTCAATGCCGAAAAGAAAGACATCTTGCTAAACATTGTCGCTCTCAATTTGACATCAATAGCAAGCCTCTGTCATTAAAGTTCAAAAAGAGTGCATACCACCGTGCTCAAACACAAGTAGTAGTACCCCTAACAATCAAGTACCCAATCAAATGATGTTAGTACACCAGCCATTTGTCCCTCAATCAACCAACCCTCAAATAGTTCCAGCTCAATACTCTCAAGTGCAAAGTTCAAATTAGCCTCCCCAAAACGAATTCATCTTTTAAATAATTTAAGTAAATATTCCTACTACAGTTGTCAATCCTTGTCAACAAAGACAAGATTTTTTAATTCTAAGCAAAGCAAACAACAAATTTCCCAGACTCTCAATTCTTCCTACTGTTGTTTCAGTAAACTCTAATGAAGAGTTGATGATTTTAGCTCTTGCACTTAATGTTCCTATAGTAATTCCACCAAAAACACCTATTGCTATTGCATTTCTGTCACCTATGAATACACCCAAGCAAAGCAACTTTTCTAAGAACTCATTTGTGTATGTGCCTTCTAATACCTCAAGTCCAGAAGTCTTTTGAGTACAATGTTTAGACCATGACCGACCGCAACTGACTTGTAGCCTGACTCACTGTAGTAAAGCAATTTATGTTCCAAGTATGCCAGATACTAGCGCAGATGTTTCTGTACTTTCTCACATGTTCTAGCCCAATGATTGAGATTTAGTAACTCCTTCAAGTTCTCTTTCAGAGATTAGAAGTACTACTGTGTGTTTGCAAAGTGCATCCATGATTAACATTACAGGTCCTAAGAGAAAGACTGCAGCAGTGAGTCCTTTTGTTGTTCAGAAGCCTCTCACCATCTAAAAGAGAGACGTTCTGTCCCAATAGAGAGCAAAACTAGAAGTAAGCCTATAATGAAAACCACATCAAAAACCTGCAGCTTTAAAGCTGACTTAGAAAACTGATCATCCTGTATAGATTGATCAATAGCCTTTGACAGAGAAAAAATTAAACATTCTTAATAAATTAGTAAAAGAACAATTACAGCAAAGTCACAATGCTGCCACAAACAGTCCCTAGAATTCTCCAGTCTTCGTCATCCACAAGAAGACATCAGACTCCTAGAAGTTGCTACATGACCTGAAGAAGATCAATGAAGTGATTGATGACATGAGACCTCTTCAACCTAGACTTCCCTCTTTATCAATGATCCCAAAACATTAGCCTCTTGTCGTAATTGATTTAAAAGACTGTTTTTTCCATATTCCACTTCATCCCGATGATGCTCCAAAATTTGCCTTTTCAGTTCCCATCATCAATCGAAGAGAACCCATCCAAAAATACCAGTACAAATCATTGCCACAAAAGATGAAGAATTTGCCTATAATTTGTCAATATTTCGTTACCCAAGCTTTGTCTCCTGCTCGCCAGAAATTTCCAAGATCCATGATTTTACACTACATAGATAATTTGCTCATCACAGCTTCAACGCAAGAAGAGATAGAAAAAACCCGTGCTTGTGTTGTCGCTGAAATCCAAAAAGCTAGACTTGAAATCTCTGCAACAAAAATTCAAGAAGTTACACCCTAAAAGTACCTGAGATAGAAGATGACTGAGACGACAATAACACCACAAAAGATACAAATCCAAATCAGTATCAACAACCTGCAAGAATTGCAACAACTTTTAAGAGAAATCAATTAAGTCAGACCAGTGTTAAGAATCACCAATGATGAACTAAGTCCACTCTTTGATTTGCTGAGAAGAAGCTGCGACATCACCAAAACCTTTAACCCCTGAAGCTCGTGCAGCCCTTGACAAGGTCACAAAAGCTCTCCATAGAAAAGAAGCTCATCGCTGTGTTCCAGACACGCCTTTCTTTTTTGCAGTTTTAAGAGAGAAAATGCAACTTTGTAGTCTCATTTTTCAGTGAGACCCTTCAGAGCCAGATCCTTTGTTAATAATAGAATAGATTTTTCCTCCCTACAAGTTTCCAAAGACTATTTTCACAGTTTTAGAAATAGTTGCACACCTTGTAATTAAGGTCAGAACCAAATTGCTAACTTTAGCAAGCCAAGAATTTTCAGTTATCTATTTACCATTAAAAAAAGATTACCTCAATTAGGCGATGCAAAATTCTAATGATTTACAATATGCATTCTTGAGTTTCCCAAGTGTTTGTTCTGTTCACTTCCCAGCTCACGAACTATTGCAAGCAAAATTGAGTTTCAGAGAAAAACCTAAATTAAGTGAAGAACCTTTAAATGCAGTGACCCTCTTCACTAATAGCTCTGGCAAAAGTCACAAATCAGTTGTAACTTAGTTGAATCAAAAAACTAATGCTTAAGTGTCCGACATTCAAGTAGTAGAAAAATCTCCTCAAACTGTTGAGCTTGCTGCTGTAGTTAAAGCTTTTCAGCTTTTCCCTCAACCCTTTAATTTAATCACAGATTCTGCTCATGTTGCTAATGTGGTTAAGAAATTAGAAGAGTCAATTTTAAAAGATGTTAGTAATAAAACTTTATATCATTAGCTTTCATGTCTTTTTACAACTTTGCAATATAAAACTAATCCATATTTTGTTTCTCACATCAGAGCTCATTCTTCGCTTCCTAGATTTTTAGTAGAAAGAAACGTGAGAGCAGACAAACTGACAATAGTTATTTCAAACACTTTGCCAAACATTTTTGAACAAACAAAATTGAGTCATGCTTTTTTCCACCAAAATGCTGTCAAGCTAAAGCTATCATCAGTACTTGCACTGACTGTCAGCTTGTGCAACCTCCTGTTTCTACAGGAGCTGTCCACCCATGAAGTTTGCAAAGTCTGCAGTTGCAGCAAACATACCTCACTAAATATCCTTCCATTAGTAAATTTAAAAATATTTATATCTCAGTAGACACGTTCTCTAGTGCAATTTTTACTTCTCTTCACACAGGTGAAACTAGAAATTATGCTTGTCATCATTTTCTGCAAGCTTTTTCTTCATTAAGTGTACCCCAAGAAGTAAAAACTAGCAATAGTCCCGCATATATATCTCAAAAATTTGCCACATTTCAAAACGAATAGTGTTCGTCACATCTTTAGTATTCCTCACTCTCCAACAAGCCAAGCAATTATTAAAAGAGCACATCAAACATTAAAACACGTTTTAAATAAACAGAGAAAGAGAGTTGAGGTCACACCACAGATAAGGCTGAAAAAGGCTTTCTATGTTTTTAATTTTCTAAACAATTCGGGTGCAGAACCTGATCCACTATCTTAAGGCACTTTTCACATAAAACACAGGCAAAAGAGAAATGCAATTCAAAAAATGTCAAAAAAACAGAAAATGGGGACTTTTAGTGTCTTCAAAAAATAGGCTGTGAAGAAATGAGCTGCATTGCAAAGGACCAAAACATGCCAAAACTAAGCTCACCGATGTTGCAAAAGCAGGGGGAAAAGTCAAGGAGGAATACACATCTTAGGGGGGAAGATATGAGGGACATGGCATGGATACTAAAGAAAAAAAAATCTTTCCCAAAGTCAAAGCCATCAAAATGCAGGCAGGCCGTACGCCATCAAGTGCAGGCACATGCAGCAAAGCTTGCCAAAATTGATCTCCACTGAAGGCCAAAACAGAAAAGAAAGACGTACAAACACGCTGGAATGGAGATACCATCAAAGGAATTGCAATTGGAGGAGAAAAAAAGAAAATTTTGAAAATTCCGTCATTACAAGAAAATGGACTGGGATTATATCAGCTGCAGTGCAAAACACAAAAAACATGCCAAAACTAAGCTCACAGACGTTGCAAAAGCAGGGGAAAAAGTCAAGGAAGAAGACAAAACTTGGAGGGGAAGATATCAGGGACATGGCATGGATACATTAAAACAAAAACAAAAAAAGAAAAAAATCTTTCCCAAAGTCAAAGCCATCAAAAGGCATGGCATGCCATCAAGGGCAGGGACATGAACCAAAGATTCCTCTATTGGTCCCCATTGAAATCACAAGATTCCCTTTCCCTTCCCAAAAGGAAATTTTGTATGTTTTTAATTTTCTAAACAGTTTGGTTGCAGAAGTTGATTTACCAATCTTTAGGCACTTTTCAAATAACACACAGGCAAAACTGAAAGATAATCCTCCTGTTTAAATTAGAAACCTTGAATGTGGACAAATTGAACGTCCTTTTCGATCAATAACTTGGGGCAAAGGAATGCTCCTGTCTCTACAGGCGCTGGAATTAAGTGGGTCTCTGCCAAAATCGTCAAACCATATCGCACCCCAGAACATGTTGATGAGTCCAGAACTGAAGAATCAAGTACGCAGGCGTGAGCCGAACAGAGGGATCCCAGGTCACGCCTGACGTTCTTTGTGCCTGATGTTCTTTGTGCATCGGTATAACCTGCAAACTCTGATTTTGTGTTAATGTTATTTATGAGTATGTCAGTTGTATGCTGAATGTTTGTTTAACAGAGCTGATTTTTGGCAAAAGTTTAGGTTTTTGTTTTTGTGGAGAACAAAATTTAAAAATTGATATGTATGTAAGCATTCTGCCAAAACTTAGCTCATGAAAAAGATGGAGCTAATGCAAGTTGTATGTTGGTAGTGGTGGATTTTAATTGTTTTTTGTTGTGCAGATCCACCTGTGGAACAACCAAAAACCTATGTTTAGGTGACCTTAGCCAAGGGAGCTGGCTCGGATACTATATGTTTGTCTAATTCGGAACCAGAAAAACCTTTTTCAACCTGTCTGGTTGGTGTGCCAGTAAAAGAGTTGCCTTTAGTCAAAAAAGAATCCAATGTTAAGCCAAGTGAAATTGACAATGGAAACAATCCCTCATTGAATTGGAACGTTTGGTCCAAAAATCTTCCCAAGGCAGCATCTGAACCCCAAGAATTAGAAATCCTTGGCTCTTTAACAATGGATTTTTGCTTTACCTTCATAGCTAGTGCTTGGCGAAAAGGTGATCCTCCAAAGTACAATTCTCCTCCTCATTATTTTGCATAGAGAAATTTGAGTTTTTGGTGTAATTTTTCAAACAGTTGAGATGTGCTTTCTCAGGCTGACCAATATCCACGGCAATTGCAGAAGGGGTACTGGTTCATTTGTGGAGACAGAGCTTGGCAAGGCATTCCAGCACACCTTGAAAGTGGCCCTTGTAGCATTGGGATGCCTATTATAATTGCACCCACTGCCAAAGCGGTCATGAAAAAGAAACAACAGAGAACGAGAGCTGTTCTTCATTATGAAGAGAACTGTCAGAGTGATTTCAGGCCTTGGAAAGCTGCAAGAAGGGTTTCAGCAGGTATATTTTTTTACCCCAATTGGCTTCAGCAGTAGCATTGAAACAATTAGATCAAGTTGGATGCTGGCTGAGCAAACAAGCTAATGCCACCTCCTCTGCAATTAGTAATATGCTAACCGATGTTGATAGTGTTAGACATGCTACCCTTCAAAACAGAGCAGCAATTGATTTTCTTTTACTGGAACAAGGTCATGGTTGTGAGGAATTTGAAGAATTGTGTTGTATGAATTTGTCCGATCATTCTGAATCCATTCACAAAAGCATACAAAAACTGAAAGATTTGACAGCTCAAATTAAAGAAGATGGTGAGTCCTGGCTGGATGATTTGTTTCAAAAACGGAGCTTTGCACCTTGGCTAAGGCAGCTTTGCAAGATAAGTCTTTATGTATTGGGTGTGCTGGTATTGATATTGATAGTAATATCCTGCATACTTCAGTGTGTGCGGTGAATGATGAACAAAACAGTCCGAGAAGTTTTTGTCATCCAAGAGAGAGAATTAGGAAGTAGAAGCACAGAGAGTGTTCGAAATCTCACAGAAATGGTAGACGAAGGTGTAGAAATGGAGGAAATTTTTGAATTAAGACCCTGGAATCGATGAGAGTTTTTTGAACAATGACTTGTAACTATTGTCAGACGTGATTCATATCTCTTTCACTGACTGAGCCTTCACAGCATTAGGTTGCTGTGCTGTAACATAGCAATGCTTAAGATCAGCAAGTATAGGCCTTCAGCAGATAGTAAGCAGAAATTTTATAGTAGGGCTATGAAACGCAAGTAGTAAACAACATGAGTATGAAGGTTTCTTTTTGAGTCAACAGAGAGGAGGAATTGTTGGGATCCATAAAATTAGAGGGTTTTGAGAAAATGGTAAAAAAGATAGGCTTCAGACAGCAGATTTGTGAACACTGCTGATGCAGCAGAAAGTTTTCTAAGCTGTAGAGCAAACATGAGAGATAGAACAATAAGCCTCTGTGATTTGCCCTTTTAGGTTGCAACAAGTTTATTTAATGTATATCTTTAGAAGGTTAGCATGAAGGAGTCTCTGTGCTTTGTCTTTCATAAACGAGCCATTGTGTTAGAAAATAAGTCTCTATTGTGTTAACTACCATTACATGTGTTTCATATGATTGGATAGAATTATTGTCAATATGTTTTTGCTCTATGTGTGATTAGCTGAAACTTGGACTGAGATGGCTTTATGCTACGCTGTAACATGACGTTTCCTTGGCATTCCATTGGAATCAGCGAGCTGTAAACATATCCTGTCTCCATTGTCCTAACAATGTACTGAGACTGATGTTTGAAATAAACAGCTCACGACACTGATTCAGAGTGTCCCGTCCCTGTTCCTGGCTGTATATAGTGCCGACAGCAATAATATGCTCAGTTATATGTCTGGAAATAGTGTTCTGTACAAATTCCTGGGGCAATCAATATACAGAGTCATTTTATGTTAGAAATAGCTTGTTCCAAATGGCCATATATATCTTTATTATACTGTAAATTCTCACACTGTCACTGGAAGCCACATATGCCTTAGTGCAGAGCTTTGGTTGCAGAGCAAGCTCCTTCCCTCCTTCCATTTCCAAGCTTCTTTCTGTTTCCTCCCAGTCCACCTGGATCGAGGCTTGGGGATTGACTGAACTCTCCAATGCACCTCAGAATCTCCTTCTTTTTCTAATGCAAATGTTTTATTAGGATATTTTTCTCCCCTTGAAGGCTCCACTGAAGCTCTCTTCCAAAAAAACCAAATCAGTCTATGAATTTCCATGCCCTCCCTATAGCCTTACTATTTTGGTCAAGTTTCTTCTGTCAAAATTAATTCTGTGGCAAAAGCCGTGAGAGCTCCAAGCCAGCACTGAGCCCTGCTCTCCCAGGTGCTGTACCCAGAGCAAAATATGGCTTTAGTAATCTTGAACCAACAAATCTACCAGAGGGAATCTACATCCTCTGGTTATGGTCTCTCCATATCTGGGGACTAGTCTGAAAGGCTTGTGAAATATGAAAGTGTGGGACCTGAGCAGTCAGATATAGTGAGGGCAGTTCCAGCCACATCATGGAATTTAAAATGCATTTGCACTATGGGCAGGGATGAGGAGATGGGTGGTTACTGCCCCTCAGCAGTACAAAATATCTGGCCGTGGTATAAGAGGGGATTTTGGTAACTGTGAGTCCTCCTTGTAGGGAAAATGTAAAAAAAATCATGTGAGAGGCAGAGTGTGGTGATTCAAATAGAGAATGAGAGTCTTCACACACAGATGCTGTTCCCCTAGAAGCACTCTCATGTCCTTCCTGTGATGGGAAAATGAAAGTTATTTGCAGGGTTAAAGTTATGGCCATTGGAGACAGCAAAATAAACAATAATGGCTTAGAGAGAAGACAGTAAGATGAAGCATGGCTGTGCCTTGGGGACAGTCACTGCTTGCACAGCATGTCTTGCTGCTGTACACCATCTCAGACTGAGTCCCACCTTCAGAATTTGAATTACTTTAGGGGAGATATTTCTTTTTTACTGTTTTTAGCCCTGTTGTGCCCAGAGAAAGTGAGCAGGGCTTGTTCTGCTCTGGCACAGCTGGAGCAAAGCTCTGGCTAAGTGAGAGGCAGAAAATGCCATAAAAGAGAGGAATGATTCTCGTGGGGCTGAGGAACATGGATTGTAGTTTACTGTGGGTCTCAGCTAAGCTCAGAAGAAAGAAGTTTCTTTGCAAGTCCAGCAAATTTGAGCAAGTTCTGAGGAGGCACTAAAATGTCTTGCTGGGAAACAGTTTTTGTTTTTAGAATGAGTGTGGCTATCAGGTGCATCCACTTTGCAGAGCTGGGCCTGGGTGGAGGGGCTGAAACATGGCCCACAGGTCTAGGGCTGAGAAGTTTCTTCCCACCCAATGAGAAATCCCCTTGGAATAAAGGCATTTCTGTGTGCCAGGAGCTGGTGCTCTGCTTAGAACAGAGGCACCACATCTTCAGCTGTGGAGTTAGTAGTGGTGACTGAGTCATGACCTTGGATGGCTGCTCTCAGGGAAGATGTGCTGCCAGCTCCATGGTCTGACAGAGAGGGGATCAGTGAAGCTGCTCAGAGTGGTTGTGTGACATGTTTGGGAAGGCTGTTTGTAAAACCCTGACCCCTGGGACAGGGTCCACAACTCTGTGAACATCACCTCCCTAGCCTGGACAAGGTGGGAAACCCCACCACAGCTCCCTGAAGGCCAGCCCTGCTTGTGTGGGGAGGCAAAGCTCTGCTGGAAAAGCCAATGTAATCCTGCACCATGAAGTCACAGCTCATGGCAACAGGCATATCCTTTGCCTGTGTAAATTTCTGTGACCTGATTGATTTCAGGGCCAGCCTTAGTACAGAAGATGTCGCAAAAAGTTCTTTCAAAGGAGCCTTTAGAGAAATGTCTCCCCCTTGGTCTTCTGTTAACTTGCCTGTGATAATACATCTGCAGTTGCTATCACTGTAGAGCTTGCTCAGAAGAAGAAGAAAGAAAAAGAAAGAAGAAGAGAGGCTGCTGTTCATCTTATTGACCGCTTATTCACTTCTTTAAAAGTAATTAGGAGTTTAATCAGAGTTTCTATGGATTTTTGGGGGAATCTGTAATTAAAATCTGCGCAGTCAACTTGCATTATATACTTAACCCTCTTCCAGAGCTGCTCAAATATTTTTAATATTCTCACGTCCTCTAAGGGAAACTGTCAAGCACCTCAACATAGAAATGAGCAGCAAATCCCCTGCAACAGGGTGCCAAACTGCAGCCCCCAACAGTTTTTTTGTTGTGAGGAAAGGTCTGCTCTGTGATAACAGCTCAGGCTGTAGGTTAACAGGCCTGATCGACTCCAAGCTGATTTTTCTCTAATGAATAGAGATGTTTCTTTTCATCAGCATAGAGAGCAGTCTATGGAGAGGGGGAAGGGAAGCAGAAGAAAAAAAAAGCTGTCTGACTGTGTAGCGATGGAGCCAGTCTCTTGATACGCTTTCAATTAAGAGCAGATTAAAATTAGGTTTATCTTCTCCTGAAAATGGCAATGACGTTAATATAATAATACAATGTAATAACTTAATAACCCAGTTGGAAGTGACTCATCCTTATTGGAAAGATCCCATTTTTGCTGCCTGGTTCTGGGAAGGTTAAGTGTGCCCATCCCTCATTCCTGCAGGTGTGCAGGCACTTATGGGGAGAGGGAAAGCTGAACAGTAGTTCACAGCCTGACTGCTTCTCCTCCTGGGAGGTTTGGTGTGACTGACAATGGAGCTTTATGGTGCAGAGGCATGTGATGAGTCCATTTGTAGAAACAAGTGTTGAGGCTCAGCAGAATCCTCCACTGCTTGGTCCTCATTGCTTACTCAATCCCATTGCTCCACCAGGGACAGGACAAAGACCTAGAGCTTTGGGGTGTAGCAACTGGTGTCTAGGAAATTGCTAGGAAAAGATCCAAAATCAAACAGTCCCGGCTGACTGTTCCTTACTCAGTCCAGCCCATCCTCAGCCCTTACTCCTTCTCAGTCCAGCCCATCATATGTATGAAGGACTATGAAATCTGCTGGCCATAGTGGGGGTTTAATCCTTCTGTTCAGGTAAAAGAAATACATTTCCTCTGCCACAGGAGACTGTGTGTGTAAGCTGTCTTGTGCAGTGTTTGCTGCCCCAAGCTCAGGTGTTGACCCCTGAAATTAAGCCAGGTTTTCACCTGAGAAGAGCCTGACTGAACTGGCGTTATGGGAGAGTGCAACTGCTCATTCTGCTCAGGCTGAATGATCTCAGATGTGCCATTTAGCTGCAGGGACAAAGCTGGTAAATCCTTTCCTGCAGTCAGGAGATCTGATTTTGCTGAGGATGATTTGCTCATCTCATTTCATGGGATGATCAACTCTAGCCTGTAACTTGTGTGTTGGATGAAGGACTTGTGTCTGTGCCCTCTGAGGTGTTTTATGGAGGAGGGTATAAAGCACTTCTGCTCTCCTGTCATGAAGGCTGTCATCGTCATTGTCTTGGTCCAGAGCCTGAGCTTTACCAATAAGAAGTGATCTGATTAAATTAATTGTCTTACTAGAGCACCCAAGAACTCTAAATAATAAAGTGCAATGATATAGTTATTTTCAACTGTCAATGTGTAAGCATTTGAATTAGGTATTGTGATTTTGTGTGCTGGCCACTCTGTTACATGCTGGAGATTTCCTGCACTTCATCATGTCTGTGGTTTGCTTTTGTTCTTTAGTTTATTTAGCTGAGAATAACGAATTAAAGCAGCTTCTCAGAAAGACAAACACCTGTGTCCAAATATAAAACCCTTCAGGGCAGTATTTACTCATTCCTGACCTCTAATGTGGGTTTAACCATTTACTGTTTGAGTTGAGTGACTCACTGTGATTGGCTGCAGGATGGGTCTGCTCAGTCCAGTCCAGGTGCAGGGTGGACAAGTTCAGTGGTAAAGAAAGTGAAAAACAACAAAAAACAACTGAAGTAACAAGGAAATGCCAGGAGAAAAAGGAAGTACCTGGAGAAAGAACACGAGATTTCTTTCCCTTGGCATTATGGCCAAGGATTTTTCACCAAGAAAGGGAATGTGTAGAAGTCTTTGGTGTTAAAACTCCAGCTTTAATTCAGAAATGCCTCTAATGCACTGAAAAGTCATCCCATGGAGAGTGACAGCCCAACAGCAACGTGGCCATGACTAACCCAGTTCCTTGTGATCTTTCCTTTCCCACTTCTGACTGTGCAGCTGGAGATGTCAGAGTGGGAAAAGAAAACTTTGCAGCCTGTCCAGTACTGCTTGAGTGCTCTTCTTCCTCAATTATTTGAGGATAATGGAGGTAGCAGTTTCTTCTTTAGATTTAGGCTGCTTTGGAACATTAAGCTGTGGGCTGCTTTTGGGTTCTTCTGTGTCACATCAGCCACGTCCCATGTCCAGTAGGACAACTGCATAAATTATTTTACACTGTCATGGGAAAATTAAAAACATGGAGTATTTTGCTACACAAGTCTAATTTTTGTCATAGCAATGATATAGACTGTTTTCTTGGGCTTTGGACTGTATTATTTTTGCCTGAATTTAAAGCAGTTATTTTTTAATAGTTTTCCATTGACTGACACGGGAGGCTACTTCTAAAATTATAACAGAGAAATTCAAATGTCACACTTCATAGAAAAATAAGACATTCATGCTGAATATCATAAATAGGGAAATTTAGCCTTTCACAGCAAGAACAATCTCAGCTGATTGTGGATGTTTCTGAGGATGCTTTTTAGCTTTGTACCCTTTCAACATCATAGTGAGGACTGGACCTCCTACTTGTGTGTGTGAAAGCTCCTTGTCTTTATTCCTGAGCAGCCAAGGCTAGCTAACTGATAACTGTATTCAGTACTCAGTAAATGGTGTTTCTTGTTGTTGGAAAAAAGTAATTCCCCTTCTGGCAGTGATGAAGGTGTGACTTGTAAATAGAGGTCTGGCAGCAGTGCTGTGCCTGCTGATACAGCAAGGGTTTGACAAAAAGGCAGCAGAGCTGGATTAGGTGAATGCTGGTCTGCAGGAGCAGAACAACCCTGTCAAAATGCAGATTCTGCTTGCTGGAGCCACCCCTGGATGAGACCCTGCAGAAAGGAGTTACTGTGCAAAGTGGCTCAAGTGCCAGAGTTCCCATGCTTACCAAGACAGAATTCTCCAAATTATATGGGACAGGAAAAGCATGTTGCCTAAAGCTTTGATATAATTTCAAATGTGAAATGTCTTTAAGAAAAATGTTGTACACTGGCCATGTTGTAGAGATTGAGATGCCCACTAAGGCTTGTCACACAGGTCACACCTGTTTTCCTTTGAAAATTGCTTTTACACAGAGATCAGTATTCTTCCCAAGCATCACCACTCACCTGGCACACTTTTGCAGGTTTTCAGCTCTCAGGAGACTTTGCTCTGATCTCCCACCTGGGGTTCTCTTTGTCATTAATTTCCTCTGGAACAGAAGCACCTGAGCTACAGATTCAGAAGCTGGAAGAACTGGAGGTGCTTTTGGGATTGTGGCATTTGCCCTGTTGCTGCATTTTTCCCTGAGCATCTTTGGCTGCAATTGGAGGCAGGCTGTTGATCAAAGTGGACACACACCTATCCTGGTAATGCTGGGGTTTTTTAGTTATTCTTGTTTTTCTAACCCACCATTTTACTATCTGCTCTCTGTGCTGAGAAATTGATTGAGGATGTACCTTGGTCTCTTCCCTAATTTGAGCCTGGCGGTATCTACAGGTGGGATGTGGAAAGGGCAGTGAGCATTTCAGGTACTGGTCCTTGGCTGCCAGTTTATGCAGCAACCCCACTGGAGGAGCCTCCTTTTCTTAAATATAGGGTTCTCACAGTAACTGCAGATATTGTGGATTGTTCCTTGTAGCATTTATCTCCCTGATGTGTGCAGCCATCACATCCCTGCCTGGAGCCTGGCAGTCCCACTGCTTAGTTGGGATATATATGTTTAGTCTGTTTTAATCTGATCCTCACAAATCAGGCCCAGAAGCCATTTCTGCTGCCTTCCTCCGAGTGTCATGCAGTTTGTCAATACCCAGCCTGCTGCTGGGGATTTCAAATGTATATGTGTATTTTATAACCAAGCAGTTCTGCACTGAGCTCTTGGAGAGCAGAAACTGAAGGCTGTGTACAGGGAGGCAAAGCTGGAAAAGGGAGGAAGATCCAGCAGGATGCTTGCTGTCTCTGAGTGACCCCATTGAGGACCTGCTCAGAGCCCATGCCCTGTTTGGAGCCTGTCACCTCAGTCATTGGGGAGCTGCTGGAACAGGCTGGGAACAGGCTGTGCTAGTGCCAGTGGCGCTACACAAAAAGGCATTCACAAATAACGAAGCTCTGAAACACCCTGAAAATAAATGTCAGCAGCTTGAATTGGGGTCAGTTGTGCTGTAGTGAGAAGCAGGCCAGGCTGGGGAGCAGCGAAGAGATCTCCCCTTCTTCTGCCTGCCTGGGAGAAGGGGCTTCTGAGGCAGTGGGGAACACTTTTATTCCTGCTGACTGCCTGTGGGAAAGGCAGGCACTGACAGGGTCCTTAGCCCTGCTGCAGATCAGGGTTTGGTCATCCTGGTATTCTTCAGACCTCATGCAGATACCTGAAAGAAACATCCCCCTATCTGCAGAGCTTGGTTTCCTGAGCCTGTGGCAGGCAAACAGATGCTGCCCCCAGACCAGCAGTTCATGTAGCCTCCTGACTGTCTGCAATGCCCTGAGCAGCCATGGACGTGTTGCCACCTTGCTTTCTGCCTCAATTTCCCCTTTTCATATCAGGATAAGGGTTTTTGTGTCATTATGGCTGTCGCTGCTGAGGGGCTGCTGCTGCCAGAGAGGGAAAGGAGGTTGGTTTTGAGACTAAGGCAGAAGGATATTTGCCTTTGCCATTAAACTAGTGGCTGTCTCTGGCCACGTGAGGACACCTCTTAATGCTGTTCCCTCAAAACAAGAAGGAGGATCCCCACAAGGTTCAAACTGCACCAGGGCTCTTTAAGCTTAGCTCTGTACCAGCCAGTCTGTGGTCCCCCTTTGAAGATGTCATGTCTCTGGCTAAAGGACACTCTTCAAGTCGAGTCCTAAGGACCCACCACAGCAGGCAATGTAGAACACTGCCTTTCCACAGGCAGTGGAAAGAAGATAAGATTTTTAATGCTGAACTGAGTGGTAGCAAAGCCTCTCTCCCAGGTATTGAATAGCAACTCAGCTGCTAAAGGACTTTGCTAGCAAAATTGCTCTGAATGCTGTGTGCAGGCTTGAGCCACCAGTTCTCTCTGCTGTAAGACATGAGGTGCAGACCTGAGAGCATACGGGATGCAGTGCTGCTGTTCCTCAAACTGGAGTGGTTAGTAAGTGTGCAGATACCAGCTGGACAAGTGTTCAGCATTCTTACAAGTGCCATCACCAAATGCTGTCTCCTGAAACCCTGGGGCTGCTTGGCAGCAAATGAAAGAGAGCAGATGCCTGTGTTATTTCACTGGTCAAAGTGGGGAGAACAAATTAAAGTGCCTATTTTAGCACACTGAGACAGCTGCGCTCTTCTCAAGCTGGTTCCAGAGGAGTCACCTATCCATGCTTGATGGAAGGGAAGGCATCTGGTGCAGCAACAGCCAGTTAGCCAGAAGTGGAGGAGCTGGCAAAGGCTTCCTGCTGTGGAAATCTTTGGATGACACCTTGGCAAAGACTAAGGGACAGATGGAAGCCCTGAACACTCCCCCTAAGCAGTGTCAGTTGCCTTTCATGGGACTGTCAAGTGCCAGGTGAGAGGGGGATGTGATCTACACAATGGGGCATTTTAGGGCTCAGCTGCAGTGGGTGTCAGGTGCTGAGCAGGATTTGTTCACTGTTGGTTATGACTCTGGGTTACCATCAGAAGAGTGAACTTGGCTGCAGGAACAATCTTCAGCTGCTTCACCACAAAGGCAGTCAGTTACTTAAAGAACCTGTCGTGGTTTTTAAACAGTACAGATGTATTAAGTATATTATGTTACTGTTAAGCCTTGGTGCACTCTGGAAATGTCTGGCATTGTTATTCTTCTGTTAGCAAAATGAGGCTTAGGAAGTTTAAGTGACCAGAATCCCAATAGATTCTGGGAATGAAAAGAAAGTGGAAAGGTAGAGGTGTTGTCATGCCTTACCAAAGGAATTAGAAATGATGAGTGGACGTTCTTAATTGTGCCTCTTTATTTCTAACATAGCTCTCATAATAGAAAGGAATTTGGAAACTGGAGAAAATGACACTTCAGTGTTAATAGACCCCAATAACCAAACTGTTCAGGGGATACAATCCCTCCCCATATATCTACATAGATGCTGAGCATATTTCCCCATTTCAGCGTGCAAAATACTGTATAATGATTCTCAGCATTTTCTTTTACCCCTTGCTTAGAGTGGTTTATATTTCACATGATATGACTTAATAAATTAAACCACACCAAATCTAAGCTGATGTTTCTTTTATTTGATGATTAGGAGCTTAACTTTGGAATAAGTTCAGCCTGTGATATGCATGTTTGCGTGTTCCTGGGCTATTCCTCTGTGGTCCAGAGCTGGGAAACATCACTCTATTAACAGATTTTAGTTTCCCAAGCAGTGTGTACCTGTCTCCTTGAAAAGTTCTTATGGATCCACAGTCACTAAAAGGTTTCACATGATTGTTACAAAATGCTGACTGCTTTAAGACAAAAGAATAATTCCTTTTCTTTTCCAGGTGAAAACAGGTCCCAGAGATGAAGTGCTTTGCTAAAGGTCCCTCAGAAAATGTAAAGCAGACTCAGGAGATGAACCCAAGTCGCTTGATATCCCACCTTAGCCAAACTGCCTGCTTGCATTATGGGAAGCTTGGCAAGAAATAAGGGTAATGAAGCTGCCCAGCTGCCTGGAAGAATGTCTCTGCTGCTATTCAGCAGGTAATCCTTTAGATTTAAGAAATGGCATAACTTTTAAGGAGGAAATTTACAAAATATGTCATCTGAAGACATTGCCATGTTTAATGCATTTGCTGCCAGTGATTTTCTTTCCCTTGCTATACTGTTTACAGAGCAGCTGGTGCAGAGCTGTCGAGCTTGCTATTGAAGATGAAAGACTGGTTGTTTTTCAAAGTCTGTTGTGCCTGTTTGCTCCTAACTGGAGCTGTCAGTGTAGATGTTTTTTATTTCCTTTATCACTATAGGTCTGAAGTCCCTTCTTTAAAGATTTCCTCAATTCAAAGAAAGATTTCTTTTGCTCTAAGTCCCAAGAGACCTGAAGGGTCTTTGCTCTTTTGTTTGGGCTGAAGACTCCACAGGCAATGCCAGTGCCTTCGAAGGGTTGCTGAAAACCTTTAAGCCACAGGCAGCCAATGTCCCAGCTGAAGTCCTTTGAAGAAAGCATGAGCAATTCAGTCTGTTCTACTCACTTCTGTGGCCTGGGAATGAGAACAGCCCTCTTGAACTATATAGATGCAGTGGAAAACTTCCAGTGATTATTAATTAGTAGTGTCTACAATAGTACATAAAGGATGGAGCTTTTCCTCTCAAAACAGCCACAAAGAGCATGTGTTAGGTTACTGTACAAACCTCCACAGCTCGCTCAAGTTGTTTAGAAGCCAAGTAGTCAAGGCTGTATAATCTTCCCCATTCCAAAACTGAGGCACTAAAGTTATGGGAGGTCAAGTCATTTGCCCAAGACCATGACAGGAAGATGAGACAAAGCTGAGAAGTGAAACCAAGGTACCTTAACAATCTGATTTTCTGCTTGTGTGCCACCTCTCATGTACTGAAATAGGCTGAATTACAGGATTTTCTCTCTCTCGTATAGTCTGTCTGCTGGTAGATCTGCTACTTCGGTGAGGGAGTTATCTTAGAAATCTCTCTGATCAGTCATTTAATCTTCATGGTTTCAGTTTTTGGAAATGTTTTATCCAATGAGTTTCTCTCAGAGAAGATCTGATCTACAATGGCAGTCTGAAAGGCAGTCCCTGTGATGTTTCAAGCATGCAGCCTTCCCACCCAGCCTGCACCACCAGAGTTATCAGTCACTCCAACCAGTGCTCCTACCCAGCAACATCACCCAACTGGAAAGCAAGTCTACACAAATCTCATAACGAAGCTGTACTGAAAAGAACTGGATCCTGAGTCCTCTCCAAAGTGCTCCTCATCAGTGCATTCAAGTGACTTTGTGACTGATGAGATGTTCTTCAGCTAAATGTGCTTTTCATTTTTAAATGTGTTTTCTGTAAATGATCCACAAAAGTGATTCCAGCTGGTATTTTTCATGTTGCCCTCTAGTCCTGCTGCCAACTCCCTGTCCTTGCTGACCAGAGTATAGCCCTCAAGAGGAGCTGCAGCTGAGCTGATTGTGAGCTGTGTAGGGCTGAAAAGCCCATAGTCCAGCCACTCTGATTTTAGCTGAAGGAGAAACAGTCACAAAGGCACAGTGTTCACAATGGCCAGAGCAGATCTTGCTGTTCTTGTTGAGCAGTCGCAACACTGAGCAAGGACTGAATCGATACTGAGTGTGCTGAAACCAAAAGAACAATATCTCTAGATACATTTTCAGTTTAACGGTCTCCACTTAGCAGAAATTGATGGCGTCTGGACACTGGGAGATCCAAGCAACTCTCTGCTTGCGCATATGAAATGTTTTCTTGCTGCTTTATTTCTCAGTATAGTGTACACAGCAAAGCCCATGCAGAATGCACACAAACTTCTTCCTTCTTTGCTGTTTGTGATTCATTAGAGAATTGAGATTAGGCATGCATGAATGTGAGGAGGGTGACTGCTGCCAAAAAAAACTTGTGTTCTACATCTTGAGTTTCAGGTTACCAGAGAACTGTGTAAAGAGTAACCAAAATGCATATAGTCATCACTGAAGGTGACTGACCCTTGGCAGGGCATGTAGTTCATACCTTCACTGTTATATTTAGAAAAATTGCACAATATCAGTGCAAAAACCGTTCACCAAACCCAAAAGATAGCTGCAGTCACATGATAAGTCTGCTCAGAACTGGAAAGTTAATGTGAAACTTACATTCTAGAGCACTGCCCTCACTTGGCTTTGTCAAACAGCCTGATCTAATAATGGCATATATTCTTAACCTGATTCCATTACCAACTTTGCTGATTTCAATTGTAAAAAAAAGTTTGTTGATTTTTATTTTGTAAATTTTAACCTCTTCACAAAATATCCCAAGTGCACTAAATAGATCATCTTTTGCCATAGAACCCTTTCTGGATTGATAATTAAGAGATTGATCACCCCCAGCAACAGATATAAAGGTTTAAACAGTACATAACTGTTCTCTGTACTTATGCAATAAAAGTGGGTTTACTTTTACAGTGGTAATTTCAGCAGCAGTCTAAATCAAAACCCTGTTGATAATCAGACAAATCTTGCTTTAAAGAGAAATGCAGTGCAAGTGAGCTTGTTAGTGTTACGGGCACATTATTGCCTCCACTTTCCTCAATCAGCTTTTATTCATGCTTTTACAATAGGTGTAAATTTTTATATTTCCTTAGGCAAGCAGAAGAATGAACTGAACATCTAGAAGATTACTTAAAATAGGTTATGGTGATAAGAAATAGACAATCCTGTACAATGTTGAAAAGGTCAGTGGATTAGAGTGCTGATTTCTGCAAATGGACAGCCCTGCTCTGCTGGGGCTGGCAGGCAGCTGAGAAAGAAAAAAATTGATGGGGGGTGTTCAAAATCCAGTGGGGTGTTTTCTGTATGGATGTGTCAGGGAATTTGGGAGGGAGAATGGTGGGGAAACATTTCTGCAGTATGAGACACAACCAGTGGGTGAATGGTGTCTGAAAGAGGAATTGTGTAGTGTGAGGTTGAGGACTTGCTCCTGTGTCAGACCCAGGCTCCCTCAGATGTGCCTTGTCTTCATCCCTGAGCCCTGGTCTGCCTTGTAGGTGTAGGAGAAGTGAGGAAGCCCAGGGAAGTGGCTTTGAACCTTTGTGTCATACAGTGACAAATACTGCTCTGGGTTGGATGCTCTCAAACAGTACTAAAAATGTAGGGCAGTCAGTTTTATTTTTCCATTCTCCTGACAGTGTTGCTTCAAAAAGTTGAAATAAATCAATGAGATATTTCTGGACTAAAATTTCATGAGTGCTCCTGTCAAGGACATGCTTGTTGCTCCACGTGACTATTTCCAAGCTACACTGGCTCTGACAAGTAACATGGTGGTTGCTCTCACTTCCATTGCTTCCAAGGTGAAACTCTTGATTTTGCTGTTTTCTAAGTCCAGCCAAAGGAGTCTGGGTCAGCCACAGGAGGCCCATAAAGCCTCTCTGTAGAAACTCTAGATGGATTTATGTTTGTGGTTGATCTGAGAATCACCTCTTTCTTATATCAGGACTGTAATTCCTATTGACTCCAAGGAGAACGTGTTCACTTGAATATTCAGAAAGACATGTTAATTATGATCCTTTCTGCTCCTTTAATATCTGGATAGTAGCTTGCTGTCCTCTTCTGACCCAAGACCTCTCCTAACTCAGTTTGGATGCTCCATGCAATGTGTTGCTCATGCCTGACTAGGGACAGCTGTTCTGTGTGAATGGCTGCACAGCAGAAAATGCTGTGGTCCTGAGGATGCCCCAACTCAGACAGGAGTCACTCCCCTGTGTTTGACTCCCATCTGTGAGCTGTTTTGTAAACTCATGAACTTTGGTTGCAAATGCTATCATTCCAATTTTTGAGCAAAAGGAGAGAAATGGTGATGCCAGATTCAGTGCAATATTAACTGAAGACGGTGATGTGCATTACGTTATTGTTGGCCTTTTTATCTCTGGTCCTTTCTTTTTTTTATGACTAGCAAGATGACAATAAGTCAGCTCAGGCTGACTGCTCCTTGCCTGAAGGGCCATGAGAGTGTTTCAAGAGATGGCTTTGTGATGGCTTCTCAGACATTTTAAATGTTAAGCCTTTTATGTTTGCCAGAATGCAAGATGCTTCATAAATTAGTTCTTAATAGAGCAAGTTCAGATCCTGTGAGAGAAACAGCCTCCCTTTCAACCAATAGGGATGGATTAACCTATGATCTGGCTTCTCAGGTCTGATAAAATTTTCAGAGGAAATTTCTTGAGCAGAGCCTGAACCTTCTTTGGTTGCTTAGTCAAATGGTTCTCCCAGAAATGATAAGATTGGTGTAGCAGTCTGGTTTGCTTTGTCATGAAGAGTTGTATCTCCACTCTTACCTCATATTTTCTGCAGTCAATGAGAGATGGGCATGGCTTTCATATCTGCTTGTTTTTTTCTTGGGAAGTGAAATGGAATCAGCAGCTCATTTCAAGTGGGCTGCTGGGCTCATGCTGAAAGATAGTGCAGCTGTACTTTGCTAACAGTGGGGAAATGCAGGGCTGATTGCCTTAGCCATCAGAGCTAGAATGAGCATGGAGACTTCCACAGCTGACAGGAAGGAAAAAGACCAGGGAAGGAGAATCTGTAGATCAGCAACCTTTCACATATTGAAGAACAGAGAGGCAAATCCATCTGTCAGCTGATAGCCCATCACCATGGTTCTGGAGTGACTCAGAGGACAAGGACTCTACAGCTGCATTGTGGGAGCAAAAGGTTCATTGAGCTTCTGTTGTGTGCCCTGAAGCCAAAGAATATTTATTTCATGGACAGCTCAGTGATAGGATTGACCTTTTGTATCATATCCTTTGGGGCAGGTGCTCGGCTCTGGTGCTTTGTGTAAGCCCATCCTTTGTCTTGGCTTTGGCTTTCTTTTGCCTTCCCATTTCTGGCTCACCTTGGTTCATCACATGTCAAATTACTTTCATTTTTGCTGCCTGCCAGAATGGGGCAGGGGCCAAAAATACAGCAGAGCAGAAGGTGCTGCACACACAGCTTTTTCTGGCAGATACAGCTGTGCAGTCCAAGCCAACAGTCCCAAAGGTTTCTCCTTATCCTGTAAGCAGGCAGGGAGCCTGGTGCCTTCAATGACTCTTGCCTAAGAAAGCCCTTTGTGACTTGTCCTGCAGCAAAGTGTTAAATGATGCAGACTTGCCTCTCTCCAGGCCATCCATTCAGCCTCAGAAAGAGAAGAGGAGCTGCTTACTGTGCCATCTAAGCTGTGTTTGGCCATCCTGCTATTTGGGCAGACCTGCTGCCCCTCTCTGGCTTGCACAGGAAAAACAACTGCTTCAGGCAGTCACCCAATGCATCTGCCACAGCTTTCATTGGTATGGCCAGAACCATCTGTTCTGCATGAATGGGGCTGACCAGCACCTGGCAAATCTCTGCACCACTAGGATATGTTGTAAAGGGCAAGTGACCGAGTACTCCAACAGCACGGCTGTAGAGCAGAATTTAGTAAGCAATGGCTCTGCCCTGGCATGGTTGCCTTTGAGCTTTCAGCTCGAAAGAATTGGGCTCCTTCCCCATTTAAAACCAACTGAATCCACAGTGTCCAGCAGTCACAATATCTGTCACAAAGGCAGTTTTTTGGGTGCCCATGTCTTCAGATTCAGTGGCTCTGGCAGCCAATGAATAGCTGAGGTATCTGAGAGTGTGCTGCAGCGGGGCAGGGCTGCATGGGGTGCACAGGTAGGGCAGGTTTGGCCATGCAGGTGGCAAATAGCCACTCTTTTTGCCCTGCCCTTCCCTAAAGCAAACACAACTCCAGAGCTTGACCTTGGCTGGCTGGAAAATGAGCCACGCTCACTGAAGAGGCAGCTGAGGCAGTGTAAACTGGTGCGGCCACTCACTGGCACTGCCCTGCCTCACTGCACATGGTTTGTCCGGGCCAGCACTCCATTAGTGAGGTGCAGAAGTGGAAGGAGTGTACATTGGCAATGCAGTTGTCTGTCTCTAGAAGATCTGGATATTTAACAGTCTTAGAGACTTAAAGATGCACATTTCCACCTCACCAGAATGTCTGAGATTTAGAAAATCTTCCTATCTTGAGGCAGAACAAACTGCCTGTATTTTGAAAAGAATGAAAACATTAATAATATGGCTTGAGTCAGTCAAAATATTTTTGACATGTTTTGTTTCAATTGTTCAAAGCTTTTATGATGTGTTTGCAGATTTTTTATCCACAACAACTAAAATCTTTGAAATTACATATTTGAATAATGCTGAAATTTCATTCTCTCTCTGATTTCATATGTAAAGAAAATCTTTTCAATTCCTTTCCCTGCAAGCCCATATTTTTTTCACTGGTTTAAGTGAATGCCTACTTTCTGCTTAGAAAAGAAATCAGTTGGTGTAATGTAAATCTGCTTGATTAAATTAGAAAGAGCTTTTGAGGAGAAAAGTCAGGGAATTTATCTCCTGTATGATAAATGGTATCAAAGAGGTTACCACTGGATCTAAAGTTAACCTGGGAACTGGTTTTTCCTATCTTCTAGCTCAGTTTTAAATGCTGGTAATTCTGTCTTTGGTTTGAGTCAGGAAATCAGTGTAAGAAGCCTCACAAAGCACTTGGATCATTTGAGTGTGAGGCAGCAGAGATGAACATCCTGAGATTTTACAGTCCTGATTGCAAACAAAGACATTAGCTTCTCATCCACTGCAGTTGGTTCCAAATCCCTCTAAAGGGCTTCAAGAAAATGTATGTTATTGTGCTGTATCCTGAAGAAAATGTATGTTATTGTGCTGTATCCTCAGCCAAGTGTCCCCTCATAGTCTTGTAGCTACTTGACTACAGCATCATTGTGGTGCAGGACCTGCTGCTGGGCAGGACAGTGCTGGCACATTAAACTGTCTGCTGTGCACTTATTCATTTGTATTTTGATGATATGTGACACCTGGAATTGTTTGAACAGTTCGCTTGTGGAAGGTTGAGGGTGCAAGGGAAGCAACCCTGCCTGGCCAAGATACAGCAGAGGAAATCTCTGCTGTAACCAAGAGTAACAAACCACAGCAATTACCCAATTAAAGCTAAGCCCCTCTTTAATCAAGACAGTCAAGTTAAGGGGCCCTTGGGATTTTGTGAGAAGGAGGAAGTCCTAATCACTGCAATGGGAATTGCTTCTTTTTCTACCAGGTTTGAAGTTGCCCCCAAACTTGTAGATGCTAATTTCGAAAAGGAGAATCATTAGTTTTTAATAAAGAATTTGCTCCTTGGGAGGTGTGGGGATGGACTGAAAGCATTTTGCCATTCATTTTAGAGTTCATTAGTGCACCCATCAGGGAAAATGTGCGAGAAAAGTGAAATCAGATGAATATTCCTTATTTAACCTCCAAACCAGTAATTTGGAAAAAAAAAAAGGCAATTTCTTCTAAATCTGGGTTCCAGGTGACTGCTTTTTATCTGAGCTCCATTAAATTATTCCCCTGCTAAATTTTCATGAAATAGGCCTTTTGCTCCAGCAGACTCTGGCTCCCTGAGATAATTTTGAAAGCAAAACATTCTGTTTTTATTAGTAATGATCCATCTTCCACCCTGGTGCTATGAGGGGCTTGAGGAAGGTGTTTATGCCTAGGTATCAATTTTCTGCACTGAATCCCTGTTTTTTCATTGACATGGGGATGGGCAGGTTGAGCTGGTTCCTGTTTGTCTCCCTGGCTGTGGGTAGCACCAGTGTTCAACAGAAAGTCATGGGAGAACCTGGCAGTGATTCTGACTGCAGATAACTCAAGAGGCAGCATCCCTGGTCTCACACTCACTGCTCAGGCTTACAGCTAGATCTATCTCACCCTCACTCCCACTGCCGTGTGAGACTGCAGAGAGGAGAATCTCTTTGGGCTCAGTTATGGTAATTTCTTCCTTCCTTGGTTGTCCCATGTGATTCATTCCCAGTTTTTATTTCTATGTGGTAACCACCAGACACAATTTTTCTGCAGGCTCCTATTTATTCTGGACTTACACATGGCATGTTTCCTACAGAACCCTTTTTAAAAAACACACATTTTTTTGCTTTTACTGAGTCTGGTCAAAGCAGCTATTCTGAAATCCCATAGGGATGTGCATTAGGGGCAGACAAATGTGATGAGCTGGAGTTGCTCCACATACCAAGTGCAGCTGGTTGAAAATAGCCTTGACCTTTTTATAAACTGAAGTGTTGTCTAGCCCAGTTTTCACTGACCTGACATATTAATGTGCTGAGGGGACGGGGCAGAGCAGCCTCAACATTTCCCTGATGGTCATTTCTTGGGACATGCTTGCCTTGACAGATTTCTTCCTGTGCATGAACTCTGAGGTAGAAGGAATTTTTTACAAAGATTTTGTATTACTGTCTATGATTTTTATGGCAAATTGAGCTCCCTTCATGTTGTTTTTCTTCCCTTCCTTCTTCTCCTTCGTGACCTCACAGCCATTAGTGCCTGAATTCCAGCCTTTATGTACCTCATTTCCTCTCTCTGCTGTCTCTGAGGGGGCTCTGTGTCCATAACCCAGCCATATGAGGCTTGCATGCTTGTACTGCAGTCTGAAGGGCTGTTCACCTGGCATGATCAGACTGGGGCCTCTCTAGGTGTGTAGAAGACCCCAGAAGTCTGGGATTCCCTGCCAGAAGCAGCAATGGAAACATCAAGCTTGGTTTGGGGCATCCAGGCTCCTGCCTCTATGCTGGGAAGCCTGGAAGCCCCCATACTCCAAGGATTTGCAGGGTCCTCAGTGTGGGAATGAGCTGGATTCCCTGGGCTGCCAGGGGCTACTGAGGTCTGCAACCCAGATATCCTCACTCCAGTGCAGTCCCGCCAACATTCAAGGAGGAGATTCTTCCTATCAAGCCATTTTACTACAGGTTTGGCTTCACAGGCAATGCAGAGCCTAGGTGAGAGGAGAATCGGGCCTTTAATCTCAAGGAATGCAATGGCATTTTATCATGTCCTCTGAATTATTCTGCCACAAGCATCTTGAATGTCTGGTTTATCTCCTCTAAAATGATCTGTGCACTGCTCATCAATCATCTTTATTTCACAACTAACATGCCACAGGTGGTTCAGCAACCTGAGTGTTTGGACTGAAATTATTGTATTTTCTGGAGCTCTGGGTCTGAACCGGGGGAAGCTGCTGGTGCATTTGAGATGTTTGGGTGCTGTGGAGATGGAGCACGGGGTGCTTGGGTGGATGGCTGGTCAGCCACCTGTGTCAGGCTCTGTCCTTCTTCATGCCAGCTCTCACGAGCAGCAAATTTCAGCTTTGCAGCAGATTATGAAGGCAAGACTAAAGCAAGTGAAAGCTTCTTTTCTTTCTCAGTTAAAACACTCAGGGTTACTTTGCCTTAGGGACACGGGTCTACTGCCTGGCTTGCTCCTGTTTCACTGCAACCTGGACTTGAATGGCAACGTGATTCTTGCATGAGTAGAAATCAGGGGTGCCTGAGAAATGTTCAGCGCTCACAGGAGGACTGGCTTTTTGGAGAAGTTGCTTGTCAATCACCAAAGCCTAAATCTAATTTTAGGCACTAAGCTGAATATGAGCTCTTTGAAAACATATGGCATCAATTCTGCTTACTGATCAGTTTTGATAAGTTGGCTTGATATAGTTAAACCCTTTGAGTTGCTTTGCATTCCCCAACAGGGAATGTGGAAAAAGGAGGAAACTCTAAGGCTGAGAGAGATAGGCCAGTCTCGCCAAGCTAGGTCCAGTGTACCTTTTTTAGCTGTCTACCCTCTCTGTATGACCATCTATTTATTTTGAGCCCTGCTCTGGAACATGTGCAAGTTGGGAAGGGACCTCACCAATAACTCTGCACTTACAAAGCCACTGAGCGACACAGAAAATATAAAACACCATCTGAAATACATGAAATGATGAAGTAAAGAGTTAATGAATCCTCAAGAAGTTTCAAGTTTGCATAGAGAAGTCAGAGAGGGGAGGTTCACCGGTACATTTCTCTGGCCAAACCCACAGATGAAGATTAACTGAAAGTCTCCAGGGACAACAAACAGAACAATGTTCCTGTGAGGCCAAGAGTTTGTTTTGCCATTTGTTCTCTGTATGTTACCATGGAATACAAGTGCTGCTGTGAGAACAAGAAGAAATAACTTCATACCCTGCATTTATCTTGGACACATCCTGAAGCTTAAACAGGTTCATAGTGCTCTCCTTTTGCACTGGACCATTTCACTGCTTTCTCCATGGAAATCCCTCCACCTGGGGACACTCCACCGACACCTTTGTGTGAGACTCTCTGCAGAGATTTACGTAAGTAACTTGGATTATGCTCCTGTTCTTCCCATGTTCCCTGGCTGGGAGTGCTCGAGCAGGCAGGCATTGTGTGTGGAATGTTGGTGGGAGTGGGCTGTTTGGAGGCAATTGTCTGAAATATCCATCCAAGAGCTTCAGAATGGGAGTTGTGCAAATCTGCACTGCAAACCTGTTTCTAAGATGTGTGCTCATCCAGGTGGAAATCTGGGAAGCATATAAAGCAACCTACTATCCTGTTGTGCCTGTATTGTATATTGTACTGTCCTGTTGTGCCTGTATTGCAGATCACTAATGCTGAAATGGTTTGCAGACACTATGTGACAAATTGTTCTGAATAACATATAAGCCTAAGGAAAAAACACCCCTGTTCATAGGGGGAAAGAAAAGCAAAAGGCGGAAAATGAGCAAGCTGCCATTAGTTTTTGTGAATTAATCACCCATCTTCAGATCTGACAAAATACTCAGAGGAAGTTGGAGTCTCTTTTGCTCTATTTTCAGCTGGTGCTTGAAGCAAAAGTGTCATAAATCTCTCTGCAAAGGCTGTTCTGATGAGATTTCCAGCCAGTTTCATGAATGAAGTTGGTTTGGATTAACTGTGAATAAGTTCTTGTGCAGAGAACTAGCAAAGCATGGGTTCATTGATCACAGACACTTCTGTGTGTGGTATCTGACCCAACACTCAATAAAGGCAATGAGAAACCCACTGGGGCAGCTTATCCAATAGCTGTGGAGCCACTTTGCAGTTCCAAAGCAGCTAGAGTCAGCTGTTCCTAGACACTGGAAACTGGATGGGAGGGAAATTTGCTTATGGTCTATTCACCTGATTTATGGGGGTTTGCATCAGGCCCAGGGACAAGTTCTCTACACCATACACTGCTCATTTACAAAACTGGTGTAGCAGAGGAGACCTAGTAAGAGTCAAGGTCTCATCTTTTCCTCCTCCTGCTCTAATGCCTTCCTTCCCATCAGTAATTAACAGGGATGGATGCCTACTTCTTCTGGGATTGTTTACTGTGGGGACAGTTCCAGGGCTGTCCCCTGAGGCTGTCTCCACAAGTAACAGGCTTTTAAGTTATGCCTCTCTATTGATCCCCCATCTGAACAATTAGCAGTGGTGATTGCTCTGAGTCCAAAGGTGTGTGCAATCAGCCCCACAATGATATTCAAGGAGAGCACTGTTTTAAAAGGCTGCCTCTCCTGAAGTGTGCTGTGTGTTTTAAATGTGACAGGCTACATGACAGGACCTGAAACAGAGACATTTGAGGAAGCTTGGAAACTTTTGATCCTTGAGCCTGAGCCAAGCCATACTTCCTGAATTTTTGGCTTGGGAGTCTCTGATTCAAGCACAGCATTTTCACCTGCTATCCATAGCTTTATCATTCTTGCAGAATAATCACTGTTTTTAAGATGCCTGCCTTAATAGAACAATGCAATTCTCTGCATGACAAAACCCTAAAAGTCTGGTGGCTAGTAAATAAGAATTATTGAGAATGATTGTTTCATTTGAGGCATCAATAACTTCAGCAGAGCTGTAGGGAGAACAGCTCAGCTTCCCTGAAAATTGCAGAGGAACTTTTTTTTTTAATGGAGCTCACTTTCCCTGCTCTGGAGACTCCAGCCAGGGCTCCTGGGGGTCAGATTTTCTGGAGGTGGAAATCCAATATTGAATGTCTGATGGGGCATCAGGACAACCAATTCTGGTTGCGAGGCTGTGTGAAAAGCTAATATGTGCATTGAGAAGTAAAAGCACTGACTGATCTTTCAGGAGTTGTGGACTCAGTTCTTGTTTCTATGCAATAATTCAATGTGGTCTGTGTGTTTTCTGCACAGCCTTGAGTTGATTGCTCTTCTTCTTGTCCTCACATGGGTTTAGTTGCTAGACCAGTCTTGCAGTAGGTGGAAGAGAGTAGGAGAGGTCAGGCCTCCCATCTGCTCCTGTAAGCAGCCTGACAGCCCAAGGGCTCCAGGGCTCTGCCTGGAGTGACCAGAGTCAGCAAAGAGGCAGCAGGGCACTGCCATCCCTATCTCGTGTGTGCTGCCACTGTGCCCCCGTGCAGCTGTGCCACCAAACCACCTGAGCAGCCAAATGCTGTAAGGAGATGGGACTTACAGGGAGCATCCTTCAGGCACTGCTTTTCCTTCACAGCTTTCCTTTTAGAAACTGGATTGTCCTCTGTTGCTTCTCAGCCTAATGGCAAAGCTGCTGGGGCTGGCAGCCCTCAATTTGGGGGCAGATGAAGGGAGACAGGTTGGAGTGAGTCTGCTTGAGGAGTTCTGTGCTGGTTAGGGTCACATGTTATTGCCACAGGGGCAGTTAATTGAGGGGGTATCAATAGACAGCAGGCCACCTCTCTAATTTTCCTTCCCTGCCTGTTATTTAACAAAACTATGGAGAGAAAGGCTCCATTGACTATACTGTTTTCTTTAATTCTGCAACTGCAGTAAAAGCCAGTATAGGAGAAGCCCCTGAATACAGGATAGAATTGGTTCTGTAATAATAATAATAATAACTTGCTTTCCCTCTTTGAAAATAAATATGGTTCTTAGTAGAGAGATTTACCCATTGCTGGCAGTCAATCAGGCAGGACAATTTGGGCTCTGAGTACTTGATTAGAATAACTTTAAGGAAAATTGCCTTCCTGAATCAAGTAAGGATCCATTAACCTGATGAAACAGCGTTTGCTTATCTGGGAGGTTAAGACTCGTAACACAGCTTGGACTGCATTAGATGAGGCCTCTTTTAGAACAGAAAGTAATAAAAACACCATCTGTCATGTCTAGTCAATCAGACCTTGTACAAGAGAGGAATTATTCCTCTGACTTTACCATTATAAGATCATCTGTTTGTTAACAATGGGAAGTGTCAGGAATGCTGAAAACTGGTTTTATGCCCTCAAATTATTTCTAGCTGCCTTTATCTTGAAGAGAATTAATATTAATCTGAGTTTATACAGGAAATAAATATTTCTAGGTGAATACAATGCCAATCCATTCCATGTTGAGTCTCTTGTGATTTATTGTTAGAGGTAAAACTGAATGGGAGATAGAGGAAAAAGTGCCATGTACTATTTTCTTCTGAAAGTGATTATTTCTATAAACAAATCTCTTGCAAGTTGCTGAGCACTCAAAGGTTCTTTGAAGTCAATTGAATGTATTCAATTCACTCAAGTGGCTGTCTGCATCTTAAAGGACTGGCATGGCTAGACCTTCTCATGTTGCATAGGCGTAGCTGGAGGTTGTGGAAAAGGTGTTTGCATTTTTTGGCATGGATTTATCAGAGTTATTGAATGTTGTCACTAATGGATTTCTCTGACAATGTGGTCTCCTCTATTTATTAAGGAGTACTCAGAGACATGTAAAGACTGAATGCCAGACAGCAAAGGCAGCTGTGGGCACAGGAGGTGGAAAGGGGGTGCAAAGCCTGTCCCAGTGTATCCCCAGATCCCCAGCACCCCTGTGCACCAGCTGGGGTGGAAACACCATCCCCACTTGTCACACACCACAGGTGAGACTGCAGTGCATGTATTCATATACACCATTGCCTGCTGCTTGGGTATGTGCCATGCTGCTGCCCAGTGCATTCAGCACTGCTCTGTGGGTGGCCACAAGCTGGAGAGCACCAGAGTGGGTTTTGTGTGCCCATGGAAAAACCATTTCCTTTTCCAGGGTTTCTCTTTGCACAAGAGAAGCACACAGAGTGTTTGCAGGTGTGTGATGCAGAACTCAGCTGTTGTGCGGTGGGCAAGATCCCAGGAGGAAGGAGACAGGCTGGGAGTAGAGGAGGAGGAGGAATAAAGCAAATGCCTAATTCAGTATTCAGTCACAGCCAGAAGATGTGCTCCAGTTAAGGTAATGAGAGTGGAGACTTGGGAGAAAGATGGTTGAGCAGGAGGAAGACAACATGTGCTCTGGGGTGGCATCAAGGGAAGGCTGAGCACTCCTGGTCCCACTGATGTCAAGTGGATCAGATGCCACTCATCTCCTAGGAAAAAAGGACTTTTTTGGGGGGGAGTTAGCATAAGGATGAAGAGTCACAGATTAATTCTTCCTTCTATAAGAATATAGCCCTTATCCCTGCCAGACTCTGAGGGATTTGTCATGAGTGCCAGTGGAGAACAGACTTCCCTGGGCACAGGATGGCCAGAACAAAAAGAATTGTGCTACAAAGTGTTAGGGTCCCTGGAGACCCTATGGTTAGATCAACATTAAAAAAAGCAAAAATATCTCCAATTCTGTGCCAGTTCCTCTGGGACCTGATGCAGGGAAAACCCACATGACTCTGCTTTCCCCTGGAGCTGGTGAGAGCTGTTCCCACTCACTGTGTTAGCAAATTGATCCCCCTGGTCACTGCCGGGGGAGGCTGAAAAGAATGGATGGCACTGCAAGCTCATTATGAAAATGCAGGGAACCAGAGTTAATGAATCTTGGACGAGCCTCTAATCTGCCTGGCCCTTGGTGTGGTGGTAGAGGAAGCTGGCTGGGGAGGATCTGATTAACATCTCAGTGGAAATGACAGACCCCAGAATGCAGAAGGTCATATCATATCTGTCAGTGCTTGCATCTGGGAGGGGCCGCTGTCAGAGAGCTGAGATCTCTGTGGATTAGATCAGGAAGGTTTTTTCATCAGAACAGATATATTTTTGGGATTTACATCTTCTCTGTCCCTGGCAGCTTGCCTTGATGAAATACTGATTACACAATTGCAATCTGACTTAAACCACAGCTAAAAAATCAGCCGTGTGCTGGGTTATGGTGAGAATACCCTCTCTGTGAGGGCAAAGATTTGAAATTGTGCAGTGCATTATGTCTCCTGACACAGGAAAACTTGCAGAGAACAACAAACAGGCTGTTTACTGTGAGTCTATGGAAAAAAATTTGGAAAAACTGGAATTCCTGCCTTCTCTGAGATTTTCTTAGTCCAGTAGCCAGATTAATGAATGAAACCACTTGCCCAGATGTACAGGAGATTATGCTGCTTGATGTTTCTTTCATAGGAAGTGCAGTTAAGGTTAGGAAACTTGAAATAAGTGCTCAAGGGACTGACAAGCGATGTATCAGAACCAAACTCCAGGGTCCTGCTGTCACATCCTGCATCCCCTCCTTCACTGCCCAACAGACACCCCCACTCAGTTCCAGGCATCCCTGTGAGCAGGCTGTGAGGACAAAGTGGTTACAGGATTTCTGGTTTCTCAGTACCAACTGCCTCACTGAAGCCAGTAAAAGCAGCATTTTACTCAGGAGCAGGGTGGGAGAGGGAGTGGGACATACCACCAGAAGAGAGCTACTGGTCAGCTGAGAGATCAGTGCAGAAAGAGAAATTCCCAAGGCAGTTTTTGTCCCAGAGGCTGGAAGTGAGCACTGGCAATGCACCCACGGGGTGGCTGGGACACTGGATGCAACTCTTTCAGCATTCCTCCAGACCCAGGCTGCTGCAGGCTGTGATGCCTTCAGTGGCTGAGCTGTCCCTCAGAGCCTATGGCACAATAAATCAGTTGCTGTTTCTCACTTGTTCTGATAATGCTGCAGGCGGGGCAGCTTAACAGAGAGACTGCTGGGCTGCCATGCAAGAGGTTTTAGAGGAGTCTACCTTCAGCAGGATGTTTCTTCCTTCTTTTACTCCTTTTTGAAATGGAGGTACTGCTATCTGCTCAGTGAGATGCTCTGAGATATCTGCTGCTGAAAGGCACCATGTGAGATTCTGCTTCTGAAACCACCAGGGAGAAAATGTTCTTGGGACACCAAATGGTCCTCAGGTGTTTTCCAAAGTGCTGCCTCACCACATACATCTTTCTTCCAGCTGCAGGGAAGCACCTCCCACACCAGGAAGGGGATGAGCCAGCTTCAGCTCCAGGCAAGTGGACTGGGTAAATGTTTGGATTTTTCTGTTTCCTGGCTCTCTCTGATATTCAGAAGTTTTGAACAGAGAGCCTGAGCTGAGTGTGAGACAGACAGGTATCTCAGTACCAACAGGTGGGGCACTGGGTGCCCAAGAGATCATCACACCTTGTGACAGTCAGAATTCATCACTTGCACCCAAGAGAGACAAACAGCACTGAGTTAGCAATGGAGCTCACATGCACTTGCACACCTATCTTGGCTCTCCTTTTTTGCATTTGTGTTTTTCCAGAGCACTCTCTCTGTTGCTGACTTTACATACCTATATGAACATTAAAAGGAGCTACTGTTTCAACTAGGAACTGTCTCTAAGCAGTGGACAGCATTGCTAAAATGCCTGAAATTTCTATAAAGGAGCAACAAAGGACTATCATGAAGGGCAGAGCATAGAAACATCCCAGGGACTGGACATGTTCCATTGCGTGGAGCACCTGTATGTACATTTTCTCTGTCTTGAACTTATTGAAACCAGTGCTACCAGTCAGTGCATGGTACCTTATACCATAGCAACAAGTACGTCTTAGAAGTGGAGGGGAAAATACTTGGAAAATAATTTAAGAGGTCCCATAGCCCATTTCCTTACTGACAGCCTGAACAGTTATATTATCCCTGATTTTCTATGCAATATATGGCTTTCCTTGGTATTCACTTGCTGTTAATCAATGGTCTGTTCTGAAAGACCACAAGTCTTATTCTGGAACCAACTTCCATTTTTTTTTCAGTGGTTTTGTGATACTCTCAACTTGAGAGCCTAGAAAGTAATTTAAATTCATGGTTGTATTTTGTTTGTGCTGTTTTCTTCATTTCCTGCCTAAGCTCTCTCATGCTCTCATGTGTTTTGCTTGAACATTCCCTTCAATGAAGAGAAAAATCCTAATTTTTCCTTGCTACAATAGCCTCTTAAATAATTGTTCAGAAATAAAAGCCCTTCCTCATGTGTTCCTCGTCTCTCCCTGCCCAAATCTTCTAATATAAGTCACAAAAGTCACAAGCATTACCAAGTGAAGCCTTTTATTTTTCCCAAAAACTATTCTCCCTCCAGCTTTTCTTCTCTGTTGCATTGTCTGGCCTGTAGTGCTCATATGTCTTTTCTGCTTGTTTTTCACAGTGCTTGCCCAGAGTCTCATGCTGCTGGCTTTGCCATGCTGTGCTTTGTACTTATCTATGCTGTATCTTCTTATAATATGAATAATACTCCCTGGATCCTGGCCATACTTCCTACATTATAGATTTAAATTCTTCTTACCATATATCTTTTCTTTAATATCTCTTCTGTGCACAGCCTGCTCTTTTTTAGCCATTATTAAACTTTTGCTTCAGTCCTCCTTTCACAAGCCCCTCACGATTTGCCATCATCTTTTTATGAGTTTTTCATGCTGTTCTTCATCTTTTACTTCAGGCTTTGCATCCCTTGTTGCTCTATCAAATGAATAATCATATGTAGGAATTTATTCCTCATTTCATTTTGGAGTTTGATTGTGATCAGCTTAGGCTTCTCACTATCGCACATTGTAGCTATTGTTGTGTGCTTCTTTCCTCTCTTAAATTCAGGTGTCTCTCAGTGTTTCCCTAGTGCATCTTTCTAGTCCTCCTGCCCAATCCCACTGGTCATCCTATGTCCAGCTAATAGCAGAGCTCATCAGGATCTGACAGCCTGTTTGTAGCCTAGACTTTATCTTGAGGTGATGATGATAGATACAGAACCTTGAAGCAGGTGGGACTTGACTGCAATAAAAAGGTGAAGGATGCAGATGGCTTCAGGGCCATGCTGTTGGGTAGTGGAGACCCCATTATACTCTATTGCTGAACTCACTCTAAACTACTTCTGTGTTTGCAGAAAATATCTGGGGTTTTCCCCTGCAGAAGAGTTTCCCTAAAGCCTCTCTGAAAGAAAGTCACAGCAGTTTACAGGCAGTTACGGGGGAAAGCAGAAAGGAGTAAAAAGTGGAAGTGCAGTTGAAAAATTATTGATTCTCCTTCAGGCAGCTCATGGCTTGAAGGTGAAAAAGGGTCTGGAGGGACAATGTTATATCTGTCAATGTTATACCTGCTTTCCTGTGTGATATGTGAAGAACTGGGAACTGAAGCCGGACTGTCAAAGGTTGGTGAAATCCCGTGTCTTCTCAAAACCATTATCTTCTCACTAGGTGCCCCATCCCTGGAAACATTCACAATCAGGTTTGACAGGACTCTGAGAAACCTGATCTAGTTCAAGATATCCCTGCTTATTGCAGAGGAGTTGGAAAGGATGGACTTTGAAAGTCCCCTCCAGCCCTAACTGTTCTGTGATTCTATGATAGTGAAAGACATGTATAGTTAAGACCAACACTGTTGCTGGTGTACCGTGTCAAAAATTTGGATTTATGGGCAGCTGTAGATCCTATCTAGTCACAGAGCCAGTCCCTATCCTCAACCAGAAGTAGTAATTTTATTGAAAGATAGTGTAGCTGCACTGTGGAGTGATTGATCGTGAACATCCATGAAAGGTGCCATGCAGCCTCAGAGGCTGTATTCAAGAAAGGCAGATTCCCTATGACATTTGAGAGCTGAGCAGAGAGGACTTCAGATCAGAAATAAATGGAAGTTTAACTATTTTAGTGGTGGCCAAAGGACTGCTGTTGAGAAGTGAAACATTAACAGCAGAGTGAAAGGGAGCCGGGATTGCTTAACGAGGTTCATCTTCAGCAGAGCTGGGCACGTCCAAGGCACGGAATGGCAGAGGGGGACTGCACACCACAGCCTGCAAAGGAAGCCCAAGCTGGTGAGGAAGTGTTTAAAGATTTCTTCTTGCTGATAGTAGGAGAAACTGAGGGCAAAAAGGAATGAGGAGGGATGAGAAGTTTCTCTGATTGTTACAGGTTGACTTGTGGCCAGATGACAGGTTCTTAAATGCAGATTAGGTACTGGATATTGTTAGTGGTATTGATCTAAATGCCTTCACAATTTTAAGTCTGTAATGGCTGGTGAATAGAGGAGAGATGTGGGTTTGAAGGCTTCTGGCATATTTTCCTGGTTGTTCAAATGATTTGATACATCATTTTCTTAAATTTCTTTGAAGTTTGGGAGAAGTCTGCAGGCAATGGAAACCACTCTTGATCTGGATAAATCAGTTAAGCCCTGCTCTTTCTTGTGATCAAAGAATTGGAGAAAATAAGCCAGAAAAGACGTCCAGAGGTTATCATGTCCTTCCAGGGTCTGGTCATTAAGCCCAAAGTGTTGCTGCCACATATTCATCTAGTTTCTTAAAACCTGATCTCAGAAACAGAGAAAGAGGAGAGAAATACAAATATGGCAAAAGGGCTATAAAAGTATGGCCAGTGTATATGAATTAACAATAAGACTCATTATGAAAAGACAAGTGTGGCTGAGCTGAAAATTAGGAAGGGATTGTACCTCTCATCCTAAGGGATGAGATGAATGCAGGTAAAAATGAAGAGATTAGTTGAGTATAAACAGATTAAGGTGCACAGTACTGCAGCAGGGAGCAGTGAGAATGTGAGGATTATAAAAGCAACGTGAAAATGCAGATTCTCTTTCTGAGGATTTGGGAACCAGAAAAAAATTAAATTATGAACTGAAAGTCATAGCAAAATGTATTAATGGGAACTTCTGGCTATGCAAGGCATCTGGTAGCTGAATATAACATGTAAACATGAATCATCCTACAGACTCCCCAGTTGCATAAGGGATAATTCAAAAATGAGGAAATTGTACAGAAAGTAGTCCTTGCTTTCACACTTACCAGGTGAAGTAGTTTGGCACAAGATTTTTACAGAAACTCAGGAAGGCACCTCTTCTATATGCCTGCTCTGGAACAGGACCTGATATTTATGTAGTCCCTAATGCATTCTTATGTAACAGACATCGCCACACCATCTCTGTTCCAATGCTCATCTGTCCTCACTGAGAGGGAAATTGGAAAAAGGAGCCCCAAATATTCTTTACTAAAAAAAATCAGTTATTTCTCTCATCTTGTCCTCAACAAAAATGGATTATGGTTCTCTCTCTGGCTGTTTTTCCTGTCAATGGAAAGGAGTGGCATTTGGTATTCTTCTTTCCCAAATTTCATTGCTTTCATTCCAGAGTTGTAAAATGGTTTCTTCCATTTTGCAACACCATTTTGGGTTCATACCCAGTTGTCTCCCCGGCTTCTTCACCCTGGTTTTGAGTACAAACAAGAGCACCATGCTGGCTGTGCTGAAGTTTTCTTTGCTCATGGAAAAGCTGAGGACCTGCATGTTTCATGCTTTCCTAATGTGATGGAAAATCATTGATACTCTTAGAGGGATTTCCCAGTTGTCCACTATTATGAGCATTTCATATGAACCCTATTTCCTTGTGAGAGATCAGAGGCACCAGAGTTAGGATATATCACATACAGAGCTGCTCTAGCTGTTACTTCACTTAACAAAGAATAAAACAGTCTGGTTTGAGAGCGTTTTTTTCCAACCTGAAATGGCTGTTTTGTAATCCTTATTCTCCTTTTGGTGCTTAGAAGGGATTATCTGATCAAGTATCTCTCTTGTTATGGAGGAACACTCCTGGAGGAACATTGGCTTTTTAAAGGCAGTGGTGATGCTTGTTTTGCTTTTGCCTTCCACAAGGAAAGTGGCTCAATGTGGTATTCAGCACTTGAAGGTGAATTTCATCAGGCTTTGATGATCTGAGCACATTTGAGATATCCAAATATTATTTAAGCAGTTTTTGTCTCATTTCACACATACTCCTACTGGTTCATTTCAAAGGTGTTGCATACCTTGTTGCAATTTATTTTTTAGTAAAAATAACAAAAAGGACACAAGTTTCCTGGCTTCTCTGGATGATTGTTTTCTGGTTTAAATAACAGCTTTTCATTTTCCTTCCTCTTTCTCCAATATTGACAGCATTTCTAACACCTTTTCTTATTGCCTTTTATGTCTCCTTGCTAGCTGTGGTTCATTTTGTGCCTTAGCTTTGCAGACACACTTCTACCACTCTGTTTGATCTGTTTGTCTATACCTGTTTTCAGAAATGCCACCTTATTTCCATTTGTGGTACAATTCCTTCCTGATTTTCAGTCCAGTCGCACAGGTCTCCTTCTATCAAGTATCATTCTGTATTTGTATCTGAGGTGCCTGCAATTTTATTCTCCTAAACTTGTTTTTACTGTTTGCTACAAGTTACCATTTATTGCCAGACATTTAAATTCCTTTTCTTCCTTTCTGTCTGAGAAGACCTTCTGGCAGCTAGTGGCCTAAACAGCTCTGCAGTGTATTAGACAAGTAGTATGTTAATCCTACTGACTGATAGGGTTTTTTCATGCTAGCATTAAAAAAAATAATCATTTAGCTTATGTGACGCACAGGGCTGTATATACACAGAGGAAATATAGCTGCAGGAGGCTGAAAATGTTAAGGCATCACACTACAGCAGCATGGAAGCACTGTGCAAGGGATGGTGAACCCTTTCCTGCCTTCCTTTTTTATTATTCCTTTAGTAACTCTGCTGCTGTGTTTGCTCTGCTTGCCTGTGTATGGCAGAATACAGCAGGTTTCTACTGGGAGCTGTAGAGAAATACCTGGGCCATGAGATGCCAGCAGAGGACTCAGAAATATTTCTGCTGCCTCTAGCACGGGGTCAGACTTGCAGGACTCGAGCAGGTGCCAACCTGGTGTGTAGGGACAGAACCCATGTGAACAAGACCTGTTCTGCCCCCATCTGGGTCTGCTTTTGAGCACTCATGCCCATGAAAAGGGCTTGATAAACCCTGGAGGCTGCACCCCGGTGAAAAGCAAGGCTGTGCATGTGTGCAGGTCACTGAGAGGGCTGAAGACAAGGAGCTGGTTTGGGGCAGTACCAGAGGAGGTACCAAACTCTTGTTTTGCCACTGCTGTAGAAGAAAAAAGAAACAAGGAAGGGGTAGAGCTTTCTGGCACCATCTGAAGTTTGGCCTCCAAGTCAGCTGCCCAGCTGGCCCCATGTTTAGCTGCCCAGTTAGCAGGAGTGAGATGGAATCTCTGGGGATTTTCAGAAGCAGCAATGCCAGAGGACACAATGGATAGTAATTATACTTCTGTGCAGTCCATCACATCTGATTCTCTTGTGTAAGTGTTCTCTACGTCTTGTTAACAAAAACTGAAACCAGATTAAGGATCTGTGGTGTGACCAAGTCCTCTTTCCTGGTTCATCAGCTGCAAACCTGGTTCTTGTGATAACCAAACACTATCAGCAACTCAGTACTTGCACTAAGGATGAGTTTATGGAGACTCCTTGTACCAGCTGTGGATTCTGGGTGTGGTCTGTGCATTCCTGAGAAGAGAAGGGAGAAATATTTGGGAAAATTCTTTGAACATTTGCCTTTTAAAGAAGCCAAGTGTAAGAGGAAGAAGAAACCTCTGCACTGTGCTGAGGATACAGCAGAGCCACAAGCACAGAGGATAGTTTATGGAAGGTTGTGAGTTTTGCTCTGGAGTTGCAACTGGCACTGGAAGAATGCAGATGAACAGCTCCACTATTGCCATGGGAAGGGCATGGAAGGAGGAACAACTGTGTACCTGCAGGGAGCTGAGCCCACATGGCTGCAGGGGGAACCCAGGGACTCCCAGCACAGATGGGCTGCATTTGTCACATATGGAGCCCCAAAGTGGTTCTCTGGATAATAGAAAGCGAGAGAGAGGTGTTGGGGCTGCTTCTGGCTGCTGGCTGTGCCCGCTTGATTGAACTGTCCCATGGGAAAAGGCAAGGTCATTCTAGGGAATTTCTGTGGGAATGAACCCTGGGTCACTTCACTCCTGCAGTAGCAAAGAAATGATTTAACACAGTGCAGGCATCTGTGACATCCAGTGTCCAAGGGTTTGGTGTGATGAACATTTTAGTAGTTATGTCTTGGAACGTGTGGCTTTCCAGTGAAATGAGATCCCTGCAGAGTAAACCTATCATTACCACACGGGGAGGGAGATGCACGCTCTGCTCCTAAATCCACAGGCAGTAGGTGTATCTGGGACCTGGGATTTTATTCAGCTCACATCTGTGCAGCATCCAGGACCGTGCTGGGCTGGTGCACGTAAAATAGCTGGGGGCATGCCAAACAACAGGGAGGTCTGTGCCACAAAGTGCTGACAGCCCCAACCTGTGACTGGTTTAGGCTGTGTTCCCTGACTTCTCTTGAACTCTGGAGCTGTCTTTCCTGGTAGCATCTCCCTCCCCTTTCTGCCCTGGCTGCACAAATGTGCTCAATTAGGGTTAACTCAAACTGAATCAAACTTCGTGCCTGAGGTTGGAAATCTTCCCAGTCAACTCACCACAGCCACATAGCATGGTGGGAGACAAGGCGAGAGGGGAGATGAACGCTTTTCAGAGAAACGAATCCAAGGAAACTTTGTTCACTTTTATTTCTGCAGGAGATGATCCCCCCAAAGGAGATTTCCCTCTTCAGAAAAAATCTCCGGTAAGTGTTACTGCTGGTTTCCTTTGCTTTGCTTTCTGCTCAGCTTGTTTTAAACATTGCAAGATCTCTCTGTTCTCTCCTCTGTTGTGCTCTGGCTACAGACAAACACCCTTTCTTGCAGAGGGTTGAAATAAGCCTTAACAACTCAAGGCAAAAATCTCTCCACTAACCTGATTAAGTTAAGAAAGTGCAGCTTAAAGGGAAAGCACAAACTGTCTGAATGTTTGGGGAAAAGGGTAAGGGTTTTTATTGCCTTTTCCCTGAACACTACTTTCCTTGTGGGAAAGAACTTAGATCTCTGAAGTGGATGGGGCTGTTGTGCAAAGGAGGGAGGGAGCTGAACTCTGTTTAGTTTGATGAAACCCACCAGGGAAGGGTACCCAGATGCTGAAAAGCAGAAGGAAGGACAGGGATTGAGGACAGGCCACTGGTGAGTGTTACAGAGACCAACTGCAGTGCCAGAACCATGAGTTTACATTTTTGCCTCTGATTTAAAGCCTGAGTCAGGTGCATGTGTTGCTGCCTTGCAGCTTTGATGTTTGTGCAGGTTTTCAGGCTAATTCTTGTTGAGTGCTTGACCCCTAAAAACTGTTCACTGCATAGCATTCAGGAAGAATTTGGCTTAGGTTGTAGCTGCTTTGACTTGCAGGATAATATGTAATACTTGATCTTAAAACTCACAGTCATGTCATTAGCAAACCAACTATTTAACTCAATTTTAATTACTGTGCAGACATTAACTATTGGATATCCAGAGCTCCTGGGAAATATTAATCTTTATCCTGTTTTGCCATTAGTCAGCAAGAAGGAGAGCTGAAAACAAATGTCTCCTGTAGTGGGTACTTTAAATGAACTATCTTTTTTCCAAAGACACGGTCTATCAACTTCCACAGTATCTTTAAGAGATCCATAATCCCACAGATCCCAGGCTTGCTGTGGAAGCTAAGCACTGCAGACTATCTGTGTGTTCATGAATCCAGGCTTGACCTCCTTGCTTTTGCTGGGGCTGTTTGCTGAGCACGGTCCTCCTCCGCGAAAGCGAGCAAACCGCATCTGGCTCTCCACATGGATGAAAGCTTCCCACTTTTGGATGTCCAGGCAGGCCACAGGCAGGTCAGTGATACAGTGGAGACAATACATGAGGGTTTCTGCACGTGCTGATGCCATCTCATGACACACAAGCCAGATGGAAGCACCCCTGTTTGTAAGTCGTTGCTCTGTGTTTGTAAGCACTTACTCCGGGTGGTGGCTCAGGCGCTTGGGAAGGTTTAGCTGGGAAGTCACTGCCCCCTGCTCTCCTTTCCTTCTCGTCTGTAGGAGGTGCCCATTCCAGAGCAGGAGTGGCTGAAATGAGTCACTGCACCTTAAACCGGTGCAAATAAATCCACTTGAACTTGTGCACTGGGTGTGGAGGGGTGAGTTCAGGCAGCAGTGCTCCTGCCACCTGTCCACCTGGTTTGGACAGTCACTCTCTGTACCTCCACCAAATGTTATTAAATGCCATGAGTATGTATAGTAAGGTCTGGGAAGGAGAGGAAGAAAAAAATCCCTGTTGTACAATTTTACTTCCAATTTCATAAAATGCCTCCCAGCACAAACATGAAATATAATCTGCCTCTTAGGGATTTTCTTCTATTATGAAAAGCTTGTTGGAGAAAAATATTCTGTGTGTGCATATGGCTGTGTGTTTGTGCATTTACAGCTTATATATGCCACCATTTTTAGACTAGTCTAAAAGCAGGAGGCCCCAGTGCAGTTTCCAAGGGAGCCCACTCTTTCTTACAAGCCATATTGCTGAGCACAATGGTTTCAGAGTAAATCATAAATAAAATGGATAATTATGTATTTACTCTAGTAAAGTAACATGGTTAAGGGTTTCTTATAAAAAGACAGCCCTTTGGTGAGAAAAATATATATATTATATATAAAAATGGACAAAAATATTTGTCTTTAGAGGATTAAGTAATGGAAAGTAGGGGGGAGGTGGGAGTTGTGGAGTTTTGATTTTCTGTCTGTTTTGTTGCTCTTTCATAATGTTGAGGAAGACAGTGTTATTAAACTGTACTCTTCTAAACTTGATGCCATTGCTTTGGGAATCCAAATAAGCTTAGGTCTCTTGGTAGTAAAATAAACCTGAATAAACACATATATTTTGGTACTTTATTTGCATTTGGGACTCTGGGAAGAAATACAGGAATTCATTATTTCTGACATGAGGCACAGAAATGGATGTGAATAGTTCATCTCACTTCACTGGCCCATACCATGGCTGTTTAAATCTATAAATATAGTTGCATCTGTTAATATCACACTCCCCCCAGATTTCCTCACCAAATCCATGGCCAGCCCCTCTCCTGCTAATTGGCAGAGGCTGGGCAGTGCTGTGCAAACCTGCTTTCCTGTTGTGAGGCAGTGGAGCCACTAAGCAGCTGGAATCTGAAAGCTGCTTAGCTCAAACCACGGTGGGGTAGCAAGAGGGACAGAGGCCCACACAGGGTCATGCCAAGACTCATCTGTTTAATGCTTTGTATTTCACTTGGGAAGTGATGATGTTAGCTGCAGTAAAGTCAGGCTCAGGGAAAGAGTGGCCACACTTAGACAGGTTTGACAGTCTCATCACTGGCTTTTTTTTAAAGTTCTGATTAATAAATTGAATTATCCATAGCTGTGCCAGCAATATTGAAATATGAAATGGATGCCATGCCTGAGGGAGTGTCAGACAGAGAGCTGATGCTCTGCTTCAGTGAGTGGTGGCACAGCTCAGCACAAGTGAGGAGCAGAGATTGAGAGAGGGAGCAGCTTTACACACAGAAGCAGACAGCAGATCCCTGGGGTCTCCCAGTTTCTGAGGCAAGGTCTGATCTGGTACTAGAAGAGGGAGCAGTTTTGGGGCAGGGTGCTAGCTTTATGTGGAGTGCAGAAGAAAAGGCATCCAAAGGTGGTTTTTTTGGTATCAGTGACATTTTAGCATTGCAGTTGAGAGTTGGTAGCACCCTTCCAGTGGAGTTCCTGGAGCTCCAAGCATGGTGGGCTGCTGAATCCCCATGGCAGTCCTTACTGGGCTCATGTCAGCCCGGCTGATTCACTGGGGAGCCTTAATCAAAGCAAGAGTACTGCGAGGTACACTCTCTCCTTTGAGTCCAGCTCACAGGCCAGTCAAGCAGCTGTGGGCACTCTGTTTTTGGACTGGACTCCTCTCCACCACCCAGACACTGTGGGAATCTGTTGCTGGGGTGAAGGCTCTGACAGTTTATATGTTCTTGTTTGTCTTCCACAGAAACTCTGTGGCTCCAACTACCCCCTGAGCATTGCCTTCATTGTGGTGAACGAGTTCTGCGAGCGCTTCTCCTACTATGGCATGAGAGGTATGTGGCTGTGACTTTCCTGTCCTGATGTCTTTAGACAAGCTGCACTGTTGTTTCTGAGCTGTGCTGGGTGTAGTATCAGCTGTCTTTCAAAGTTAATTGATATTTTGGAATGCACATATGAACAGTGTATCCTAACATTGTTGCTGTATCTAAGATGAGAAGAAGTTGGGACTAGAGGGCTCCAAATGTACCTTCCAGTCTAAATTATTGTACAATTCTCTATATCAAACCTGGTTTTCTACTGTGTGATGTCTTTCATAGTTGATGTGCAATCAGTGTGTTTGGGAATTGAATCTTAGAGGCACCTAATCTGTAAATAGAAAAAGTGCATAAACAGAACTACAGGTTAGGGTAAGATAAGCTAGAAAATACGTTTTTCAGCTAAACATAACGGTTTATGAGCAAAGGACGTCAGATACTCATATATCTCATTTTAGCTTCTCCTGTGTCAGAGATTATGAAGAACAGGTCTGGAAGCACAAATCTTTACACAGCACTGCTCAGTTGCTAGACAAATCAGTAGTTTTCTTGCTACCATGATCCTGCTTACCTGCAGATATACACATTAATTATCTGATATGATTTTTTTTGTTTGTTTCCTTTTAGCTGTCCTGACACTCTATTTCTTAAGCTTCTTCCACTGGGATGAGAATCTCTCCACTGCTGTGTACCATGCCTTCTCTGCGTTGTGTTATTTCACACCTGTCATTGGAGCCATCATGGCAGACTCATGGCTGGGCAAATACAAGTAAGTGAAGACCTCTCTCTAATTTAGTCAGCATGCAAGGACAGTGCTGTGTGTGCTCCCAGTTTTGAGCTAGCTCAGAGTGCAGCAGAGACACACTTGTGAAGGTCAGCTCTCTTTTAACAGAGCTGATCTGTTTGCTCATGCTGTTCTGTGCTTGTCTAACACCCAAAGGCCAGTAGGCAACAAAGTTGGGACAAATTAAATGTTACAATAACCCTTTTCCTCCACTGTCCTTCCCTACCTGACTGCAGGAAGCTGAGGTGTAGGGCAATTAACCTTCAGTTTGCTAAGGTCTGCTTCTGAGAAAGATTCAAAGATAGTGAGGAAACAACGTCATCATGTAGATCTCAGATTCAGATATCATTAACTGTAATGTACTTACACTTCTCACAGCATAGGTAGTGTATCAGCACACCCACTTTTATGCCTGATTAATCTGTGTTCTCTCAAATCATTTCCATCAGCACATAACCAGGTAGACTCTTCCTGAGTAAGAGTCCTTAGGCAGTCTTCCCTTCTGATGATAAGCTGTGGAGCCAACATCTGCCCCAGAGTGGTGATGAGCAGCTGGATATAGGACTTTCTTTGCTTGGCACTGTTTTTCATTGTCTGAGAAGTCTTGGCTGTCAGGGTGATGAAGTGCAGCTAAACTTTTCTCTCTAAGACTAAGCCTGTCTGGCAGAGGTGTCTCTATAGGAAATAAACAGCTGCCATATGCCTATCCATAAGAAAGTTCTTAAGGAGCTGTCAGTTCTGTGCTCAGTTTTAGTCATTTTCTTGTCCATTTGAATGAAAAAAAAAAAAACAACCAAACAAAAAACAGTGGGACTTCATTAAATTTATTATTTAAGGTCACATAGCAATGTTCATTAGTTTTGAGGATATTTATCTTGCAGCACGATTTTGTGATAAGGTAAATCCTTATACAAATGCTCATGTGTTAGTCAAGAGACTTTCCTTGGAGTAATCCCTATAATTTAATGGGAAGTGGCTTTTACTGTAGTAGCTGAACCTTGGCCAATATAACAGATTAGAGGGGCTTTTAGGAATGATCTGATGTGCTGCTAAATTAGCTGTTGCAACCAGGGTTTGAATGCATCAGGGATCTCTTCCATGCTCAAACCTCATAGGACTTCTGTCCTGTTTCTGTCCTTACAAGTCCTTTGATTTGCCTCTGTATGTGTCTTCAGCACAAGAATACATAGATTTCTCCTAATCTAGAGGGTGGTGAAGGAATAGAATACACTCAAGAGTCTGATCATCCTGCTCATATTTCTTCCTCTCCCTCACCAATGGGAGGCAGATAGATGAGCTCAGTCTTTCAGAGATACTTGGGACCCAAAACAGACTTACAATGAGGAAACCACACTCCTAATTCACGTTTGTTGGTTAGGTGGGTTGAATGTGGGCAACAGTCTCTAGATATCCCTTCCAGTCAAGGGATCCACTTATGCACATCCTACAAAATGCCAGTTATTAGTAATCTGGAAACTGAGTTGGGCCTGAACAGTGCTCTTCTCTTTGCAGTCTTCCATGCATGACAAGACTGGAACACTTTTCATTTATTCTGTTCAGTAATGTCTGCAAATAAAGCATGGGCTATCCCTCCTTAATCTGATCCCATTTGCATATCTATTCCTTCTAGTGCACTCAGTGTTGACACAAAGGAATTACAGCTGCCCACTGTACCACTGGTAGAACAAACCAGTTCTTGTGTGCCAGCCAAGCAGAGCTGCCATGCCAGGGCCCATGGGCACACTCTGTTTTCAGCTTGTACATCTCCCAGCACCTCCAGTCACTGCTGTTTGCTTTCCTCACAGGACGATCATCTACCTCTCCATTGTGTATGTTGTTGGCCATCTGATAAAGTCAGTCGGTGCCATTCCATCCCTGGGCAACCAGGCTGTTCATGTGTAAGTAGCCCTTGAAGCCACAGTGCTCTAGCAGGTTGTGATGGTAGTTTGCCCAAGTCTGTAATTTGTTTTATCTCCATCAGAACAGCATTTTGGGGGCTGTGCATGGATTACTCTCATCAGGGAAGGGTTAGAAATATCTGACTAAGAGCAGAAGGGTGGATCTAGTGTGTGAACATGCCCAGATGGATTTGGAAATCACCACACAGACTCTAACCCCTCTGGCACAGGCATTGGGATCACCCTTTTCTGCTATACCATGCTTTTGGTTTGGTCTTCTGTATCCAACTGCCTGCAGCAGGCTCCTTCCTGGAGCCTGCTCATTTCATCAGCACAGCTGCCCAGCTCAGCAAGGTTCCCCCATCTGCATGGGAACACAAAACTGAAATACATTTTCTGATGACAGGGGAAGGGTCTGTCTCTTCCACAGGATACAACCCTCTAGATTCTGAACTGATAGGCTTGTCACAGTAGTGTCTCTGAAACCACCAAGCTGGTTTTGTCAGTGTAGTCATGGCTCAAAAAATATGCACGTGCAGGCAGGAGCACATGTTGTTTACAGAACAGTTTTCTTTTGTCCCAGACCTGGTCAGTCCTGGTACTCTTGTTCCCTAGAGACATAATCTGTCAGGCCAACAATGGTATTTTGAAAACCACTGGGAAGTAGAAAGCACACAAAAAGGAGCCTAATTCAGTTTGTTTGCTCTTACCCAGACTACAAGGTTGCAAAAAGTACTCCCCTTTTTCTTTTTTTTTCTTTTTCTCAATTGATCTCTGACACCTTTTGTTGTCATATAAGTAAAACTAATTCCACAGATCTTTGATCTCCTATATGTCCATTTGACCTCAGAACAACAAGAAACTGACAAAACCAGTTTGGTTAATTGACTGCTATGGAATGCAGAAATTAGGATAATAAATTTGTTTTTCAAATTATTAGGATACTTAATTTGTTTGTTTATCTAGCTCATCATAATTGCCTGCGTGCAAAAGACAACATCAGAGGAATCATGGTTGGGTGGCATTAAAATGCTCTCATAAGCTCTGGAAAGGTTTTGCAATGGTGATATTTTTGTTCTTGCATGAAGGGTCCTGTCTATGGTTGGTCTGTTTTTGATCGCCCTTGGAACAGGAGGTATCAAGCCCTGTGTCTCTGCATTTGGTGGGGACCAGTTTGAAGAGGAACATGTAAGACTTCTTTTCTTTCCTAAAATCTGCGGTGTCTGCTTACTTTGTGAGGATGTTTATGTGATCAAAATCCTGTTGTGCTTGAATAAGGCCAATTTGCTGGAAAAGACATAGTAAGGCATGAGGTAGGATGGCTTGCATAGGACTTGAGAGAATCTAGATGCTTCAGGAAGGCAAAATGACAGCAGAACAGGATTGATACTGGAAAGGATAGGTCATAATTGCATCAAATCATCTAAATGTTAATTGGACATCAGAGTAGTTGAAAAATCCTGTCTTGCATATCGCAGAACTGTGTATATATCACATCTTAACAAGGGTGATTATAATGCACTGCAGTGGAATATGGCAAATGAAAGAAAAGACTATCACCAGCCTATGCTTCTGTGGGATTTTTTCCTCAAATCAGTCATAGTCCGTGTCTCAGATCTTATTCAGAAAGAACTGTAGGAAATTCTAGTGTTTTGCAAGTAATGCTAGAATGTTTTCTGGATATTCCAGAATGAAAGGTTCTGAAGAGTTGAGAAAATGTTTCTGTTTAGCTGTGTTTGTGCTGTGTATCCTGAGAATTGTAGTCCAGGTGCTTTGTGTCCTCATTCTCTGTCATGAGTGCTTAGCTCCTCATCTGCATTAATCTCAAACTCCCATTATTCAGAACAGGGGCTAAACCAGGGATAAGGTAGTACTTAAAGGAAGCAAAGCAGGTCAGGAAGTGCTAATCCTCAGGCAAAATGCTAAATTTTTCAATTGATTTGAAGTTAAATAGATTTGTGTTGACCTAACACACAAATAAAAATCTCTATTTTCTCAATGACAAGTATTCAAATCACCAAGTCGTGTGCAGGGCATAAGTCATCAAATATGTAGAAGGCCACTGCTACAAAAAAGAAAATAAGTGTGAGGGTCTGTGGTGAGTAGGCTTAAACTCAAGGAGGATTATTTAGGACTGACAGTGTGAAATTTTTTTCCAGAAGTAGATCGAGAGAAACACTGGAAAATACTAGGGCCTTTGTGAGATGGAAATTCCCATCAATGGAGACATCAAAGAAGGACATTAGACTAACAGTGTGTCAGGAAAAGCACTGGTCAATTTAGATAAGAGTTGGCCCCTTGAACAAGGAGCCCAGTAGGGCAGTTTTCTCCTTGTCTTTTGCAATACCCCAGTATGAAGTCAACATGTAATGAAATAATATAGACTAAATTTAAAATGTTGGGAAGACTTGTGCTTTCTGCACATGAACTGAGTGATGCTGAAGTGATGAAGCTTATGATTACTAAGAAGTAACAAAAGATGGGATGTTGTGTGGTCACTTGTCCAAAGCAGATCCTCCTGCAGGCATGTCTACATGCTCTCATGTGCTTTAGGGGATGTGGCAGAAAGGGGATCAGCAATGCTCTGCTGGTCACCAGCCTCCCCAGCTGGCACAACTCTGACCAAAAGCAGGCTGGCAGCACAGCACACGTGCTCTGGGATAGCTGCATGCATCCCAGTGCATGGACATCCTGGCTTGCCGTCCCAAAAGAATTCTATGAGGTCCAACAGCAGCATTTACACAAGTGCTACTTCTGTGAATATTAATGATTAATAGTGTTTATCCAGCATCTTTCAATTACCACCTAATTACAGTATGATAATATGTAACACTTATCTTCAGAGTGTTTCATAGACTTCAGCTGATGAATCTCAGCGCCCCTCTCAGGCACATACATATTATTATTCCAACTTTACAACTACAGCTGCATCACAGAGAGAAAACCTGAACTGCCTGTGGTTGTGCGGGCCTCTACCCATTCTCTGGCATTCAAACTACATCTCTCCAACAAATTTATCAAATACAAAGGCTCAAACATTCACCTGTGTGCTACCTTCAAGAAAAACTAATTTAGAGAAAGAAAACTGTAAAAATCATTCTGATAAGAACAACGTGTTCTGCTCTATGCATTCTTTTTCAAACGTTCTTTTCAAAATAGAAAGTTTTCTATTTTAGCATTTTGAAATGACTTGGCCTTTCAGAAGAAACAAAATGTTTTATGCTATGTGATAGGAAGTTTAAGTCATCAGAATTGGAATGAGAAGTTTTGATTTTGTAAGGAATGAAAGGTTTGAGGCCAAACAGAATGTTTCTTTCCTCTGGAGTGGTGTTTGAGGGGTCTTATGTTTTATTTTCTTCCACTCCAGGTAGGCTGAAATAAGTTTTAAAAATTCACTATGAAATGAAGCATTCCCCCTTAATTTTCAGGATGCCAATAAACTTCATCTGAGTCCTTAAGTGCACAGGCTTATTTGTTTTGTCTGAAAACTTGGAATGAGGTAGTTCTGTGTATAAATAACTAAATTACCCCTGCTATTCCTAGAGACAAATTTATGCTTTGAGGTAAATGCACAACATCAATCTGATTCTCTCTAAAGTACTTCAGGAGCATAATAGTCTTGGGTCTGCCACTTTGAGAGTGGTACTATTGCAGACAGTGATGGGGACTAATTTGGTGGGAGGTCAGATAGGGAAAACAGATTTATCTGCAGGAGATTTCCAAATGCCTTTGTCTATGGGATTAGAAGTCCAAGTTAAAAATGCCAGAACAAAATTATATTTACAATATGTTATATGAATGTGAAGCTGCTGCACCCATTAATTAGGGACCAAAGCTGCTTTCAAACAGTGCAGTATGGTGTTTAAGGGGCTAAATAGCTTTCCTTTGTTTCTTTATTTTCTGGTTGCCAAGGCGATCAGGATTATCATGTACAGTACCTTTTCTCAAATTAGCTAATCCAAATCATGTTGTTAATGTGTGTCTGCTCTAAAGATTAAGACAATAGGGACGAAATTCTTTATTCCAATCAGTATAATTTGCAAGCTGTTGGGTCATTATTTTTGTAGTTATTTCAGCTTTTCTCTGACCATTTTTCTTTCCATCACTAAAATCTGAAAATGTGTGAAATAAGGTGCTCCAAATTCTTTATGCATCACTATCTTCTTCTCTTCCTACCACATTCTTTTTGGTAATTGTTGCTCTAGACTTTATCATGTCAAGAGCTGCATGCTTGAGTTTAGCTCTCAGAAATTCTGATTTGCTCAGATATCAAGGGTTAGAGACATGCCATGACAATTTGGCTAGAAGAGGGCAGGACTGTGAGGGTTCTTCTGCACCACCGTTGACAAGTCATGTGAGGGCTATCCAGGAATGGGGAAGATTGCTGAGGCTGCTCATCTCTCTAGTTTTCTCCGTGATGACAAATAACTAGTCAAAAAGTAGAATGAAAAAGAAAATATAATTTTACTAGTTTAGCAGTAGAAAGTTCTGGATTATCAAAACTACCAGCAAGGAAAGAAATATAACAGATAGTAAGACCCACTGCTGTTTTCTATTAACCATGAGAACATGCCATTGAGATGATTTTTATAATCCTTTCATCTAGGGTAAATAATTTAAGAGGAATGTATGGGTCAGCCTTGAAAATTCTAGGAAATAAAATTGTGTAAAAGCCAAAAGCTCAGTTGATGGGGTCTTCCTAACTGTGGTGGGTCATGGCAGAAAGCCCTTAATCCAAGTAAGGAGGCCCCCAGACTCCTTGGTGGGTGGCAGTGGGAGGTGATGGGGCTCTCACCCTCACCTTCTCAGCACCCACTTTACAAGGGGGCACAAAGAGGAGCCCTCTCACAGTCTCCCACCTCCCTTTCTTCCCTGCAGTAATCCCCTGTGATAAGATGCTTCTTGCCATACCGAGTAGCAATATTTCCTGTTGGCTGCACCATCAGTTACAGAAAGTTTTGTTACATTTTTGGAGCTCAGGATTCATTACTTTACAGCTGTCCTCTTTCAGCTGCCCGCAATTCTTCACGCTTTCTCCAGTTTTCTAGCCTTGTGAATATTGTTGTCTCAGGGAGCAGACGGAAGCAGGACACATTAGAAGGAAAGGAGACAGAACAACAGTCCCTGAGGAGTTTTCTAGCCCTCAGCTGAGTTAAAGCTTTGCATTCAAATGATGCTCAGGTCACAGAGATGAGGCTCAAGGTGCCCTGGGAGCTCTCTGTCGGGCACCATGCAATGTCTGATGCAATTTTCCCCTCTCCCTTTATCAGCTCAGGTGTCCCAGAGCTGCTGATACAGATGAGCACGGGGTGGGTCAGGTAGCCTGCTTTTGTTTCCCCTCTCTGCTGGCCCACCAGGCACAGGGAGGAGGTTAACACTGTATACAGCACACTGTGACTGTGTGTGTATGTCCCTTCCAAAAGCGAGGAGAGACTGCACACACACATTACTCCTGCACAAAAGACCCAACTCTGCATCAAATTCTTGATTCCTTCCAAATTATGAATTATGCAGGAATAAAGAAGATCAGCGTGAATTTTTGAATCTATAAACTATAATATGTTACAGCTTAGGTTAAATTCAAAACTCTTTCTCTTAGAGTTGATCCCTCTGTCAGGCTCTTGAATTTGCTCCCCTAGATTTAATTTACCCTATTAGTTTGAGGTTGATTGGCCTCACCTTGATGGTCTCCTCTTTGATGAATACTTCTCAATTGCTGGCACTTTTTCATCTATGCTGTGATTGCCAGTTCCTTAAAATATACAGGTTTCTTTTTCTATTTGTACGCAGGAAAGGAGGGGGGGAAAAAAAAAGAGCTCAGACATGGAAAGAAATTATGAGCTTGTCAAACCATGCCAAATTGGATTGAATTAGGTGACAAAGGATCTGAATCATGCTACTTGTTCTGAATAAGTAAATGCTTTCCCCTCCTTCCAGTCTCACAACACTCTCAAAGCAGCAGCTTTTCCTCTGAAATGCCAAAAAGCCCCAAAGCACTTCTCGAGTAACGTGAGCTGATTTGTGCGAGCATTTACCATCACCTGAACACGAGCTTGTTTGCTTAACATTTTATGCACTTTGTGTCAATATTTACCCAGCCTTCCTAATGAGAGAATTGATAGTGTTCAATTTGCAAGCCCAATGCTGTGTGTTAGCCATGACATTGACATTGTCTTCTCTTGTTTTAGACCTCAGAGAGAAGCAAGTTTTTTTCCATCTTCTATTTATCCATTAATGCTGGAAGTTTGATCTCCACGTTTGTAACTCCTGTATTAAGAGGTCAGTGTGGATTTAGAATAAAACAATAAATTAGCTGCCCTCTAACTACTCTACTGTGCATAGTTGGACTCTTATGACAACAGAATGGCAGAAATTATATTATCTGTGGAGTGGTCAGTGTATTGCATTTACACCTTGTTAATCCTGCTGTGGCAGCATAACAGATTTATGATACAGGCAGACAACTCACAGAAATTATATTCCTGGTTGTATTTCAAAGCCAGCCTGAACTGCAGAATTAAAACATGAAAAGTGGAAGGACCCATATGGTCATCTATTCCCCACTGCCAGTGAAGAACTTGGCCTCAGGTAAACTATGGATGGTAAATGAGCTTTACTGTCCTGTGCAGTATCAGGGCTGAAAAACTTAGCAGGGCTGGTTTTAAAGTCCTACCTTCTCCCTCCCACGGGGTGCTGCTGACTTCTGGAGGGCTCTGACCTGGCACTCAGGCTTGTCTGCGTGGATCTGCTTGCAAGATTGCTGCCCTGAGCAACTAGCCTTGAAGACAAAGCACAGGCCTATGCCCCATTTAAGACCTACTTTATATTCCAGCCTGCTTGCAAAACCCTTTTTAGTCCCTAAGCCTTGCTGCACTTAGTTCATTGTATTGCAGCGCTTCGAAGCCAAAGGGATTGGCACACTCTAAATACGGGCACAGGGGCAGAGCAGCAGGCCATAGGTGATGGGGACAGGGACAAGGTAGTCTTCACATTTAGTTGCCATTTTTTTAATTCCATTCCATGGCTTCCAGAAAGCTCTGTTTGTTTGGAGTGTCATTTCAACAGGCTCTTGTCTCATGTTTACACCATGCACAGGGACAAAGACAAATGCTGTATTTCTTACTTGTTTATTCTCTGGTGTCTCTTGGTCAGCATTCAGTTGGGAAGGGTTTTTGCTTAAAGTAGTCAATGGGCAGATGAAAATCCAGTTCCTTGAAGCATCAAAACATGAGCCAGTATAAACTAGTTGCAACATGGAACTGGAGAGGATGGGGAAAGAGTAATATTTTTGCTAAGTGTGAAATCTTTTCTTGGAAGAGCAGGAAATGCAGTTTGTAGACATTTGGTACAAATATGATACTTTTTGGTAGAGAAGTCCAACTCATTTAACATGCTAAGAGTTCAGTGTGCCCAGAGAGCCCATGCTCTCAGCTTTGTTGGATTTTAGCTAATTTGCTGAAAATAAGTAAATAAATGCTATGCATGCACACAGCTGTGCAGCTGGGATTTTCCAGCTACAACAAACATGAGCAGCTGAGGGCTTCATGGGTTGGTCTCCTGTTAATTCTGTTGGCTTACTTTAGCCATTTTGTCATTATCCATGTGAGAATGCAGTAATGTCTGGCCCCTGGCATTCAAACACAGAGCCCACTGCTGCTTTGCTGTTTGCAGGCAGAGCACCATGCAAGAACTGACCCGGTCCAAGAGGCACAGGTTTCAGTGACTCAGAGCTCAGAGTTATGCAACCTGTGCTGTAACACACCTGGTTTCCTAATGGGTTGCTGCAAGACCTGACATTTGAAGCAGGCTGCCCTAGTGGGATTGGTGGTGGTAAGAGAGGGAACTGGAGTTCTGGGGCTTTTCCTGGGCTCCCACTTACACAGTGCAGGCACTGGCTCCCACTTTGTCCACTGTAGGTCGCTATGAAAACAGATTCAGGTTTTTCACTCAAGACTGATGCAGCACAGTAGTGGTTATTTAGATCTAGTCAAATACAGAATGGCTTCAGGTTATTTGAAATGTTGTGCTTTTTTTCCCTCAATTACAGTTCCTAGTACTTCTTTATACCTATTTGTCTGCCCCCTCCCTTCTACTGTTTGCATCAATATTCCATTATCAGCTGCTTTTGCTGGCAGACACTAACCCTGCTTCCAAATTGTCTTCATCAAGGGAGGACAACTGTTTCAAGGAGATTCAATTCACAGTGTCAAGCACCAGCAAAGAAGATTTAAAACCAGGGGAAGTGACTGATTTAGGGAATGAAATCAAAAGCCCCAGTAACATAAGTCTAGATGTAATGAGCTGCTTTTATTTCTGACTTCTTTTTCAGGGGATGTGAAATGTTTTGGAGAAGATTGTTATGCACTGGCTTTTGGTGTCCCAGCAGCACTGATGGTGTTGGCACTTGGTGAGTGGAAATAGTGGTAATAGGAGTTACCAGTTTTGAGTCCATGGATAAACGAGAAAATGCACAAATTCACTAATCTGAATGGATACTGTAATGGGAAATGAAAGGGTTCAAAGTCACCTAACAATTCCCACTTCAGACCAGCAGTAAATATCAGTAGTTGATTGATGGTGGGCTGAGCATGGTTTACTTTAATCTTTTATTGTGATACTGTTAGGGGGGTGGTCTCATGGGTGATTCACAGTATAATTGCTTTGCTCTAATGCAAAGGAAGGCACCAAAATGATTCACCTGATGGCTTGCAGCTTTGCCTATGAGCAGACATGGCCTTTGAACTTCAATCTGAGCAGTCCTTAGAGATCCCCAGCTTATAGAAAAGAAGCTCAACATGGCACCTCTAACCTTTCCATGGGCTTCCTGCAGATCAGGGCCATCTTCAATGGCTCAGACTTCTGCTGCTGCTGAATCTGTGTGCTGCAGAAGGAGCTAGATGAGATGTTAGTTTGTTCTGAGCTGTCTTACTTTGCTTGGCTGAAGTAATTCCCACAGTTGCAGTGACAACTTATTATTACGTTGCAATAAAAAATCCTTATTATCCAAGTGTCAGGAGACAGCCACAATCCCTGTGCTTCTTAACACTTGCATCTTAGCCCCACTTATGTACTTGTTAAGATTTCTTCTTCAACCTTTATAAAACATCCAACAATCTCCCTGTTTTTAATGTTACTCCTTTGGTAGCCAGTACAGAGGACACCCCATCAGTTTTAGTTTCACAACTGCAAGCTCTGAGAAGAGCAGTTCCCTTATTATACTGCATGTGTGAGCTTTTGACAGAGCATGGGGTGACTTTTCATTCAGCTTGTTACCTTCACTGAGAGACCAAGCAGTTGTGTGATTTCACTGCAGCATCTGGGATTTGAAAATTTGTCCCCCAGAGAATGTGAATGTTGCTGTTTCCACTCAAATTTCCATCAGGGAGAAGAATCAGGAAGCTGAAGAAATGTCATCAGGCCACAGCTAATGTTGCAGCAATTACTTTCAAAAAAGTGCATGGTCACGGGCCTGAGAATGTTCTATTTTCCCCTGTGGCCTGTTCCTATCAGTTTAGGGCCCCACTGTGTGCACCATGCTGTGCTGAATGTTTCTAGCACAGCAGTAGTTGCCCAGGGGAAAATGAACGTGTAAATGTTGCAGTTTCAGTGAGGGCATCAGTGGAAATGTGTTTTTAGCTAGTGTCCTGCTGCCAGATTCCACGTCCTGCCTGGCAAAGCAGCTCTCTGTTCTTTTGTAACATGCTAAAATGCTCTGGGAAGTGATATATTTGACTATGTGAGTAGCATGCAGAACTGCAGAAAATACCCTTTTGGCCCTGACTGGCCCTCTGCCTGTGTTGCTGGAAAGCAAGGATAGATTTAGAGGCAGATCTAGAGCAAGATTTTCTGGGCTGCTACTGCTCCTGAAGGATGGGGTAGATTGATACCCATTAATTCCAAATTCTAAACCTAATGCAGGAACATCAGCTCCCAAAGGAGTCAATGGCATCACCAAAAGGTGTTCAGCAAACCTAATGGATCAGGTTTTTAAAAGCACCAACATATTCACAGGGAAATGCTGAAAATTAGTTAGTGCAGCTACCCGCTCTGGGTGATTTTGCACAAAGTGCTACTCACCTAAACTGACTTCAGAAGAGTCTCAAGTTCTGCAAGTCAAACCTGCATGCCAGAGGTCTTCATAGTGAGGAAAAAGCAAAAGTGTGTTCCCTGCAGTGTCTCAGGCCTCCTGTGTTAGGACAGAGGTACCTGATATTCTCCATTGCCTGTGGACTGACACAGACAACTGGGTTAGTTTTAAAAGTTCAGGTTAGTTATTATATGGATTTCATGCTCAGTTTTAAGGTGCTTCTCCCCACTTATCTCTTTGGAATTCCAGTGTCCTCGAAGACTCTCATAGAACCAGATAAATGATACACAATCAGGTGACTCCATCTCTGACAGGATTTTAAAGTCTCATTCTGATATTCTTTGTGCTTTGAGGGAGAAAACCAGGATAAAACAGTATCTTAAATTGTATATCCCTTTGTGGAAACCATAAATGGAGGTAATTTCTGTTAGCATCTCTGTGTGAGGCAGGGATCTTTGGGCAGTTTCCATTGAAATGTGTGTGAGATGCAAGTGCACAGAGCCTGTGTTGTATCTGCATTAATCCTCACAGGTTTCCAGTGAGTGAGGGCTGATTTCCAACATGAGGTGCAGCAATTAAATGTGGACTGTACTATAAGTTTAGTCTACAAAAAGCATAGACAAAGTGAATTTTCAAAGTTTTGGTTCCCAGAGTAAATTAGATGTGGAGGTGCCTGTTGTGCCAGAACAGATATTAGCACAGTGGTGACTTTCTAGGGATCACACTGCCTCTTGTAGGATGTTGCATTTTCTTCCATCTGTAGGCATTATTTAGTTAAAAGAGTGATCCTGTGTGCCCCAAGGGCAGAGCATTTCTGTTGAATACAGGGGCGGGTGATCCTTCCCACAAGCCGGTGCAGCCATGTGAATCCCCATTTGGATAATAATTTTTTTTTCAGTTGTGTTCATTGCTGGAAGTGGACTGTACAGAAAAACACCACCACAAGGAAATGTCTTGCTGGAAGTGTGCAAATGCATCGGTGTAAGTGTGTGTGATTTTCTTTTTCATGCGTGAGGACAAAAAGGTGCAAAGAGAAAGGGGAGGTGACTTTTGGAGTTCTCTATGCTGCTTTGGGATGTCTTGCTGATGAGCTGTAAGGAATCAGCAACATATTTAGGTCCTAGTTTATTTTTTCAGCATTTCAATTGTTTTCCCTTAGCTCCATGAACTGTTCAGTTGATGTCCACCTAGTAGAACAACAAGTGGCAGATGCTGGTAGAAACTGAACTGCAAGGAAAATTCAGAAACTCAGAGAGTATCAGATATATGACTCCCTTTTTTTTCAGTTGAATAATTTTTCTGAACTTTATCAGTTCAGCAGACAGTAATAGCACACATTCACATTATGGACATTCAGCATGTTTATGTAAATGCAAGAGACACTTGCTGAAGTTGCATTAGAGCCTTATGAATTGTTTTTCATGGTGTGTGAGCTGAATACAGTATGTGAAAAATACTCTTTTATTATTAGGTGGATAATGATGTTTCTATTTCAGGAAGCTGTTGCTAACAGCAGATGTTTTCTCTTTATCTAGGTCAGTCCTAGTGCCAGATTTACCTTAGGGAAACAGGCAGGATCTTAAAGACAGGATTTCTAAGTGAGGTCTGCCACTTTTTCTGTCAGTGTGTTCAGTGACTGGAGCACACAGCATAAGCAGGCCAGGAGCTGGACTTCAAAGACCCTTGTGGGTCCCTACCAACTCAGGATATTCTAAGATTCAGTGATTCTGTGATTCATTCCCCCTTCACACCTTTAATCAACCGGTGTCATAGAAACTTCCCTGCAGACAATTCATCATAAAGCCTCCAATCTGAGATTTTAGAGGTATCCAGCAACCCAGCCCCCTCAATGTTCTGGCACTGCTTACATTTGGAGATGGGGAAGGTAGCCTTGAGTTGGGAGTGTGACAAAGGCAGGTACGGCATGAGTGAGTTACTCACCCGTTTTTCTCCCTAGTTTGCTCTTAAAAACCGGCTGAAAAACCGCTCCCCTGAGATTCCAAAGAGAGATCACTGGCTGGACTGGGCTTCAGAAAAATACTCCGTGAGTGATGCTCTACCTGGTGGGTTTGGAGTGGGAAGGGGAAGATGGGCAGACAGACAGGGGAGAGAGTAGGACTAGCCTGGCCACACCATTCCTCACATGCATTTTCCTGTCCCTTCCCACATCTGCACTCTCCTGACCCTTAATGGACAGTTTAGGTGCTGCACTGAAATGTAGAAATGCAAATATGTCCAATGTTACAAGGAAGAGCAATGAAGAACTGCCATGCAGAAAGAAATGGAGTTATGCTTTGTGGCTTGAATCACCCTGTTGGCTTTACACCCTTACCTTTTTGTCTGTTCCCTTTTAGAAACAGCTGATTGGGGAAGTTAAAATGGTGACTCGTGTTCTCTTCCTCTTCATACCACTGCCAATGTTCTGGGCCCTGTTTGATCAGCAGGTACAGTACTGTGGGTACAGTTCTGCCTGCCAGCCTCGCTTGGCACCTCTGTCCTTTTGGGGTAAGGTGAAAGCATCCTGAGGACACAGCAGGCCATATTCCTGCCAAGTGTCCAGGGCCTTCCACCATCACTGCTGGTCAGCCCTTCAGAGTCCTGCCAGGTGTCTGGCACAGAAGAATGAGAAAGGAGAATGTGCCCTGCCTAATGACAGGTGTTACAGGGAAGGGAAGGAATAGATGGGAGCTATTAATAGATAAGAGCTCCATCACTGTCATCTTCTCTGTCCCCATGTTTTCTAGCCCCACAGAACATCTTGAAGGTTTCACCACTGTCTGTTTTCTCTTTAGGGATCCAGGTGGACTTTGCAAGCCACAAAAATGAATGCTGATTTTGTAAGTACTTAATGTCATCAGGGCTGGTAAGACTAGTAGTAACATCCCTGCTCTTGCTTATTAACCGGAGTCTTGCAGTACTAAGAGCATCTGCTTGGTGAATCTGGGTGAGTCTCACTTCTGGTGATGAGAAGCCAGAGGCTCTGTTCATGCAGCCATGTTCAGTTCATCACAGCTCAGCTCAGCTAGAAGTGAGGGCTGGGGTGCCATCAGCAGCCTAAAGGTCAGGGGTGCTGACCTGCTGGCAGCCAGTGGCCCTGTGACCTAGAGCAGGTAGGATTTCAGCCTGCTGCCCCCATGGAAGGCAGACAAGTCACTCAGCCCTTTTAAGATGTGACTAGAGCTGTTGTACATTTCTGTACTGGATCACTTGCTGATACATTAATGAAGCCTCTCAAAACCAGCAGGAACCTTGTGTATAGGTTAAAGATGTTACAGGGATTAATTAGCTAGTTTCCATAAAGGTCTTCAAAGGTGTGAATGGCTACAGTAGCAGATAAATGTAGACCAGCTATCTGCCCAAAGCTGTCCCCACACTGGGCTGTTTTTCAGCCCCATATGTGTTTTAACAGGCCATCTAGGTCTGTTTAGACATGTTTTAACAGGCCATCTAGATCTTGTCTGCAGATGCTCACATCAAAATCTAGGAATGTAAGTGTCAGTTTTCCAGTTTAAAATTATCTTAAAGCCACAAATCTGAGACCTTGTATATCATTCCTGTTAAAAATTGGGCTCTCAATATGTGATACTCATTAGGCTTAATTAGTTCAAATGAGGCATGAAAAAGACTACACCTTGGGTAATATTTATCCACCTCAGAAAGACAGGACAAAGTCCATGTAGTCTATGTGATGTATATCTAAAACATTAGTTTTCTGGTGTTTTGCTCACATGCACTTAGTGATCCATTAGCAGGAGAGCTAAGTATCACCAGGTGTCACTACTGGCCTCTCCCAGGTGAGGAAAGATAGATTCAAGGCTCTGTTTTCTTTTGTCACACCAACCTGCATAGCTCCTTGGCTTTTGTTTCAGTCTCCTTTTCTCTCCCCTCATGAGCTACCCCACCTCAAGAGGGTGAAAATTAACTGCAGCATTGGAGTGATCCCACCCTTAGGCTTGTTGGAGTTCATGTTCATAATACTTTGTGACTTTCAGTTCAGTGCACAAGGGCTCCGCTAGGAAGTCTGGAGTCAAACAGGGAATGATTTAGTGTCAGATGAAGTATTTGCAGGCTCATTTCCTAATGGCACATTTCTATAGTGTGTGCAAAGTAGCAGGAGGGCGTATTTGTCTGGTATTTTTACACTCTCCCAGGAGGCAGCTGTGGGCAGAGACAGGCAGCCAGTCTAGACTCTGCTCAGGACAGGACTGGCAGACAGGAGAGAACCCCCAGTATTTTCTTGGAAATACATTATTTCCTTCATAATTTCTTCCCTCCTGCACTCTTCCCCCTGACCCTGAACCCTTCCCCCCCTCTTCTTCATCTTAATTTCAAAGGAAAAGCATTTAATGGAGTTCAGAAAACCACCAGTCCCTCCCTGGAGACAGGTCCATGGTTCCTTTTGGAGTCTCAGATCCCTCATCCATCCATCCATCCCTATTGAGACCTTGCCCATTTGTGGGGCTGGGATAGTGATCCAAGTATGAGGCACCTCTTACAGCCTTGAGGACTCTTGCCTCAAACCTGGAATCTGCAGTTGTCCAAAACCTCTTAGATGCAGATGGGGGGAGGAAAGAGGTGTTTGTGCAGCCCACTGGCTCAAGGATGGTCTTCTGTTATCCTTTTGGGAACTTGGGAGAAATGCCAAGAGAGCTCACAGGGTCCTGAAGTTTGAGAGCACTCACTTATAGGATTGGGGCTTTTCACATTGTGGAAGCAGGGAGGGAGGAAGCTCAAGCCTGCTTCCCAGCTCAGACACTAACACCCCCATCCTCCTCCCCTCACCCAGTTCATGGCTCAGCCAGCCTGAAGGATGGGCCTCACTACCTGTCACGAGCTGTGTCACAGCTGCCAAATACCAAGGATTGAGTGCAGCTTCCTTCTGCAAAATGATCTTAATAAGTACTGTGTCCTTAGACAAAAAGTGTCAAGAGCACAATATCAGCTAGTAAAGCCAACATAAAGCATTTGAGGAAACCACCTTGGCTGCAAAGGCCTCTCTGGGACCGATTACTTATTTACCATATGCACTGATATGTTATAGTGTTTATGAATCACTTGGACTATCTTTTTGTTTCAGGGAATATATGTCCTTCAGCCTGACCAAATGCAGGTAAAAGATACTACAGGGTGGGAAATAACCCTTAGAATGTATCTTCTTCTTTGCTCTCATTTATATTTTTCTCATGGGACCAGTGGCCATTCTCTGCTCCTTTTCAAGGTGATTGCAGGTGCTCCTGCTGGTTGCTGTGGTGTGGCCTCTGCCTTATTGCTCACAGGCTGCTTTGCAAGCTTGGGGTTCAGAAGACCCTGAGGATGTCCTAGTGCAGAAGTTGACTCCTACAGAACAGTGCAGAGGTGTGGGGTAACATACCACCATAATAATTCTTGACCTAGTGCTGGCATGTGGAGAATACAACCTGTATCTCCTTTTAACAGGCTCCTGTCCTGGGATGAACATTGTTCTTGAAATATGTTTGGTTCCTCCCTTTCTGCAGGGGAGATGAAAACATGAAAGCAAGATGGTGCTATGTTGTCACAGTTGATTGCAATTCTTATGGTGAATAGCTCTGGAGAAATTCAAAGCTGTTCTGTTTCCTGAAATCTTCCTTTGGAACTGAAACAACATTTCTCCCTGCTTGTTCTTCATTGCTCTCTATTTTCTTGCTTTGCCACTTCTGGCTGGCAGACAAGCCGTGCCCCTACCAGGAGAAATTTTATTCCTGGGGGATTACTCGTTTGTGTTGAAGTGTGAGAAATTGCCAATCTCACAGAATAGTGCCTGTTCCTCTGGGATTTTCCTGGAGTCCCAGGATGTTTCCATTGTTGCTGATTTGTTGTAAGGTCCCACCACAGCACCAAAGGTCACCTGTCTCTATTGTCAGTGGGGTTTGTACTCTTTAAAAACATCATCTTTCAGTTCTCTCTCCAGGGAAACTAGAGATGCTTGCTTGCCTCTTGGAGGGGAGGATATGAACAAAATGTATTCATGCCTGTGAAAACTAAATAGCAGAAGATGTTAAGTGCAAACTGTGATTATATTTTAAAAGGAGGTTTCAAGTGTTTGTCCATGCCCCTTTTGTAATGGAATTATTTCTGGAGGACAGTGCTTTATGGGTTTAATTACTAAAAGTTGCTTTCTAGTCACTGAACTCCCATTCTTTTGTATTGCAGTTCTTAAATCCACTTCTTATTCTTGTCTTCATCCCAATTTTTGACTTTGGGCTCTACCCCCTGATAAACATGTGCAAATTGAATTTCACGTAAGTACCTGGGGACAGTGCAGATACATCTGTGCTTTTTCTTTTGCTGTAAGTGTGCAGAATAGCTTTTAAGGAAGAGAAACACAATTTTCCATTCACCTTTCCCAATACTTGAGTATACTTCAGTCCCAAGAGGCAGCATCACCCTCTTCCACAGAAGGAAGTGACTCATTTTCTCATGGAAATGCAGAGGGTAAAACTCAGTGATGTTGGATTCTGCTCTGTAAAGATTTTTCCAAAAGCAGAAAGAAGTAGTCTCACTTTGAATTTGATCAACATATTTTCCACCTTGTTTGCCAGGTCATGCCTAAGTAATTCCCTCCCTGAAAAGTCCCCATGGGACCAAAGTCATGGTCCCATGCTGGCTAGGATCTGAACCAGCGAGTGCATAAGGAGATTTCCACAAGAGCCAAGCATTTTATCCTTAGTCTATGTTAGCAAGAAGTGCAGTGTAATAGAAGCACACCTCAGGTTGTTTATGAGACCCACTTTATGCAATTTGTGTGAATTAACTTCAGAGTATCTGTACTCTGCCTCTGTGGACTGATGCCCTGTAGCAGTGGAAGTACATTATGTGCACTCTTGGAGTGCCTTTGTCAGTGGAATTTCAGCTGAAAGGAGACAAGTTTCTAATGCCCCAGCACCACTTCTGCATGTGAGCCATAGCATGGGAAAGGGTAATGAGTGGGGTGACTGGCTTAAAAAGCATGTTCCTAATCCAAACTAAAGTGCTGGACAGACAAAACCACATGAAATGGAGGTGGCAGGGGCCTCAGAAGCCTCCCCCTTCACCCTGCTGGTCATTTCCTATGATCTGAATTACTTGCACCTGAAGACATATCAAAATATTCTCCAGCCCTGCAGTGGTGCCCCTTTTGGAGGATACACATCAGAGGCTGTGCTTCTCCCTGATACCATTGTGAGCCCATGGCCTGGACTGTGCCTTGACTTGGATAAAACTTCCTGCCTGATGACCAGATCACAGAAAAGTTCACCCAGCAATAGAAACTCAAGCACCAGCCAGGATTAAATGCCAGGACTAAAGAGAGGAGATGACTGAATCTAGAACCAGATTTGTCTCAAATCTCAACAACTCAATACTCAGTTTGAATCTGCTGTTCTGGACATGTATTATTCTGATTTATATAATATCAGATTTTCTCACATAATTCTGGTAAAGTTGCACTAGCTTTGCCTTGAGTTTAGAAGAAAGCTCTTTATTTCCTAGAAATGTAAATGTATTGGCATGAGAAATAACCCAGAATGATGCCCCAGATGGTCAGAAACATTGATGACATAAAACTACACATTTTTCTATTCCTCGTTCCCACTGCTAAATAGAATGTTACTTTTCTTCTGCCTTTCCCAAAAGGGACTCGAAGATATGTAATTTCTGGTGCTTCTTCCAACATCATGGATTAACATAAAGTCATGACTATTCCCACTAGAAGATCTGGGAAAAAGATAATGTGAAACTTGCAAGGAAGGAACTCTTTTCATGGCATATCAGTATTAACAGGCCTCAGTGCTGGCCTCACGCAGAATAATAAAATAGTTTTAAGTTAAGAGATTGGCAATTTAAACAGCTTATCCTGAGGGCCACCTGTTGGACAGTTTATTAGATGGGTTTAGCACCTCTTTGGCTCTGAGGAATGGAATTCTATAGTTTAAATTACTTTTTTTTTCCTTAATGGCACCTCTTTCATTTGCTCCATAGACCTATTAGGAAAATGGCAACAGGTATGATCCTTGCAGGGCTGGCGTTTGGACTTGCAGCCATTATAGAAGTCAAAATAAATGTAAGTAAAGCACAAGGCATTCCTCAGAAATACTTTCTTTCCATGGGTTGTTATTAGTGATGTCTGGTAGATAATCCTTTAAGACATTGTGCTCCTTGATCAAAGTTTGTAATGTTTTCTTTACAATTGAGCATACTGATCCAGTTGCTAATGATAATTCTTACCTTGTCTACTTTTCCCTCTCTTTGTCTCTGTGTCTTTCTTTCTAGTCTTTGCAGTTTTGCTGTGCTGGTCATCTGTATTGGTCTATATTCTAGATTTCCATCGTCAAAGTGCTTGACAGACATCTAGTTAATGCTAGTGATTAATTTCCAAAAGGTAGTCTGTTCTCTCTCCTATTTCTTGCTGTAGCTTGCCTATACTTTTCTGTTTGGGGTCTTTTGTGTGTGTGTGGTGGTTTTGGTTTTTTAATTTAATTGTTTAAAAATTTTAAAATTTAATCACTTTCCTGCTTTATGATGGAGATAGCTTTTTTTACAAGCCAAAGTGTTTCTCTGGAGAGGCAGGTGAATGCTGACACAGACATCAGGGACTGCCCGGCATCCCCAGAGAGAATGGCAGCACATCTCTTATAAATTCCATGTTAGCTCCTGCAGATTCATACTGTTTGTTTCTGGCTCATGACCAGCATTGTGTAGACTTTGGCTGACCTTTGTCTCACAAAAGTTACTGCAGGATTAATTTTTAAAGCCTCTATGTATACTTAAAACGTTCTGTTAGAGTGGCTGGCTCACAGCCCTGGATTAACATCTGCTGGTTCCTCAGGTGAATCCCCTAACGAGCCTCCCACTGAAATGAGACTGTGTGGGTTCAGGTCTTTTTTCTGATCTATTTATGTGAGCAAAGAAATGCTCATTGCCACCAGCAGCATCTCTGGCCAAGCACCAAATTTGCTCTGGCTGGGGGTGAGAGGTTTCCTCTGCCTGTGCATGAAAATTTTACCCTAAAGGCCATTTTAAGATCTAGCAAAGAGGAGGGTAAGATGGTCCATCTTCACTTGACTGTGGGTAGCAGAAGTGAAAAGCTACAGTAATGGAATTTGCTGGATAATATTAGCAGGCCTGTTGGTCCAGAGCAGCATATGGATACAAGGAAATCAGCTCATTCTGACTTCTTTGGCAGTGTGTCTCCCCACCCAGATGGGTTCAAAATGCCCTGCCTGCAAATTATCAGATAAGATAGAAGAAAAAGAAATAGCTCTGCAGTATTGCTTGCAGCTACTTGAAAATAAAATGAGAAAAAAAGAGAAGTTAAAAAAAATATTAACTCTGCAGGTAGTACAAGGCTGACACTGATTGATGTACTTTTTCTAGGAAATGGTTCCTGACAGAAGGAGATACCTCAGTGCTGGAGGCATCAGCTTACCTCACTCAGAAAACAAGGAATAATATCTATACAGTCAGCTGTATAGATAGCAAGGTGTCCAGTAATGCAAAAGCACTGATTACAGACATGAAGCTGGACTTGGACTTTCAAAACTACTTAACTTTTGGTCTGATTCTTTTCCCAGTCACTGACTGCAGTGGGAAATAATTATTCTGGTCACTGCTTTTGAAAGCTAAGCACAAATTTTTCCATTCTGATGTGGCAGTTGGTTAAATCCAGGCACAAGGGAGCTGTATAATGAAAGCTGTGACATTGTTCTACCTCCTCAGTAGGTGTGCAGTCTGTACACTTAGTGGTGTGAAGAGCAATTTTTGGGAGGAATGATGGGTTGGCCATTGAGCTACTATGAGGAAACCTCCCTAAAAATAATTTATGTTCAGTTTCCTCTGAGTGCAACTTCTGTTGAGGAAGGGATGGGAAAGTATCATTACAGAGTGGAAGACTATTATGGCTAAAAATGAAGAGATATTAAAGTGCTAATAAAGCATACAGATGGCACTTAAAGCCTTTTACTTTAATTAGGAAACCGATATGCCTCGCCTTGTCCCAAAAGAAAGTTTAATTCGGGTCCTGAATTTGGCAAAGAACCCTGTTCAAGTGGCAATCCAAGACAAGGACCTATTTCAGCAGCCTGTGGAGTCCTTTCAGGTAAGCATATATTTGGGACTGAAAGGCCTGACTTGTATGTCATTGAAGAAAGGATGGAGTTTTTTACAGGCATTTTCTAATAAAACTCATAGATGCAAAAGCTTGTTCTGCTCCATTGCCTTAGAAGTGCATGGGAATAGCTTTACAAATGAAGCATAATATCTCTGTTGTATGAAACAGAAATTGAACATTTGGAGAAGAATTTCCCAGCAAAGGATACACCTTACATTCACCTGTAATTAGGAATAAAGGATAACAGGATTACAGTCTCCCTTAAAGAGGGGATAGTGTTGCACCTCGTAGGAAAATACAAATCCTTTCTTATCTGAAGAAAGTGTAACCAAGTTTATTTTCTTCCACAGAACCCAGCTGAGTACTCAAAATTAATATTGAATGGAGAGCAACAGAGCCTTCACTTCACCCTGCAACATCAAGGATTGACTCTTGCTTTTAACTACACCATGAAGGAAAAATCAGTATACAGCTTAATTGTTTTTGAGGCAGAAGGAAGCCTATCAAGCCGCTTAGTGAGTGTGGGAGGGAAGTGTAAATACAGTATTAATTCAATGGCTGTGATGCTACAATGGGGTAATAGGCTCATTAATTCATTTGCTCAGTTGCAATGTCTGTCTGATTGCTCTCAGATGGTGTAAAACTCACTTCTTAGCTGGAGGCACTGGATCTGCACACATTTCTGCTGGTTGATTAATAGAGGCGTTGTGGCATCTGAGAGTTTCTGGGCACACTTTGATCCACTGAGTGCTGCAGTGGGAGAGCAGAGTCATGCCTGCCAGGCAGCAGAGCTGGAGAAAGCTGGGGAAACAGAGCCAGGGGTTTTCCCCCAAAGATGGCTCTATAAAGCAAAGATGTTAAAGAGGCTCTAGGGCTGGCCATAGAATAAAAGCATCAGAGGAATGATTCTGGGATTAGTTATTGCAAGTGTTTAGTGAAAAAGCACAGAAGGCCCATTTGTTTTGCTGAACAGAATAAATGATTAAGCTCATTTCAGGCTGTGCAGCAGAGCTGGCTGTATTTGGACTTTTGTGTATTTCTGCAACAATCAGAGAGGGACATATGGGATGTGCAGGGCAGATTCTGATATCAATATGCATAGCTGTATCTTAAGAAGCTCTCTTGAAATTTATGGTGTTTTTGCACACTGTGGCAGATGTGTATATGCTGTCAGAATCTGTCCTCATACTAAAATATCTGTTCTTTTTGCAGTTCCTGACCCTTTGACCTGGCAGGGTAGCCATACTAAGCATTCAATATTATACAGTAGAAACCATATAACTTTTTTGAAATTAATTTAAGGAATTTATTTTGTCATAGCATTAAGTTTTTTTGCTGATGATCAGACTTTATGATTTGGAGTCTGGGGCTCAGTATCACACAAAGTTTCCCTGTGACCCTGAAAGCTGTGTGTTGTTTCTTTAGGAAATGGATACTTGTCATTTCCATACAGCCTTTAAGAAGCAAAAGCCTTCAACAGGTTTGGAGCATAGCAATCTCAGAGCTCCAGTATATCTATGCTGCCCCAGCTGTCTAGACTGTGCTTAAATTAATGCCCACCCTGGCACAGGCAGGCTCTCATGTGCTGGGAAGCAGCTGTGCTGTTGGGTGATGCTATTGACCTGTCATTCACAGCTCTAGATAAGGGAGATGTGGAAGACAGTGTGATAAATTATACTTTTCCAGCATTGCAACACAAGGAAAGCAGTGCCAGCATCACTGCTGTGTTGCAGGGCTCGCCCTCGAATTACCTCCCTCACTACTGGGTTTGGCCCACTCACTCAGGTGTGAGTGCTTTCCTGGAAGGATCCTATCTCAAATTGGTTTCTTCTCCTTTGTGGGCTGTTGAGTAGGCAGGAAATGAATTTGAGAGCTCTGGGGATCATCAATGAAAACGAGTAATAGTTTGGCCGGTCTGTCTGCAAGGAATGAGAGTATTCATCCCCATGTGTCTCCCATGGAAAAAAAAAAAAAATGATGTTGCCATTTATTATTTATTGCTCTGACATTTATTATTCACTGTGGCTATTTATTATTTAAGGCATATGTTATTTGTGAGTAGCATATTACTCTGAAGTACAATTGACATTAATAGATATACTGAAATTCTGGATCCCTGGTCTCAGAAACTCAGGGTTTTGCATCAGGAAAAAAAGTGTGGAGAAAGGGCCAGAAAATTTTGAGAGAGAGCCAGTTTCTAAAGTCCCTCTTGGCTTGCCTGGGTTCCATCTGTGGGCAGTGCAAATTGAAATTGCCCTGCCATCTTCAGTGGACATGGCACAGCTCTGGATTTCTACCCGCCAAGAGCTTTGCTTTGTGTTCTTTTTTTGTGACATACAACCTCCAGGGCAGGGCTGTTGTCTTAACTGTGTTTTTTCAGCGTTGTACACCAAACAGGTTTCTCCAAATGAATGTTGATTAACTATCTAGCTGCTGTTTTAGCTGTGGTCTCCAGGAGAGAGGCTCTCACTCCCCAGTGTGCCCATCCAGATGGCCATTGCAGGGATCTGTCTGCAGGGATCTGTTTGTGAGCACAAAGAAGCATCTTGGTTTCTTCTACTCTCTGCCTGGACATTGCAACAGTTTAATCTCTTGAGTACTGACGATCAGGGAAAGCCTGAGTGATGCATGATCATCAGTATAGTAACCTAGCAGTTCCTGTCAGCTTTAGACTTTTGTGAAGTCCGTGGATATGACAAGAATCAGGGTCTGAAAGTTAGGCATTTGCAGATTTTGTAGGAGTAAGGCACTTAAGTTTAATTGTAACTAGTCACTGAAAGATGCTGATGTGGATAATGCTCTCTTGCTAGCTCAAGACCAAGAAAAATACTTTTCTTTGGAGAGTGTTACATGCCTCAGTAGAAGGGTGACTGGCTGAAACTCAGTAACCTTTGTTACAGAAGAGATGAGGAGAAAAGGTATGATCTCATCTTAAGCCCTTGGAGGAGATGAAGTTTTGCCATTGGCTTCATTGTACCAGGGCTCCCCAGCTGTGGCCTGATGTAAAGCTCATGTGAGAGTCCAGTTGATTTCCACAGGCTTTGCAGCACATGTGTAACTCTGCAGACACCCCTATTGTCTGCCACACATTGTAAGGCAGCATTAATAAATATGTTTGATTTTTTTTTTCTTCCTCTCTTTAGATTACGGACTTGGAAGCAAAGCCAGAAAATGGTTTGGCAGCTGTTAGGTAGGAATGGCTTTTTTTGAGGATTTGGCGGTGGTTGGGTGAGGGAAAGTGCTTTTGTCTAATGCATCTGTATGTAACATAGCCCAGATGTTCTTGGGTTGGAATCCAGTCCACAGTTCTCATGCAAGAGTTGGGTGTCAGCTGTGGAGGCTTGACAGAGTGTCACCTCCCACACATGCCATGCAGAGCTGAGAACTATTGCTGCTCACTGCCGAGGGTACTCTGGGCTCTGATGGCAACATAAAAGAGCTCCTTCCTTGGAAAAGTGGCAAATTCATCTCACTGATGAAAGGGAAGCAGCAATTTGGATAGGAGCTGTTGCTGTGTCCTTTGCAAATTGGCCAACCTATGATCTTCACCCCAACTCATGCACAAGTTTCTACTAAAATGGATGCAGCAACAATTTTACATCCTCATAAACAATTCAGCTGGGCATTGGGCTCTGCTTAGTGCACTCTTCCTAATTTGAGCTACTCCATTTAGTCCATGAACACTCCTGTTCTAGTTTGTGCTGGCTGCTGAGGTGCAGAAGATGCAAATTTGCAAAAACCCACAAAAAACAAAACAAACCACTAAAACAAAAACAAACAAACAAAACCCAAACTACCCCCCCTGCCCCCCCCCCCCCCCAAAAAAAAAAAAAAACTCCAAAAAACCAGGATTCCACCTAGAGCTTCTAGAGGATTTGGGCAAGGTGAAATTAGAAAAAAAACCAAAACAACAAAATAAACCCACCACAAAATAAAAACAAAAAACAACCAAACAAAACAAACCTTAAAATCAATGTCCAACCCCTTTATCTGAAAGCCTGTATAGACACACTAGGAGAGCAGTATCTCTTCATAGCCCTGTACTTGTGAAGATTTCTATTGACTAAACACCTTGAAGCCTGATTCAGTCAGATTTTTTTTATATTTTCTTGTGGAGATTTTTGACCAAATCCTCAGACTTTCCATTTAAGAATTTGTAAAGAAGTTTCAGTAGGAAGAAACTATTTTTGCACTAAAACTTTACTTCTATTAAGCACTTGACTAACTTCAGGGATTTCACCCCCATTTAAAGAACTGAAAACAAAAATATCTTAAAACAGGTCAAATGAAAAGCGTTTGGTTTTACTATCAATTTTTGAGTTGCCAGAAGGAAACTGTCTTTTGTCTATGAAAAAACACCAAACAAACTGTTCCTATATAAGTTTTAGTTTTGATGAAGATATCTTATTATGCTAGAAAATTCCTTGTTGCTGGTAGAAGCTCTTTGCCAGCATGGTGCAGCTGCTCATCAGGATGCGCAACTTCAGAGTTTCCTGTGGTCAGCTGAGACTCCGTCCCCTCACACAGCCATGGAACACTCAGCACATGTCACAGAATGGTCTGGGTTGAAAGGGACATTGAGATCACCTTGTACCAACACTCCTGCCATGGACAGGGACACCTCCCACTAGAACAGGTTGCTCAAAGCCCAGTCCAACCTGGCCTTGAACATTTCCAGGGAAGAGGCATGCGCAACTTTGTTGGGCAGCCTGTTCCAGTGTCTCACCACCTTCACAATGAAGAGATTCTTCCTAAAATCTAACATGATTTAACTCTACCCTCTTTCAGTTTAAAGGCATTCCCTCTTGTCCTATTACTCCATACCCATGTAAGAAGTCCCTCTCCAGCTCTCTTGTAGGACCTCTTCAGGTACTGGAAGGTGCTCTGAAGGTCTCCCTGGAGCTTTCTCTTCTCCACCCTGAACAGCCCCAACTCTCTCAGTCTGTCTTCACAGGAGAGGTGCCCCAGCCCTCTGAGCATCTTCATGGCCTCCTCAGAATTTGCTGCAATCTTTGTTGGTCTCTGAGACTGGGTTGCCAGGAGGTTCTAGACCACAAAAAGTGAGGGTCACTTTTCACATAAAAAAGAGTAAGAGGGTAAACTTATGCGACAGGGAAAATAATCTTGTATTGAAAAAACTAGGCAATGAATCAGACAAATATTTTGGTGACTTGAAGAAGAGACTCATGAACTTGTGGAATTACAGAATGCTTTGGGAGAATATGCAAACTTCTAAAGTGTCTGCTATTATGCTTCTCCTGCCCTGTGTGACAGGTTAATGAAACATGGTTTCTTTGCAGATTCATTAATGCTTTGAGCCAAGATGTCAACCTCACTATCAATAGCAAAAGTTTCATCGCTGTTCAGAAAAACTACAGTGCTTCTGAGTACTCACTGCTGGAGAGGGACATGTAAGTCTCCCTTCCCGAGCTGAAGGTCCTTGCTGAGGCATTTCCTTGGGTACAAAGAGACCTTTCTCAGCCTAATAGCAAAACCTGCATTGCTATTGTCTTGGCATGTGGTTGTGGGGCAAATGTTTGTATAAAGCAGAATTATCAACTCAGTGCAGAGCAGGTGCTCCAGGCCAGTCATGTGTGTGCAGTTTTTATTCACATTATGTGGGGGCCTGGAGGGAAGAGGCTGGCCATTCCTGTGCATCTGTCAGTGGAGTAAGGTGGGACATGGTAAAGTGTCCTCTTCCATGTAGTGCCTGCTTTATTTTGTTACTCCCTCAGGCCTAAGTTCCTGTTGTTAGGGTGCTCTCAGGGAAAGGCCAGTTCATATTCCATGCTACCAAGTGTTAGCATGTGGGCTGAGAACATCAAGTAGCATTACATGGCTTTGCAGGCTGGGCTTGTTAGACAGGGCCTCCATATGGCCTTGGTTTGGCAGCACTGGAGTTGGCTCTTGTAGGGTATTTCTAGCATTTCCAATGTTTCAAAACAAGCTTAATGGCTTTTCTCTGCATCAGCTCCATCCAAAATATTTATTGCTGCAATTTAGTAGGACGCAGCAGCCATTGTGGCAATGCTACTGAGCCTCTGTGCCATCTCACACATCCAAAATCAGAAGAACAAACATGAAGGCTAATTTGCTCTATTGAAAGGAAACAAAGTTGCTTCTGGGTCCACATTTCTGATTTCCTGAAGAAATGCAGCAAAATTTGGGAGGAAAAAAAACCTAAGGGGAGGAAAAAAATTACATCAGCACTAAGAAAGAGCAGAAACCATTAAAAATGTTAGCAATGGCCTGGGTCATTAGGTAAATTCCAGTCAGTGGCTAAGTGCTTCTGGAAGGATAAGATAGCAAGAACTCCAGTGATTGTCTGATGTAAATAAACACTACTGTATTTTTACATCTTGCATCCTCCCTGCTCCATTTTAGGGGCATGTTTGATAGCTCTGCTCTGTGTTCTTTGTGGAACTAACTGTGAAATACTGTACTTCATCCTTTTATCTAGATATAATGATGGAAAATGCATAACTGAAACAGGAGAGTTCCCCCTGGAGCTGGGGCTGCTTGACTTTGGTGCCTCATACACCGTTGTGATAGCTAATGTAAGTGTTCCTGTGATGGTCACACACTCTTCTTCTACTCTCCGGTAGTGCTTTTGTTCCTGTTGGTGACTCTTACTTGCTTTGTCCACTTTCTGATCCCTGGGCAGCAGCCCTCTGAAGAAAGTCTGTTATCAAAGGGATTGTAAAAAGTTTTGGTACCTACATAAGCGAAGTGGGTAGGTATTTGTTCCACCTTCCACTGTGATCATGTCAGATTGCATGGGTTAAAAAGAAGTAAAATCTTTTCCTTGATAGAAATCCTCCATAGAAAATCATGTGATCTGTGGTTTGTGTTGGTCTCATGCCATCCTTGAGCAGTTAACATTGACCCAGAGCACTGCAAAGAGTTATTACCATCTGCCAAGAGCTGGCTCTGTTTGTGGTCTTTAAAATATTGTACCTGGTGGTGCCTCACACTCGAAAAATTTGCAGAAACAGTCTGCTCTATCCTCACATTCAGCTTACTGAACTAAAGTCTGATCTTCCAAGATTTTGTAGATTATGCATAGGGGGAAGAGGGACAAAGTCTTGAGGGAGGAGGTTGGTGAGGTTGTACATCTGTTTCCTCCTCTCACTCTCTGTACAGCTAATTTGGAGCCTAGTATAAAGTCAAGGCTTGGTTTTCTGAACAGCCTCGCCCCGATGAGGTCTGAGCACTTCTGAGAGGGTGGATTCCTTTCCCTGCCTGCCAACCTCTCAGACACACTGCTTCAACCCTGGTCCAGCTGGCTGGAGCCACGGAGATGAACGTGATCAGCTTAGTTCCCATTTTAACCTTTCCACCACAAAGGCACACAGACAAACTGGGTCTGACAGGACACACTGCTAAGCTGCCCTCTGGGACTTTGGCTGCTGTGTTGTGATGAGCAGAGCAAAGTGTTGTCAGCTACTCCCTGGCAGTGGCATCTCCCTGTTGGGCAATTAATGGGAGCTGTTCATGTCTGCAGAGTCCAAATACGTCGGGGGAAAAATATAGCCATGAAGCACCTGGCTTTTTTTTTTTTTCCAATTCCAGTAGCTGGAGTGGGATGTACAGCCCTGGAGGGAACAAGCAGATGCTGCCATCTGTGAGTGCAGAGATTTATGTACATAAAACACACACACTTGAAGTGATGTTGGCCAGACCCCTCTTTCATGGCTGCAAGCCTCTTTCACCAGATGAGAAACCAGATAGAGAAGTTGCATTAAAAATACAACACTAAGAAAATTTCCCCAGAGCCTCTGGTAACAGGGCCAGCTGAGGTAAATGTGTCCCATGTCACGCCAAGGACTCCAGTTTGTGGTCCCATCTGCATAAGTCCCTGCTATAGCCCTGGCTGCTCAGGGTGGCTCTGTGCCCCAGCCCTTCCCAACCCTGTGCTAGTACTTTAATATTTTTCATCCTCTGTTTTTCCATCTCTCTCTCTGTGGTTTCTGCTTTCTGTAGAGAGTTAGTTTGCTTGAGGCCAAGATCACTTTTAATTATTGCAGTGATTTGTACTGAGCCCTGCTCCTCTGCCAGGACTGCCATATAGAAGAACCAAGAATACAATATATTAGTCTGCTAATGTAGCTGAACTGTGAAACTTAAATCATGGGGATGCTGCCTTCTACCCAGCCTTCCTCAGTGTGCAGTTACAGCATGGTGCTTGTGACATTTCTTTATGGGCTACAGAGCAAGGCACAGCACTCTTCTCACCCCTTTTAGCCTGCTGAAATACAGCCTCTTGATTTGCCTCCCTGGCAATGATTGGTGATCATTACGAGAACATCTCGTAAACATCCCCTTGTATTTTCCCAAGTACTCTTCTTAAACACAGGGCTTTCTGCCTGAAGTCATTTCAATCTAGTGTTTTCCTGGCTTCTAGTCAAATCTCTCTCAGCCTCTGAGCCTCTGTGCATCACAGGCAGTATTAATTACACCTGGGAAAAGAAACAAAAATAATTAGGAATACAGCTACCATAACTATCTGAATAGATCTAATATGGAGCAGTCTTTGCTACTCTTGGCATTCCTGAGCTGAATTTGTTTGGGTGTCAGTGATATCATAGGGAAGTTGTACAGTGCTGATGAGATGGGAGCAGTGACCACATGGATGCAATGAGCACTTACCCTCTCTTCCTTTTTTTGCCTTGGGGACAGCTGCAGGTCACAGGCTCTGCAATGGAGCCTCACAGGCTTTTCCCAGCCCCACTACATAAGACAACTTGTTGGTTTGCAATAATTCAGGGAATTCTTGTGGTACCTAAATGAGCTGGAATGCTTCCATCCTTCTCTCTCTGCCCTGTGCAGCAGGAGTCATCCTATTCCCAACAAGCTTGGAAACGGCAGAGTTGAGAGCCATAGTTTGCTTCAAAGGCAGGGCTTTTTTTCCACCTTTGCTTAAAACTTTGTTTTTTGGTAAATTTGCTGCTGTTGTCCAGGCAAAGAAAGATCTGATCTTTCAGCAACTAATCAGTGTGCCTTTATTTTCCTTCTAGATTTCTGGAGGTGCTGTTGAGACGTGGAAGTCAGAAGACATCAAAGCCAACAATGTCCATATGGCCTGGCAATTGCCACAATATTTACTGATATCTGCTGGGGAGGTGATGTTCTCCATTACAGGTCTGGCCTTCTCCTATTCTCAGGTACTCCACTTAAAGATACGGACCTTACAATTAGACTTCAAGATTTATTTCTGCATCTGTCATTGACTTGTCATACCTCCTTTGACATGACACTAACAATGTTATCTATCCTTTAGCTGAAAGTGGGATTGTAACACAGCTTTCTGAGTGCCCTCAAGCTAAATTAATTCATATTATGAAGGTGAATAGGGATCGTTCTCAGTGATACGTGGAAATATCCTTTTCTGGTAAACCTGAGAACACAGAACGGAACTGGATAGTTAACGGGAAAACTCTGAATATTTTAATATCAGGGTTTTCTCCTAGTGAAGTATTTTGTGCTAGGTATTTTTCAGTGATGTAAAGGCAAGGTATCTCAAGGGCTACAGAGTGGCATGAGGACTTGGCACCTGCTTAAAATTGAGAGACTGAAGGGGTCTAAACATGCAAGGTTGTAACAAGGGAGCAAGGGGTAATGAACCTGAAAGGGATGATTTGATTGTTGTCTGGGGAGGTTGATGAGAAGAGAGGACTGAGACATTACATGGTCAAACAGCTACTGAAGCTGCTCAAATCTATCCCTGGAGTAAGGTGCAGATGTTTATTAATGAGGATGATTAATGCAGTGGGATGATCTGTAATGGGATGTGAAAAATTTGTCCTCAGCAGGAAATTTAACATCAAGATCCAGTCTCTTTTCCAAAGGTGTACAGCCACATGGCACCAGACTCCAAGCTGCAGGGCTTGTGTGGCTCCTTGGACGTCCTGATGGTACCATTTCAGATGCTGCAGGTTGGGGATGACCCGGATTCAGCTCTGCAACAACAGCACCTCCTGCTTCTTCATGTGTCCTCCTGTCCATGTTCTGAAAGCTCCTTGTATGCAGATGTTGAGATTAACCACAGATTAACCACTCCACACAGAGGAAATGCCCCCATCTCCTCCTAGGCTGAGCCCAGTGGCGCCTGCCCTGGGCAGGACTGCAGAGGGTGAAGCAGGGCCCAAGGGCAAGCGCGGTCCCCACTGATCAGGCCCTTCTCCTCTTTTCAGTCTCCAGCCAGCATGAAGTCAGTGCTGCAGGCAGGCTGGCTGCTCACCGTGGCTGTGGGGAATACCTTTGTGCTCATTGTTGCCGAGGCTGCACCAATGGCACAGGTATGGTTTGGCTCTTAAAACAGAGGTCGTGCTTTACAACAGGCCTCTGGTGCTGCTGGATGGCCATGTCCTGGTGCACAGCTTCCCTGCCCAGCCCCAGGCTCCTGCTCCTGAGCTGACAGCAGCTCCCTTGAGCTGTCCCCCTGCCCCTGCTCTGTGGGGCCCTCAGTGGAGCTCTCCTGGGGAGCACTGGCCCTCCCTGGCCCTCCAGGGGCTGGAAGTACCTGGCCTGTGCTGGTAATGCTGCTGGAGCTCAGCTCTAGGCACGCTGGCTGTGTCTGCACCTGGAGCCCGGACACAGTGGCAGCCACACCTTGAGTGCTCCCCAGACACGAGACCCGTGGGCACTCAGATCTTCCTCAGGGGTCTCACCTGGGGAATCCTGCCAGGCTGCCTGTGGCATCCCTGAGATGTCAGGCTGAGGTAGTTTAATTCAGGCTGCAGAGGTAGTTTAATTCAGGCTGTGAAACTTCTGGGATGATGAAGGTCTGAACAGAGGCTTATTTCTGGCCAGCATGAATCTGCCTCTCCCAAAAGAATCTTGTGGGCAAAAAAAGTCCAGGTGGGTATGTTCCAGTCAGATTTGTAAGAAAAGATTTAATGAAACCAACTCAAGCTAACTGTTTTGTTTCAAGAGGTATCACATATTTGTAATTGCATTATGTGTACAAGCATTTAGAAAAACAGGATGAGAAAGTTTCCATCTTGTGAGCCATTTTGGAAACTAAGAAATGATTTTCACCCAGCTCTTTAAAAAGCACTTGAAAGTGCAGAGACATCCTCCAGACTGAGAGTCTGGGGTCTCCTGACCTGCTGTTCTTTTTTCTTTCCTAGTGGGCTGAATTTGTCTTGTTCACTGTTCTCCTCTTTGCTGTGTGCATTATTTTCTCCATCATGGGATATTTCTATGTCAGTGTGGATCCAGAGGACCTAGAAGAAAAGGAAGAGAAGAGAGAGACCTCAAGCAGAGGAAACATGATTGGTCTTGTTACTCAGAAAACAAAGCTCTAACACATCATGGGTTGGGATTTTTTTTTAACTCAGTTATGAGAAGGTGAAAGAAGGGTGGGGACAGTGTTATTTTATTTTAGAGCATTGCAGCCTTTGTTACTCAAAATGTAACCACCTTATAAATGGGACCAAACGGCCCTCTATAAAAACAATGGGGGTCCTGAAATCAGAACAAAACTCCTTGGGAAAGCTCCTCAGGTATTAAAAGCCCTTAGTAGTAATCGCAGTGTAATTTAAAACCTGCCCATCTTTTTAAGCATGGAATCCTTTCCTATGATTTTGCCTTAAACATATATTTAGGGCAGCAGGGAGGAAGGGTGGAAGGAATGCCATATGACACAAAAATCTGGAAATGTTATGAAAGAAGAAAGAGGAAAAACTAGTATAAGAATTAGGGAAGAATAGATGTTAGTGACAGAAGGATTTTTAATGTTATCATCAAGGACTGTAAGGGTTACACACAATCCCAAAGGATTTCATCATGTAACTCTCCTTATGAGTATTTCATCCCATTATTGCATGTTATGAATGGTTCTGATTTATGATTTTCACCTTCAGGCTCAGAAGTAATAACAGGGAATTAAATTCTACAGGCTAAAATATTCCCAAAACACTGCTGACGAAGACAAGCGTGCTGCCACCTCTCCCAATTTTTCCCCTAGAAGTTTTTAACAACTGATGGTGTTCTTTGATTAGACATGATTAGAGAATTGCTTTATGCTTTCATATTTCAGAATTCCAGACAGTTATTTGCCATCTTCCTATACATTAAGCCTTTATTGGGCATTTCCTTTTACAGCACCTGTCACTGCAAGTTAGGATATGGCTGATTTCTTATCTCATGCCTCAGTTATTCCCCACTGGGAGACAAGTTGCAGTAGTTTCTATAAAATTCCAGGCATCCTGCAGTGAGTTATTTACAAGGATGCACTTTATCATTTTTTCAGTCTACAAGAGGAGACCATGGCATATGAGATTTTTCTTTTTCCTCCTTGTTTGTCTGTCTCTACCAGACTTTGGATATAGCAATTTTATTGGAATTGTGATATAATTGTCTGATTTTCCTCAATTGCGTGAAGCTGTGATTTCATGTTCTGCATAGGAGTAATCCAACCACTGCTGATCTAGTAAAACTCCTGAGAGAGTCCCTGCCTTCCTCTGTCACTTCAAGGCCACAGTTGTAACAGGTATGGCCTAATTCAAAACAAGGTTGTCAATAGGATCTTCAGGTTCACAGAGAATAAGTTTTAAATTATGCTTTCCTCTTCCATCTTGGCAGTGGCCATAGGTGGTTACCGATACTTGGATTCCGGAGATCACAAAATACGTGTTTAATTTAATTCCTGTTCAGGACAGTGCTAGGAAATACACTTAGTTTGACACCACCTCAGCTCCTTTGATGTGCTGCCAGTGTGTGTGTGTGTGTGTGTGTATCTTCTTGAGTAACACTAACAAAACACAGCTTTTTGGTTTTAACTCACAGCCTAAGATTGCTCCTTCTGCTTCCCGTCCTAAGTGGGCATGGACTTTCAGCACTTGTTCTGCATGAGCTCCTGCCTGCTGTGAAGTAGCATCTGGGGTTGTGCCAGAGGGGGACCATGGTCTCATCAGATAAATGAGAAGAGGCTGCAGATGTTCACGCAGGAACACTTGGGGTGGTTCAGTCCATGCAGAAACATTTATTAAGCTGTGGTGGCTGGATCCAGGCAGCTGAACCCTGCAACTCCATGGAGAATGAAGGGCATTGAAAGCCACCAATTAGGTCATCCAACCTGCTTCACAGAAGCCAAGTGAGGATTATTCCCCTCTGTTCTTTCTGGTATTGTTCTCCTGCTGTGATTCTTTGTGTGGGTTCTTTCTCCTCCACGCATTGTTGTTTTCCTAATCCCATTTTATGACACACTGTGAATCGGCTCAGAGGCTGCTGAATCACTCTGCTGTGATGCTGTTTGACTGGCTTCCAATTTGAAGCACTAATAGAAAGCATTTCTTCCTCCACCCACTGCAAACAAAACAAAAATCCCCAAACTGAAGGAATGGCCAGGCTCCAGTAACACTGAACAAACACAATTTAGAATTATTGGAGCATTTAATTTTTTATAAGCCTTGAATTTAAAAGTATGTTGGGATTCGAGGGCATATGTGGTGTAGAGACAAAATTATTGAAGCACTTTCCCTAGGAAGCATTGGTAAGCAGTTCAAAGGTGCAGGAGGGAAAGCAAGGTCTCCAGATCTCTAAGACTACATATGCTTGAGAACCTCTTGATTTTTTTTTTTTTGTTTTATTTCCTTATTGGCGACACTACCAGAAGCTGTCACAGACTCTGAGCTTAATTTAAAGGAATCGTTCCAAACTCATAAAAGATACATTTAGGATGTCATCTGTATCTGCTTTTTAGACTCCTGATGCCAAATTGCCCCTTTCCAAATATCTCCGTGTTCCAAACTGTCACCATAATGCTGGGGGAAGGAAAAATTGCAATTCACAGTTGGGAAGATTATGAATAGGAAGGCAATGCTATAAATAAAGTGCTAGCATGAGGCTGGGGGCTGCTTCTGCAGCCCCTCCCAGGAATTACTGGGGGGACTGTGAGGCTCTGTTCACATTTCTCTCAGAGATGAACCGGTTACTTCTTCCCACCTGCTCATCATCACCTATTGGAAGCTTTTCCCTTCTCTGATCTGTCTGCTTGGTTGCTGGTATCATCCTTCCCCACTGCTTCACTTCAGCTGCTGCTGTAGCTTTGCTAAATTGGACCCATTTATTTGGAATGCACCACCAGTTTGGAGGGATTTCCACTGGCATGCTCACAACCAGCCAGGAGCAAGCTGGGGGCTCTAACAGTGAGCTGCCCCTTCTGTAGGGGCACTTCTCCAGTTTTAGAGCCACAACTCCATCCTTGGAGGCCTTGCATCACTTTCAAATGGACTCAAGATTGGATAAAAGGTTTGGGATTTGATTCCATGAAGTAATGAGTTCTCTGGGTTTTTCCTCCATATGGTCACCTCAGAGATGAGGCCATGCTCAGCTTTTCATACCCAATTTTAGAAAAATATTCTTTATTCCTCACAATTCTTTGCTTTAGGATCACAGGGAGGATCCAAAGTAGTGATAGCATATGTAAAGCTGAATGAAACTCCATAGAGAAATAGCAGCCTGCTGCCTGTCCAGCTTCACCTGTCACTGAAGACTCTCAGCTGTTGGTGAAGCTTTCCCTGGCACAGATTAGGGAAAGCTCACTCCAAATGACCTACAGGAATTATCCTCTCCACCTGAGGGACAGGGAAGAGGTGGTGGGGGGCTGTAGATGTGCTGCTGCACAAACCTTCATGGAGATTGCGGGGGTTTGGCTTTGCTCTGCAAGTATGTGTGTTTATCTGTTTCTCTGAAAGGTGCTTTCTGAGGAGGAATTTTGTGCAGAAAATTCATTTGCACTGGCTGCTGCCAATTTTCCCCTTAGCAGGTTATAAGTGTGACCAGTGTTATTTCCAGTTTTGCATGAGATAAGCATAAAAATGAGATTTCAAACTCAGCAAAATAACATCTTTGCTGTCAGTTCTTAAATTTACCTTTTTCTGAGGCAATCAAATGCCTTTAGGTAGCAAGTTCTCTGTGCAGCTCAAGGGGCTTGCATCTCTCTTTTCTTCCATCTTCTTTTCACCACAATCCCAGAATTCCAGAAGATGAGCCCCAGGAGGGCTGCTTGGGACTGATTGGATGCAGCTGGTGTGTGCTGTCACCACTGACTGGGAAGCAGGAGCCTGGCCAGGTCAGGAGCTGGTTCCTCTCTGGATACTCAAATGGGGCCTAGAAAATTAGAGTGAGGCAGGGCTGGCCCCGGTGGAAGTTGTGGTTTAGTGAGCAGTGACGTAGATGTGAGTTTCATTGGGAAAGAGAAATGTAAACGAGTTAAAGAAAAAGTTTTCACTTTACTTGGCTTTGGCCTGAGGCAAGGAAACTGCAGACTGATGGGCAGGAAGGAAACAAAGGGCTGTTCGGTCAAAGTCTTCCCAATTCCTCAATGAACAGCTGAAGTTACATTGAATTAATTGCAGAGAACATGACGTGAGAGAAGAGGAAAGCTCAGATGATTAAAAAATGGATGAATTCAGAAGAGCACTCTCCTAGCTGGTGGTGAAGGGCCATTGTTGGAGATGGTCACCATGGTTTGAAAATGGGTTTGGCATTCCAGGGTACTGCAAAAACCAGCATGAAGACCAGCACTGGTGGGTCTGCACTGAGCAGAGGAGCAGGTGGCTTTACCCTGGCAATGTTCCCACCATCCCTGGGAGCCACCACCTTGGCTTAACTATGGGAGCAGAGCAAACAGCTGAATGTTATTACAGATGTGATTAGCACAGGAGGGAGAGCTACAATTAGGGGTGGTTAACAAGTTTTGGCCAGGGTCATCCACAGAAGGATAATCTCTGTTTTTCTCTGCATTGAATTTCTTTTCTGAGCCACAAGAACCACTTTCTAGCACAAGCTGCTTAAACCTGGGAGATCAGTGCCATGGCAAATACCACAGCTGCTGAATTTTGGATGGTCCCAGATTCTGCATTTCATTATCACTACATTCGTTATTGTGATACAGTTCTAAAACAGCATTTAAGAGATGTGTCTGGTCCCAGATGTTGACAGATCTGGCCAGAGTTTTGCATGTTGATAGCTGGATTCACTAGCTGTTGATAGCTAGTCTTTCATGTTCATGTGTGTGAGAAACCTCTCATGTACAAGTAGATGTGGGGCCTTTAGAATTCTCCAGCAATTTAGAAAAAAATCCCCAAAGTTTCTCATGAAGCTGGCTAAACATGAACTGTGGCATTGCTTCCTTGAGGGAGTTTCCCATGTGCTTGGTAAAGCAGGGACCCTCATTCATCTCCTGCAAAGTTCTCCCCAGAGAGACAAAAATGAGGGACACAAACGTTTTGCCTTGAGAAGGGCTCGTGTTGTCTAATGGAAATTGCATGAAAGAAAATAATTGCTTTGCTTAAAATCCCTCCTTCCTCACTATCTCAGGTGGATAACAAGGAGGGAAAGAGTTTCTTATTAAGCTTTGTATCAAGGAGCTGCTGCATCTTCTCAAAGTCTTTCATGCTGTGTTTTGCCAGCAGATCAGCATTAACCTGGCCCTAGCACCTGTAGATCAGAAGACTGTCAGGATGCAGAGCAACCACACAGCAGGCTCCCACAGTCTGCTGATCAGCTCTGATCTCTTCATTTTTAATGAATAGTTGTAGCAGTTATCCTGCAGGGCTCAGTCAGTCAGAATTGCTCTAAATTTAGGCCACAACTAAGGACCTGAGAGAACTGTAATCAACAAGATAAATAGCTAAAGTCTCAAAAACCTGCTAAAACACTGACTTAGTGCTTAATTAAAATTCTAATGTGCTTACAGAAAGTAAAAATGTAAACCTGAATTTAGCAATTCAGTCGGAGCAATGGGGAGCTGTAACTGGAATCCACTAATGTGACAACTGGCAACCAAGATGAAGATACACAAATCAAGCAAACATTTCTCTTAGGATTATTTTTGTCACTGCAGACATTGTACAGTCTGCTTGGCCTGTCCTGATGGATCTACCCGTGTGTGTAAGGAAAAGAAGCTGAACTAACTTGCCATGTACCCTTTCCAAGCTTCAGCTTGGTTCTCCTCTTGCTGCAGACTCCCAGGTTAGCTCCAAATGACTCCCTTTGCTAGCAGTCAGCCCCCTCAGTCCCACATGCTGATCTTCCCTCCCCACAAGTCACTTCTCCCTGATGACTTTGCCAGCCCTCAGCACCTTGCTTGTTCCTCCACTCATGCAGCCTCTTGGCTGGCAGCAGCAGTGTGTTTGTTTGGAGCTGTCCTGGACAATGCTGCCCACTGCCCTGCACCCAGAAAAGCTGCTGACCCACAGGAGAATTGTGTCTGGGCAGAGACCATGCCAAGCCAAACATCTGGGTGGTAACAGCATCTGCCCTGGCTGCTTTACCTCTGGCTTTTTGTCACACCTTTGTATGCCCTGACACATCTTCTGCAGGCAAATCAGTTCAGAGCACTGACAGGGATTGTCCAGCATCTCCCTCCCACCTGTTCTGTGCCTGGTTAGCTGCCCATAGTCAGCCCTTGTGTCGTGCCAAGTCAAGCCACAGGGACTTCTGGACTGACACACTGCTGTCACCAGCCCTGGAGCATCCATTGGTGCTGCCTGTGGCCCCAGCCTGTTTACACATTATTTATGGCCCTGCCCTGCCAGCCAGTTTGAGAGTCCCTTGCACAGAAGTGAGAGAAAGCCACACAGGCTGTGTCCATCTCAGCAGTGGTGTGTGGGCTGCTTTTGCAATCATAGCCCTGCCATCAGCATGGAAACAGCAGCTGGTGGAAAGGGGCAGCTCCTCTGTCACCAGTGCCAGCTGGTGGGGCTGGCTCTGTGGCCATTCCAGGCTTGGCCTTTCAAAAGTCATTGTCAGTGTTTTGCTGAGAGCCCTGTCTTATCACTCTGTATTCCATGTGCTGCCAGGCTTCAGTTTCTGAATCTTGGGGTCAAGGAGCAGCAAGCTGTATCCTGGCAGGGCACTTTCTGCTCCCTGGTCTACTTGTCCATCCCCAGAGACCAGGTCTTGGGCAAGAACTGGCATCTCCCAGACCTTGCTGTGTTTGTGTACCACTCACAAATGAACTTTCTTCAAATGGAAGTGAATTTGCTTGAAGCTCTGACTCTACCCAAGTCTGTTTGGAGCTGCTGGGAGCCTTTGCTGGCTTTTTCTCTGTTTAATCTGGGCATCAAAACACTTTCCGAGCAGCTTCATGCTGTCCTCACCAAAGAAAGAAACCTCTCAAAGGTGCTGTACCAATATGGATTTTTCCTGCCCAAGTTAGAGGTGTAACAGGCCAGCAGGAACCCACCAGGCACCACCAGCTGCTGTCTTTCAGAAAGACAAAGTGGTGTCAGTCACAGTGGCTCCCCCCATGTGAGGCCATGCAGCTCAGCTCCTGCTGTGCCCTGAGCTCAGTGGATGCTCCAATGCCTCTCTGGGGCTGCAGCTCCCAGGTCCAGCACTGGCCAGCCCAGTGTGTGCCAGTCATGGGCTGTCAGTGCCAGCTTTGCTTCCTGACACTTTATACAGCCCCAAATCTGCAGAGCAAAGAGAAGACAGTTCCCTCTTTCCATAAAGGGTATTTCATTTGTGTGTTCCTGCTCCTTTCCCACCACAGCCAGTGTCATCAGTGCCCTGTTATTTCAGGGATGGCCAAGGAGCTGTGCAGTCCCCCATCTCATCGCTTGGAGCAAGGGAAGGTTTGGGCAATCCCAGTCTGCCCACCTACAAGCACCTTCCTGGAAGCTCTCCTCAGATTCAGGTCCTCCACCTCTCCAAAGAGCACTCCTCATGAGACCAAGGATTTAACATGTTTTTAACCAGTCAGTCCTTTTGTGGGGATTAGCCAGCCTGGGTAATGTTTGCATTTTACCCTTTTCTGTCTGCTGGTTGTGGATTTACTTTTGGAGCTAATATCACTATTTTTCTTTACATTTTCTCCCCAAAGGTTGTCCTAGACCACCTGCATTCTCTGTATAAATAAATAAATGGCCTTGGCTGTTTTCAGGTAGATGTTTTACCCATCTTCCACCAAAACTTTGATAGTGCCATGAAGAATCCCTCTGTACTAATGGTGCCAGCACAGTCCTTTACATCCCTACTGGAGGATTTCTTTGTTTCTCCCTTCCACCATCTTTTTGTTTGTGCTGCTTGTAACCAAAGGGCTTGTGCTCCATTTCTCACAGCCCACAGCACTTCTTGCTTCTGTATTGCAGGCTCTGAGTTCCCTCTTCCATTTGAGCTGAAAACTACTAAAGGCTGTTGAGAGGTTCAGAACCAGCTGGGTTTTATCTAGTAAAGACTTTTTTTTTTTTTTTAATTCTTTTTTTCTACGCTGTGTTCACATCCATCATGTACATCTCAGGAGTGAAACACTGTTCCAGTCTTCTCCTGTCAACTCTCTCAGGAGAAGGCTGGGCTTTTAGCTTTTCTATTAAACCCTTATCTGTGATACCTTTGGTCCTAATGTTCATTGTTAGCATCCCTTGAAGCCAGGGATTTTAGTTCCTTTCCTTTCTTTGGGTTTTTGCTTCAGTCTGCTCAGCGTTTTTTAGCTGGTGTCACTCTATTACACCTCCTGGGGTCCACTGACTTGCTGGGCTGAAAATGAGCAGAGAAGTCATCCCAGTGGTTTTAAAAGATGCTCAACTCCGAAAGATTTGAGCTTCTTTTGAGCTCAGGGAAGAGCAGGCACTTTTTTGTGTAAAGGTGTGTTTTACATGCCTACTGCATCCTGCTCTGTCTGGGAGCGGATGCTGCCAGGTCAGAGCAGCTCCACCATCCACAGCACTTTTGTGCCTGCTTTTCTCTGGCTCTGCATTTCCTAGCTTAGATTTTCCTACTCTTGGCCTCTCCTTGGTGGGTGTCTCACAGCTGTGATATTCACTCAGAGGTAGATATTGCCTCCAGCAATTTATTGTACCAGTCTCATGTTGTTGCTTGTGGTGACACCAATCACGGGATTTATTTTGCCTTTTCAGTCTCCACTGTTTTTCCAGGTTTCTGCTGTGATTTCTCTTGATTCAGACTGTCAAGCTCTTACCAATTTTGTCTTCCTCCTCATGGTTTCCCATTATCAATGCTGTACTTGGAGTCCAAGTGACCTTCATGCCCCAAATCTGCAAGATAAGTAAACTTAGAAAATCATTAGGGCGGACTTTGGCCGCTGGTGTCTCCATCAAAGCCTGGGATTAAATGAAGTCCCTTTGATAAGCCGAGCTGATGGGCCCATTTGGATCGCACATGTGGTATTAGGAGCCTCGCGGGACTTATGATTAAAAGACACGAGAGAACACAATTATTTAGAGAGCTACCAGGAGATTGCTGTAGCTCACTAGTCACTTCTTTATCAGAACAAAAGGAGAGTCCAATTCTCCAGGGCGACAGGCAGCTCTGGGAAGTGTCCCTGAGTCTCTAATTGCTGCGGGAGGCGGGGCTGCCGCTTTGATGTGTGCTAGAATTGTGGGATGGTGCTGGGGAGAAAGCCACTCCAACCATTTCTGTCCCCAGGCCACTTGGTCCGGGATTGAAACCTTCCACACAGGTGGATTCTTTATCTCTTTTTATGGTTGCTTGGGTTGTTTTGTTTTTTTGGGTTTTTTTCCACCATAAAGTGCAGTTGCTTTTGCAGCAAGGTAGAGCTCAGCTGGGTTTCTTTGCTGTGATCACATCCTGACCAGCACAGGGAGCTCAGTGCAACCAGGGCTGACTCCCTGCATCAAATCTGCAAGGCTGGGCTGGATCCTGACCCAACAGGAAAAGTCATGTTAGCTTAGGCTCTGCAGCAAGCCCTGGAGATGACAAATGTTCTGACTGGACACAAATACAATTTTGCCTGTTCTTTTTCTTTTTTTTTCCTCAGGGTCAGGCTATTGAGTCAGGGCTGGATGGCGTATGTAATTGTAGCAAGGCTATTTTTCTCCCTTTTTTTTTTTCAAAGGAACATTCATGCTGCATTTTAATTACAACATTTAGAACATGTCCAAATAGCTTGAGCTCAAATTGATCTTGTTTTTCAGCCAGGAAGCTTGTTTTTCATCTATTATTATAATAAATGTGCTATTGATAATAGTTTAGGTGCAATACAGCAAAGCTTTGTGTTATGCATCAGCTCTGGAGGCTCAAAATTTTCTTATTATCCATTACTGACATGACAGTTTACAAATATTTAACAAACAAATTACCAGGTTTTCCTTGTTCCCTCTTAGTTTGTAGTCTCAATCCTTTTGACAGCTGAATTCAGGATTAATGATGATCTTGTTTAAGACAATTGTTTGCTAGCAAACAGGTTTTTTCTCTAAACCTACAAGTACAGTAGGAGAACTAACACTGACACTTTGAATTAAATCTCATCCTCAAAACAAATTTTTTTGCTTTATTCCATCCAGTTCTCCAAAGAAGAAATTGTATTTGCTTGGTAAAGTGCTTAAACCTGTTAATAATTTTTTAGTTTATATAGTCATTTTAAATATAGACACGTAACATGAAAGGCTGGCAAAAGGAGTATTTTTTCTCTGCCAGCCCTGAGCTTGCTGGGTCTGTCAGGCTGTAAATGTTTTAAAATCCTTTCTGAGCGCAAGCAGGGGAGCAAAGAGTCCACCTTGACCCTCCATGGATAAAAGAGATCCAGAAGGAGAAGCTGAATTTGAGTCTCTGTAAAGCTCTGGGAAACACTGAGCCCAGGTTCTGGGAGTGGTAAAACACATCCACACTTTGCAGCAGCTTCTTCTCCACCTGCTCCAGGTCTGAGCCCGGGGTGAAGGGCACGGAAATGCTGGATGGCCAGCATCTGCCTGGGAAGGTTCCTTCTGCTGTAGATGGCTGCAGGTGAAGCAAGGAAGGTCCTACAGCCCCTGGGAAAGCCTGCTGCATCCCCAGGGGAATCAGGGACATCTTCTGGGAGAAAGCACAGCACTGGAATAGGGACTGAGAGAATGTGTGAAGCACTCCCTTCAGAGCACGTCCTGGGCACTGGGCCAGCCCTGCCCCGTGGCTTCTGATCCTGGCTTTGCATGCACAATACAGGAATTCACTGGTGCGTGGGCCTGGCTTTGGAGATGAGAAGTGAATTTGTTCTCAAGAAAAATCACTCTTTGTTGGCAGAAAATCTGTGAGTTGGGTTCCCCAAGGGCATAGTGTTTGAAAATCACCGATGATTAAAAGATAACACATTTGAGGGTTAGTTTTGTTTTGTGTTGTTTTTGGTTTTGCTTTTGCTTAGTTGTTGTTGTTGTTGTTTTTTTGGTTTGTTCTTGTGTAAGGTGTTTGGTTTTTTGCCTCTTGGGTATGACAAACTGAATGCTGCACATAAATTTCTCCACAACTGACCTGGCCATAAATTTATTTTTTTTTAACGCAAGAAAAACTGAGACTCTCCTTAAAGGAGGATGCTTCCCACCTGAGCTTTGAAATATCAAATGTCACACTAGCAGAAATAACTAAAGTTGGCAAGCCTCAGTGTAGTTTATCACATCAATCTTAAACAAAGATAAACCAAATCAAATCAGACTTGATGAAACAGAATAAAAACATGCTTGGCTTGAAATAAGGTGTTAAGAGAGAGTATCTCTTATTATATTTTATTTGATAAGCAATAAAACTACAGACTCACAGTGCATACAGTCATTTGCAATGCAAATACTATTTTCTGACTTCCCATGGAACCAGTTTGGCCAGCATGGAGCATCAGGGACAGGGGCACAGCTGAGGATGTCAGCATCTCTGCTCATGTGTTTTCAACCCAGGAATAATCCCATAATATGGATGTCTTAGCCTGGTATTTAAGCCTTCATCTCACTTCTTTTTAAGGCTTGCTTAACACTTTTGCAGTTGATTGATACAGCATCAATCACAGTAATGTGCCAGCTATGATGTTCCTGTTAATAACTCCTGAGGAGATGGGTGGCTCAAGGCCCTGGGCTGAGCACAGGCATTTTCCTTGCAAATGCCAGGGAGGATTCACTGACAACACCAACTTGCAAAATGTGTGGGGCAGCAGCAAGAAAGTGCCCATCATTCCACCCCCAAGCACCTCCCAGTTTGGGAATATGTCTGTCACTGGGGTTACATCTGCAGCTTTTTTCTGCCCAGGAGTGAAGGCTTTGAGGAAAGTTTGTGAAGTGCAGCTACCAGCTGGACACACCAAGGGTAAACTGGCCCCAATTGCCTGCTTTGCTTATGCCAATTGCCATGTATTACAAATCAAGCCACTCACAAGGAACCAAGCTATTAAGCTGCTTTCTCATAATCATTAATTATAAAGATAGCATCACTCGTGTTTGTAAAGTATGAACTATCCTGTGATAGCTGATTTACTTTTTTTCAGTTCAATGAATTTTGATGGTGAGGCTGCAAACAGTGTTGGCAAGTGATTCCCACAAGGATCTGCAGGTCTGAGCTGGTGAAACCCCCCTGTCAGTCAGCACAGTGACCTTGCAGGTACAGATTTATCCTCCCCCATCCTCCTGGCCACCCTGCACAGTCTCTGGGAAAATCTCAACCCTGCAGAAGAAGGTCAGGTAAATATTTGATACCCTGATAGGCAATTTAAGGAGAAGCTTTCAGGCCAAAAGGATATCACCCTAAAGACTTTCTCTGACATGCTGAGCACCCCAAAACTTTGCTGGGATACATCATGGTGGGTACTGATTTCTCCTTTGCTTTGCCATCCCTTATGTGTTTAGGTTCAGAGTGGCAGCACAGTGAGAGGGACTCTTAAACCCTTCCCCAGGGCAAAGGCAACAGTTCTGGGGAGGCTCCATGTTTTTTCAGCCCTCTCCCAAGTCATCCTGCTGGTGTTCAGCCTTCCTTACACACTTCTGCCACTTCCTGCTGCTGGGTAGGGCCGCCAAATGGGTCAGAATAGGAAAAGCCCTTCAAAGCTGTTGATCCCACCAGAGCCAATTGCTGCCCAAGTGAGTCATGATCTGGAGACTGAGCTTCCAGAAGGATTTGCCACCACAGCACCTGGGACAGTCCTGCACAGTGTTGAGCCATTGCTGCTTTCTGGATAGATGTGCGCCAGCTGCTCGGTCTGCTCAGGCTGCGCAGGAGTGATCGGATCACTGATCGATGCTCCACTGCCATCTGGATCTAGGGAAGAAGTGACAAATCTTCCTCCCCCACAACAGCCATACCTTCCATGAGATTTTGATGAATTAGATCTTTATTGGCTGCTGGGCTAATTAAATAGAAGTTTCATCAGCTTCTGGCTGACAGGCTTTAATTGCTCCTGAGCAGATTTTGAGAGGACCAGATGAATACGAAAATAAGAGGAAAGACTGTGGATTGGATCCAAGGATGTCTCTGACTGCATTGGGCTTCAGCTGGAAGTTTGTTTCTCCTTTCCCTGAGATACTGGGAGGGGACAGGGCGCTCCTGTGCTGTGAGAGTGCTGTCAGAAAAGCAAAAACTAACACAGATAACAAAAAGCAGAAATAGTATCCTGGTTTTAGGTAAGAATTTCTGAAGTCTTATCTTTGAGGTCTCCAGCTTTGGCCTGGAGCAGCTGGTACCCATTCACTCTGTGTTCCTGGTCCCATTTTTTACACGGGACCAACACCTGCCGAGGGCTGAACTGCCTGGGAGGCTCTGACACAATATGTACTCCTGAGACTGTTTTTCTCTTCTTCCCGCCCCCCCCCTCCCCTGTTTCTTTGAAGTCCAAACACTGCAAAGGGTGTGCCAGGCATCCATCAGCCCCCGTAGCCAGGCCCAGCCCTGTGCAGTTCTGCTGAGAGCTTAGGAGTAGGATGCTCCCCTCCATCAACAAGGACTTTGAGCCTGGCCCTTCATTGGCACAGGTCCTTTGAAGACAGGAGATGCTGTGTGTGTCCCACAGAGTATGCTGGCTGCCAGCAAGGGCTGCCGTGCCCTCTCAGCCCCTTGCTGCCTTTTCCCCATGCAGGAGCAGAGTAGGAGGCTGATTTGCATCACTCCTCCAGGCTCCTGTCTAAACCTCCAAGTGGGTTATGTGCATGGCTCAACAGGAGAGCCTCTGACAGAAAAAGCTTCTGGGTACCCAAGGTTCAGGTTGGTGCAGGACAGAGACAGATCTGGTACAGATCAGTAGATTAAAAAGTTAACTGAAATTAATGACCAAGCCCTCAGTGACTTCAGTGGTGTCATGTTTTCCCCAATGGACTCTGCAGTCTATATCTGGGCACATCCAACTTAAGAGGCTTGTTCCATGTTTAATTTATGGCATGATGGATGAGTTCTTAGCATACAATGCACTTAATTCTATTTTGGGCTGATTTATGGTGTGATGTGAACTGCACGTGAAGTTTTTAATTCAGTAGGTGGTGACTCTGACCCAGTCTATGGAGTGTGACAGAAGAGATGATAAATTCAATTCCAAAGGTGATGCATCAACTTCAGTGTGAAGTGCATCAAATTTATCACATGGCACATTGGTTTCAGTGCATGACACCCCAGCAATGGCAGCCCAGGACAGCTCAGTGGGATACTTTGACTGCATCTCCAGTGGTCCCCCACATCCACCACCTCCTCAGAAGAAAATGGCCCTTGCTCTTTGTCTTTCTTTTGATCTTGCAGGTCTTGAACAAAATCATAAAGATGGCCCATTAGGTGCTGGTCAAAATATTTATCTTCAATTTAATACATGCACCAGGTAAGGGCTTTTGATATCCCACATAATTTCAGGTCTCAGGAAGATGATGCTGCTCTGGGGAACCTCAGCACCAACCAGCAAATTGGCTCAATTTTAAGTTCATTTTATGACTCAGTATCTTTGCTTTTAGCTCAACATCTGGCTGACCCACACTGCTGAGTGGGAATGTGGAGTTTGAGTCCTCTCTGGGAGACTGGGCTCTTCAACATCTGCAATTTTTGACAAATGTTTAAAAAACCCTCTGGAGAAAACCCCTCCTCCCTCACTCCTCCCTGGGGATGCTTTTGGGTTAAGACTTCCTGGCTGAAATAACCCCATGTCTTGATAGGAATCCCTAATGGCATTCACACATCAGTTGTTTGGGACTTGGTGCACACAGTCTGGAGAGGCCAGGGTGTGCTGGGCACTGAGGGGCTCCCAGTACCCTCAAATCCTTCCTTTCCCATCCTCACTGTTACACCAGCACCACTGAACCCAGCTGGGCACTGCAGAGCATGGCAAATCATTGAGGCAGCCAGGAAAGACATGAGAGGGCTGATGAGAGGATTTGGTGACAAGCTAAACAAGAAGTAATTACTTTTCTTCTTCTCTCCTCCTTTTGCTGCCACAGCCTCTGTGGCAGTGAGGATAAATGCAGAGTTTTAGCAGCAGTGAGTGGCAGATTCACTGGTCTGCAATTTATAACATTGTCCTCCCCAAAACCCCACTGGAGGGCATTATGAAGTTAGCTAAATAAAGGGGGATAAAATTATGAGAGGCTCACTGTGGAAAAGTGTTTGGAAACCCTCAGAAGAGAGGCTGTTTTCTTCTCTCCAACTGTCTTGTTGAGCTCTGAGGGAGGGTTAGTGCTCATACACCAGATATTAAATTCAATCCAGTGAGAAGGAGCAGATGTTGATGTGCCAAGCTTGTCTGCCACCATGTCTAATGCATAAGGATGGCTGAAAAATCTTCCATCAAAATGTTTTGATTTTTCTTGAAGCAAAAATAAACTTCTGCTGGAAAAAAACAACAACGAACCTTCAGGGCAGAAAACTTCTGGCTGAGAAAACTTTGTCTTCAGACTGTTGATAAAGGGTTGCTGCTGTCAGAGGGGATAAAGAGGAGGATGTTTTTCATCAGTCATGTTAATCTGATCTATCCCTGCATGCAGGCTTGTGCAGACAGATAAAATAAAACAGATACTGATACGCTGATGAGCCAAACTCTATCAGTTTCCAAGGGACTTTGAGCTGTCTGGCTGGAGAAGCAGGGGATGGATTTGCTTTGAACTTAGTCCCTGGTGAGGGGTGTTAAGCACTGGGAAAGGCACTCAGGCTAATGTGCATCTGGTCTGCCTGCAGGGAGCTGTTTGCAGGCTTGGCCTGTGCTCTGTGCTCCCAACACCTCCATAGCAAACAGGTCGTGCTGCTCCTGCTGCTCACAGCCCAGGCCCTGTGGAAGGGGAAGCTTTAATCCTGGTCTCCCACTCTCCAAAAGGGTTAAAATCCCCCCCAAATGTACGGTATAAATGGTTTAAGGAGTACAAGGGAGGGGAAATGCTAAAAATAACTCCTTTTGATAGCAAAAAATGCTAATGAATCTGACCTTCTATTTCAGCACCACCTTGCAAACAGCTTTGTTCATGACCAGGGGAAGAATCACTGAGTTTGGGAGGCTGCTGTGCCTGCTCTTCTGTCCCCCAGGGACCCCCCTGAGGGGATGCTGGTGCCCCACTTAACCCTGGCTGAGGGGAGCAGACAGGCTCAGGGATGCTCCACTGCTGCCATCCACAGAGAATCTCACTGTCTGGGCCTGGCTGGAGCTGGCGCCAGGAGAAAGGCAGCAAGGAGCATCCCAGCTGAACAGCATGGATCCTGCTCCTGCACCCCAGCCCACTGAGCCCCTGGCACACACACTCCTGCAGGACTGTGGTGGAGCCTCCCATGTTTGAGCTGTGGAGAGCATTTATTTCTTCATTTATTTGCTTTGCATGGCTGACAAGGCTGCTGGTTTATAATGTGGAACAATCATTTTAACTGACAGAAGACAGTCCTGTAAATCAGTTGCCCTCTCCAGAGCATTAAGCAGACCCAGGGATCAGCAGTTTTATGATACCTTTCCATGTTACTCTGGGTGGATTCTGGGCCAGAGTCTCAGCTGGTGTAACTTGGTGTCACTCTCCAAATCCAGGTGATTTACACTGTCTAATGCTGCTATGAACTTCCACAAGTATGACAATCTCAGATGCCCTAGTTTTTACTGAAGAGTTCATATTGTTTTTTCAAGGTGTTTTAAAATACATTTGACTGAGAGAGAGCACACGGGTCAAACTGTATATCCCAAACAAATGGTTTTATCACTTCAAAATTAGTCCAGGCTGAAGGACTGGAAGAAAGAAGGTCCCTCTCCAGCAGTATGTACTCCAAAGACTGCTGGTCCCAATGACCCAGGTCTCCTGGAGCCTCAATTCCCTCCTCTTTGCATTGCTGAGGCTCTCAGCAGATTTGATGGTTTTCCTCCAAATCCTTTGACTGTCACCAACCATGAGTCTGCTGGTACTGCAGGCTGATAGGATGGCTCCTGCCTCCTCCTTGGTTCACCCTTGTCTAGTATTTCCATCCATCCATCCATCCATCCATCCATCCATCCATCCATCCATCCATCCATCCATCATCTTCTATTCAGAGTACAAGATCCTGGGATAGGGAGGTTTTTTCCTTTTTTTTCTTATATTCCTTTTTTTTCTTATATCCCATTCCTTGAGTGGCAGGTATTTATTGACTCACAAATACACACAAAGGGAATTTCTGCCCATGATCTAAAGGATGCGCTTGAGTGAATCTTTTTGCAAGGCTGCTTAAGGGTGAGCCCTCAATTCTGATTTAAACTGCAGTTTTTAATTTCTGATGGCTAAAGTGAGGGATTTGTGCCTTGTAAGCCACACTGGGCACCCACATGGCATCTCCACAACAGGGTGGGCATCACCACTGGGGAATCTCTTTATCTTCCTAGAGGCAGGATCCCTCACATCTCTCATGATCAGATGGTCACTCTGTGCTGTTGGATTTCCTGGGGATATTTGAGACCTGGGTGATTTGCACCATTTTGTCTCTTTCCATTTCCCCACACTGCTCTGCTATTTTTTTTCCTTTTTTTTTACACAGAGAAGAGGAAAAGATCTGAGGACTCTGAGGGATATTCACCCTCTGCAAAAAGAGTACAACGCACACTCAGATGGAGATGGGCCTGTCCTGGCCTTTGACATGTTTTCTGTGCAGCTAGAGCTAAGCCTTATTTCACCTATAAAATTTCCCATTCACATGAGAGAATGTTTCATTTAGCTGATAATCCATGATGATGACTTTTCTGTGAACCTTCAGTCCCAAGAGGTTTGAGGAAGAGTGTTTCTCCCTTTGACATAGGGCATTTGGGAATGGCTGAGTTCCAGGCTGTCTTCTGTACCTCAGCTTTAAAAGAGGGGAAGTTATAAAATTTGGACAGTTCCTTATTTGTTTTGAATCAGCTTTCCTCAATTTCCACCAGCAGCATCTAATCTGGCTTTGGCATGTTTTTAATGTATAGCTTCAGCTTGCACACAGAATTGAAATTTTCAGCCACACGGTGCAAGATTTGTAAGTGGTAATTGCATCAACTTAGGATCAATGGAGCAGAATAATATCTGCCCACTATTAACAGCTTAATAAAATTAATAGTGCTGGCTCTGCCATGAATTACTTTAAAATAGAGATTGTAGGATAGTAATGTAAACAATCATTGATTTTTTTGGGGAGAGTACTGTGAGTTAGATATGACTCTCTTCAGTGACTAGTTGGTACCAGAGAGTGCAGACAGTGCATCTGAGTACCTTTAAGGTGGAGAGGGGAAAAGTGAAAGGGCCGCTGTGGCACTGGGGAGGTGATTAGATAAATGAAAGCAGCCCAGACCAGAAGATAAAAGCTCAGAGCCTCCTGGCACTCAATATTGCTGCCACCCAACCCGACCCAATTAATAACACATTAGCACAGGACAGGTCTGTTCAATGGTTCAGGGCTGTTAATTGAAATAGTGTGATTAATGGCATTGGAGGGGATGAGGAATACTTAGAAAAATGACAGGAGTCTGCAGCCCTGCAGTGGAGCTGATGCATTCCTCAAGGGTGAGCGAGATGGGAGGTGGCTTTTAGTCCCATTGAGATCCCACCAGCATCCCGGCACTGAGCTTGGTGTCAGAGCCAGAGTTGGGGAATTGGCAGCTGGAAGAGCCAAATCCACCCTCAGCCCTGCCCACAGGCACAGGGGAACTGTGTGGGCTCTGGTGCCTGTGGGGTTCCCATGCTGGAACTGTGTGGCTTTGGTGCCTGTGGGATTCCCATGCTGGCATCTGGACCTGGGACAAAGGCATCTGGAGTGAAGGTTGGGCTGGGCATGGAGTCACCCATCTCATGGGGGGCAGCACCCACTGCTGCCCTTTGGGGGACACTGGCAGCAGCATGGCTCTGTTCCCACCACCCACACACAGCCAGCATCCCCGCTTCTCCTTCCAGAGGCCAATTTTCCTGTCGATTCCAATTAACCCCAGTGCTGACATCTCAAGGACAGCTCTGGGGGCGGCTCTGCAGAGGAGCAGCAATTTGGAAATGTGTCGTGGGGCGGGGATGGCACTTTAGAGCCCAGCCTTAATTACATCAAATGGCCAGAAAGAGCTGTGCAGTGGTTTGAGCTATTGCCATTGGCAGAATGATTCTGATGCAAGATTCCCTTCAGTCCTGCTCTTGTCCTGGTGTCTTTCCTTTACATCGGTGCCTGTGCTTGAACTCTGGGCTCAGCACTGGGGCAGGTGTATGTGATGCACACCCTGGGTGTTTTCCTGGCAAAAACAAGCCTTCCCTTTCTTTTCTCTGTTAAATATACACCCTGCAGCTGGTGCACGAGTGTGTGAAGGAGGGGGCCAGTGGCTTTTCTTCCAGGGAGGCAGGGCAAGCTACCAGCTCATCCCAAACAATTGCCCCTGGCTGTAAGGAATGAAGCATAATTTCTTCAAGATTTGCTCTGCCTTGGTCCTTTCTGCTGTTTCCATCAACCCCATGAAAGCTGTGGGGGGAGCTCTCCCCCTGTGTTTGGGTCAGCCGTGCTCCCACACCTCCCTCCTGGTGCATGTGGGGCCACCCTGTTTGAAATACCCAAATCCACAAGTTTTTGAAGGACAGTATAGCTAATGGGGACGGTTTGGGCACCTTCATTCCTGGCAGAGGCTGCAAGAGCAGCAGACATGCTGTGTTTGTTTTCCAGTCCTCAGAGGGAAAGCGACAGAACTTCAAGAGCAGCAGCAACACCAGAGAGAAGCGGGTTCAGAAGGACAAGCCAAAGCACAGCTTTTAACTTGGGGAATAATAAATGAATAGAAAGACCCACAGCGCCACAATAAAACATCCCTTAAATCCTTTGTTTTCATTTTGGATGATAAAGGAAAACCATTAGGGCTCAATTAGTCACGAGAGACAGGGGTCCTTCTGCATTGCACCGGCTTGAGAAAGCGCCTCCCGTTCAAGAGCACACCCTCCCCGTGCAGTGGGGGATCATTAAATATCAAACACTTTATTTGTGCCATTTGCATTGCTCAGAGTGCCCTTGTGCAGGATGGAGACTTGGCAGAAATAATTGATGTACGTGGATTTAAAGGCGCCTGGATCTCTTGAAACAGGCGGGGAAATGCAGGAGAGGCTCTAAGCAGTGGCCGCCGGTTCTGCTGCAGCAGCACAGTGGGGCAAAAGAGGAAATAAAAAGGGGAAGGAGGGACAGAAGAGTTTAGGTGACCCTGACACGAGGAAATAAGGGTTTTGGGTACATTACCTTTCCTTTGCGGGTGGAGAGGAGGGGACCAGGTGGGTGACAGCCACTGCTGGACATGATGAGAGACAGCTGTGCCGCTGGTCCCAGCTTGTCACTGGGGTGAACTGGTGCTTCCTCCCTGCTGTGCTGGGGGGAAACTGCTGGAACAGGCCATGCACATGAGCACGAGACCTTTAAATATTTATAAGGCAACAGATGATGTTGAGATGCTGGGCAAGAGACTGAGGAGGTTCCCAAAGCCCTCTGCACACTGGCCCTGCTGCAAACTCTTGTTTAGTGACTGCTGGAACTCTTGGCAATGTCAGCAGGGGGCTCTGGCTTGCACTGAGCAGACAGGGGACGCTCCAAGAGGAAATGAAGGAGATAGTCCATTTTAAAATCCTCTGCATCAGAACAAGCTCCCCAAACCCTCCTCTCTTCCCAGAAGTGCCTGTGCTGCACAGAGGCTGTGATTTGTTGGTGTCACCACGGGAGATGTGAAGCACAGCAGCAGAGCATCATTTGCTGCTTTATTACCCTCCCTGCTGCCTTCATTTCTTTGCCGAGACTGCAAACAAAAGAGCAGACAAGTGGTGGCTGTGCCACTGTCCCTGCCCTCAAAAGCAGGGTGGGCAGAGATGGCCAGAGGGGCAGAGCCCCAGGATGTCCCCACAGAGAGGAGCACAGGGCACAGACTGGGGACAAGCACACAGGGCTGTGCCTGTTTTGGCACATGAGAGGCTGGGATGGGCAGAGAGAGCAGCTCCAAGCAGTCACCTCAGGGCAGGTCACCCACTGGGGACAGGCTCTGGCGCAGGGTTACAGCAGGAAGGGCATGGGGTGGGCTCAGGCACTAGGAGGAAAGATGTTTGTGCTGCCACAGGCACATGGACAGCTCTGCAAAGAAAAGCCTGACTGAACCTGCCCAACCTAAAGCAGAAGGGACCTGCTGTGGCTCTGGGACTCAGGGATTTATTTTTTTCCTCTCTGCAATTTTTTCCTCCCTGCAAGCAAAGTCTGCAGCAGGCTAAACAAATAAGGGGCTGTAATGTAATCTTAGACATATGCTCTTGAATTCACATTTACAGTGCAAAACATAATATTTTGGTTTATTATTTAATTACAGAGCTTGTAAATGTAAATGGATTTAGACCCTTAATTTTAGGAAGCTTGAATTACCTTCCATTCCTTGTTTAATATTCAGGTGGAGAATTTCCATGTCTGGCTGCAGCATGTTTGGGGTGTGCAGCAGAGCTGGGTGAGCCAGGCATTTTCACCACTCTGTCTTCTCATCTGTAGGAGTTGGGCCAAATTATGTTTTGCTGTAAAGTGTCTAAAATTAATTAAGTGGTATAGCAGAAGGAGTTGGTTTCAGTCCTTCTTCCCCCAGCAGCACTTTGCAAACTGTGATAACCTCCCTGGTGAAAACCAGGAGGAAATTGAGCCCCCACTCACAGGTTTTTCTTATGCACCTGAAAAGAAAAATCCTGTATTCTGGAAATGTTCACCTATTAAAAATTGTTTGCCTAATATTAATTGTGTCAGACAAACCCTCCCCAGCTTGAAATATGAGCTCTGTTCCTACCCAGTACTGGGAGCATGAGTCTCATTTTGAAATTTGTCAAAAGGCTTGAGCATGTGTGTGGGACTGGCGCTGGAGTATGCCAAAGAACTGCTCCTATTCAGTGTGACTGAGGCTTCAGAACACCAAAACCTGAGTTTTGGAAACTGCTTTTGAGGCCTTGAGTCTGAGCCCCCTGCTCTTGGGGCAGCTCCTGCAGGGGCTTCTGGGGTCACCCCACAGCAGGAGGGCAGCACCCTCATGGCCCCAGCGAGCCCAGGCCACGTGTCCCCTGACCATGCCTCCTGGCCATGCCACCAATCAAGGGGAATGGGAATTAGGAGAATTGATCCCTTGCCTAAGCAAGGTGCCAGCAGGAACACTCCCACCTGGGAATGAGGTGGTTATTTAGAAACCTCCATCACTGGGTGTTGGCATCCCCCTCCCTGCTGAGCTGTCCAAGTCAGCTATCACAGAGCCCCTGCTGGGCAGGCTCTTGCCCCAGGAGGCACAGCATGCTCTGAGGGCTTGGGATGTGGTCCTGGAGGTCCTTCCCTGCTGCCTCCCTGGTGACCCCCAGGTGTCTCCACAATGGGACTGAGGCAGGTTTAGGGATGCTTTGCTTGTACCCCAAGAGAAGCTGCATCCTTTTCTGCTGTGACCAGAGGAAAAAAGTTATTAATTTTATTTATTTGGAACTGTATTGAACTGAGGCTGCTCACCCCGTGCAATTCCCATCTCCTCAGGCTGCCTCCCAGCATCAGTGATGTCTGCAGGCAGCTGGTCAGAGCTGTGAGTGACTCCACAGGGACACTGCACATGGACACATCTAAACCTCTTATTTGCTGTGCAGGCAGACCCCAGTCAAAATCAGGGAGGGGGCTGCAATCACATCCATGCCTTATCAGGCGTGTGCCCACCCCCACCTGCCTTTTGAGCAGCAAGTTATGGATAGTGTAACCTCCAGGCCAGCTCTTGTACAAAAAACTCCTGCTTGTTCCATGCTGTGTAAATAATTTCTCCATGAGAAGAGCCTGTGGAGGGCCTTGCCAAGATTGGTAACATATTATCCATATTTACACTAAGGAATAAGTGTATAACTTTTCTCCCTCATGGACATCAGGTTTTAGCAAAGCCTGGTGGTGGGTTTTTTCTCCCCTTTGTAATGTCATATGATTTTAAACCACTGCATTCAAGCAGATGTGCATTAGGCACCTGGATAGACAGTACAACATAAAGTAACAACCATCTAATTCCCGTCCATCTGGATTCACCACATAAATAATGAGAGCAAAGCACCTGGAGAAGGGAGGTGAGGGGGCTGAGCCCATCAGCAACAACGTGCAATAAGCAGCATGAGAAGATGTCAGACCCACACGATGGGTCAGCCTTGATCCCTCTCTGCAATTCAGTACCATATAAACACCCCCATTTGAGTCTGGGCTGTTTACACAGCTGAAGCATAAACATTTAGATTTGCAAGAGAAACGCTTGCTCAGCCAAAATCACTGTGAGATCTCTGGAGTCAGCGGGGGGGTGTGGAGAGGCCCAGCATTTCCTTGGAAAAAAGAGAATCGATAATAATTAGAGCAGGGAGCTCTGCTCCCACAGAGAACCCAGCACTCCTGTAAAACTAACTCAGCTCAGGTTCTTTGGGGGTGTGGGAACTCCCCATGAGGGTGGGCGAGCGCTGTGACAAAGCTGCACAAGGGCCACACGTGGGGACCTCAGGAACACCTCAGGGGTTGGCACGTGGGGCGTGGTGGGGAGGGTGCCAATGTTGCTCTGAGGGCTGGAGGTCCTGGGGGAGCCACAGGCACCTCCATGGGACAAGTTCAGCCTGTGGGACAGCAAGGAGTTTGTCCAGTGCATTTTGTGTCTGTCAGGTGCTCTGTGAGTGATGTGCCTGCCATTGCCCTGGCCAGGAACCATTGTATTGCCATGAATTGCTTTCTTCCCCTTGCATTTTCCTATCATAAAGTTGGCTGTGGACCAAGTTCATCTTTTCCCACCTCTTGCCAGGGGAAAGGAAGGCTCTCACTGCTCCTCTGTATTGCACAGACAGGTAAAGCATCCTCCACCCCTGGGAGGGGATGGAGAACCAAGTTGGCTCCTTCCCACTGAATGATGACAGCCTCCTTTCTAGAAAAAAATGTTTAAGTGGATTTTTCATCAGGTAAACCCTCACTTTAGGAAAACCATAAGGTATAGCAGTTATTAAAAAGATGATTTCTACTAATGCATCTGCTGCATTTTCATTATGTCAGGGCATCTCCATGAAGGGATTTGCAGAGGAATCCAGCCATTTATTTCCACACATAATTCCTCAATAGCCCATTTGCTTCAAAGACTTTTATAGACTTTTACTACTACATGAATCCCCAGACACTTATTTTTAGGCTCCAGGGGATCCATTGAAAAGAAATTCGTTTTCTGAAGTTTTATGACAAAGGTTTTGCTCTGGATAAAAGCTTCCCGTTACTTCCAGCCTCTGTTCTCCACAAAGATGACTTTGGCAGGTCTCTTCCTACGGCTGCCACAGGGTGTGAGGCATGGGTAGAATTTTAGGTCTCAGAAATAAATAATATATTTAATTAATAACTGGAAAAGGGTCCTTCCTCACCCTCACTGCTTTCAGCAGTGTGGACATTTTTCTACAGATATACAAATGCACATGAACACCTGGGAGTGGGAACCCTGCTTGTTTTCATGTTCTTCCTGTCACCCTCATCTACCTCATCCCTTGACCCATCTGGCACAGGCCAGCCCCCCAGGGATGGCCAGAAATGCTCTTATGGATCCCCCTTGTGCCCCCAGTGGTGCTGGGAGAGCAGCAGTGAGCAGCAGCTGGTGGAAAAACCAGAGGGTAGGTGGGATGTTGGCCCCTAACCAGCAGGATCCCACCTGGACAGAGGGGCCATGGAGATGGTGAAACTTAATAAGAAACAGGCAAAACTAGTAATAATATAAACTTCTCTCCCCATTTACATGATCCTAGTGCAACATTTAAGCCACACAAGGGCAAGGCAAACTCACAACACTCAAGGAACATTTCATACATCAACTGTTTTTTTGGGAAGGAGCCAAGTCTCTTCTAATTTTGCTTTCCTAAGGTTTGGGAATTTCCAAAAGCAAATCATATGCCTTGAAAAATAGGCTAATGTGAGTGTGGAGATGTCACACACATCCTCTAGCAAAACAGGCAGTCAAGGGAGCCCACAATCCAGGTGTTCCTGACTTGTGTAGCTCCAGGGTAAGGATGATCTGTGTAAGCTGGAGCAGTCAATGTGCCTTGTTTAATAAAAATATAAACTGTTTAGTGCAATCCTGCTCCTGCTGAAGTCCATCAAGATGGCATTTCACTATCTTCAATGAGAGACTGAGTGAAATGGGGTGATGGAGTTGAGGCCAGCCAAGGGTGAGAGGGGAGGATTAGAGGAGAGCAAACATGGCCACACCAGCCAGGCTCCAGAGGCAAAGCCAGATGGTTACACTGCAGCAGCATTGACACAGCTAAAGGAAATATTTAGCTGGACTCATTTGCCATGAGGTGTCACTGGCGTTAAGAACCAACATGTCCATCAAAGGAAGAGGTGCAGCCAGCACTGGGGTTTATGAGGGATAAAAGCCACCACACTTCAGGGACCGAGCCAGCCACGTAGGAGGGAAGGGAGGATGAAAGATGCTGTGGGCAGGCAGGTAGTTTCTGGCTTTCTCCATGGAGAAATGTGCTGGCAGAGGCCACGCCTGGGTTTGGTGTTAGTCTGCCCCTGCGGCGCCATGGCCACGCACCAAGGATCACCGCTGGCAACTGGCTCCTCCTGGAGCCTCTACATCAAACCCAGCTTCTTCCTCCCTCCAGCTGGCTTGCTCTGCCAGGGCCATGTCCCTGTCCCTTTGCCTGCCCTGCCCCAAGCATCCTGGCAGGGCTCCATGAGCAGCTCTGTGACCACAGTGAGTCCCATGGAAAACTGGGCAGCCACCTCACCCTCCCTGCGCCCGTCCAAAGGACATCTCCAACCTTCACAGCCTGATAGTTCTGCCTCAGAAACTGCAACTGGCAGCAAAACAGGGCAATTAGCCATAATCACCCTGAATTATCACAAGTCCTCCTCTGTCCTGGCTTTTCTGCCTCTCCTCCCCCCCGAACTTTGCTCTCTCATTAATCTAAACAGAACCTCTCTGTCACCACTGATTGCATCGTCCAGCATCAGCTGCCTGGAAGGATAAAAATAAAAGATGGAAAGTGTGTGCTTTTGGTACAAATAAATAGATGCCAGAGAAGGTAATTTAATTATGCAGTGATTGAATCAGGTGGAAGAAACTGCATTATGACCACAATCCATATCTGCCCTGATGATGGATTTGAGTCCCTGTTTGGCCAAGTGATGGGGTTTTACTTGGGAGGGCTTGGAGCAGCATGCCAGTGGGACCATTGTGGATGCCTCATCCCCCTTTTTGGCAAATTTGGCTGCTGGCAGAGTGAGACCGGCATTAAAATGCTCTTGTTGTTCACTACAGATTTTCTGTGCAAGGAAAAATTACTTTAGAGCGGATGAGCCTGATGGCTGGGCTGTGTCCCTCCATTATTGCACCTCAGTGGAATTAAATGAACAAAATGGAGCAATTAATGGACAAAAAGGAAAAGCTCATCATGGATCTGTCCTACTGAAAAGTAAAAGCTATGAGGAGTTTATATGGGGGGGAAAAAATATGGATTAATAGCCAATAAAGGGTTTCAGGGAGGTCCCAGAGCCAAGTGCCCTCATGATGTGCCACAGCCCCAGCACATCTCTAATTAGGATGAATTTCCCTTCTGTGGGAGTTAATGCATTATGTATTGAAATAATTTGTGTTCATTTGTAGCAAATAATTACTTTTAAATGTTATCATTCATTTGGATTATTTGACTTCTCTATTAATTCTATAAATAATTGTTTAAAAGATTGTGTTGAGGTTGGTGGAAGGCATTCCTGTTGTGTTGCTGATGTGGTGGAGCAGCCCCCTGTGGTAAGAACAGCTGGTGAATAATGTGTTTGCACCAGCAGAGACCCAGCCTGAGCCCTCTGTCCCCACCAGCTTCCCAGTGCCCCTTGGTGACAAGGAACACACACCAGCTCAATGCTGGAAATCACTAGGTGCCTCCAACTTGGTGCCTCTCTCTTAATTGTTAGGAAATGCTCTGATTTCCAGGTAAAGCTGCAACCCTGTCCTTCCTTCCCTTGCTGTAAATTTTCTGCCCCATGACACCTAAAAGCAAAAGCAATCTTCTTAATCACAGCACTTCTGAGCACAAACAGAGGTACAAGGTAAGAGGCACCGAGCAATGAGCTCCTCTGTTGTGTGCCCTTCAATCTGGCTTGATAAATGGAGATTTTGCCAGGAGATTTTTCATGCATGAGCATTAAAAGGGGAGCAAGGCTATTTTCTTTCCTTGCAAGGCGAGACAAAAGAGCTGTGCTTTCCAACTCAGCAACATTAGTCTTTATTTCAATGGGGGAAATTAAATAAATGAATCTGAACGCGGGAAGGAGGGAAAAGCCTTCAGAACAGGATTTAAAGGGATTATTTCTGGGGTTCTTCATGTCCTCCTGCTGTTTCAGCCAAGTCCATAAAGCATTAGGGAAACATATGGACCCTGTAGCCATCCCACCAGCAGCCCCTGGCTGGGCACCTGATGTTCCAACCCAGCAAGCTGCCAAAATTTTAAAAAAGTAACCTGTCAATCAGCAGGTTCTCTCTGAAGAATTTAGTCTGGGTAACTTAAAACTTAAGTGAATTTAAAAGCTCAGTATGTTTAATTTGATCAAGGCTTTAATAACATCTGGCTGGATGAGTATGTGGGTACTCCTACTGCCAGCAGTGGGGCTGGAACTGGGCTCCCAGCAGCCCTGTTTGCTGTGCTTGAGTTATTTCCCCCCAAGCTCATGTGTTTGCAAGTTAAGAGGATGTTGTGTGGTTTCAGTGGCCTCTCTGGGAGCTGGGGGTCCTGGCAGCACTGACCCCCACTGGTGCTGAGAAGTGCCAAGAGGGGGGAGACGCTGAACCTGACAGAGCCCTGTCCTGGACTGGGGCAGGAGGGGCTCTGTGGGGTCACTGAGGGGCCAGGGGGGTGCAAGGGCAGGGATGGGGGCTCAGCCCCTCTTGCAGCTGGTGCCATCACGTTGTCTTTCTGTGGCAGGTCTTCTCCTGGGAAGGCATCACACACCTCGCACCAGAGAGGGATTTCTCCTGCCTTTAAATCACACAAAGATGATTTAAGGAACTGAAAGCTTCAAGCCAGGGCTTCTAACTGAAAAGACACATTGATTTTCTGTAGCTGATGGAATAAAAGAATTACTGTGGCACCAAAAGAAAAAAAAAAAAAAAAGAAAAAGGAAACAAACTTTGTTCAAAAAGCCACCTTGGCACGTGCTGTGCATGAGTGGGGCTGGAGCTCCTGGGACAGGATCCTTCTGCAGGCCAAGCTGCACTGACATGCTGGCACGGTTTGCGGTGCCCTGTGGTGGGAGCAGCCAGGCCCCAAAGCCCAGAGGAAAGCAGGGCAATGATGGGGAACCAGGCTCCTTCTTTTGGGAACGCAGTCTCTACCCCACCCACTCCGGGGTTTGGGGACCAAACCTCATCCCTTAGCACAGGGTTCCGAAGGGCAGCGGGCAGAGGATGGGAAAGCAGTGGGCAGGGGCTCTCCTGCTCCCGAGTCTCTCCAGCAGGGTGACTCTCCCTGCCATGGTAGCCGCTCCCTGGCTGTGCAGGATTGGTCTCCCCCGGCCGTGCCCCGGTCGCCCCTCACGGAGCCGGTCGCTCCCTCCTTCGCTCCCTTTCCCGAGCAATGTTTGATCCCTGCCCGGCGCGGCTGAGGCTCCCCGGGCTCTGAGGCTGGTCCAGCCAGCCTGCCCGGGGCAGAGACTGGCAGAGGGCAGCGCAGCGCACAAAAACGCCCAAAACCCCACAAAAATGTGTCCCCAGGGCGCCTCTAGCGCTGGCGGCGATCCCGATTTGGCGGCGGGGCCTTCTAGAGGAGGGTGGAAAGGCAGAAAGGAGGCTGCGGGAGAGCCAAGCGGGCCCCGCAGGCCCCGGGCCCTTCCCGGCCGGGCTGGGGCTCCATCCCCGCGGGTCCCGCCGCTGCCCAGGCCGGGGCAGCCTCACATCCCCCGCCTGCCCTGGGTGTCGCAGCAGCCCCAGGAAAGCCAGAACAGCATCCTGCAGAGCCGTGAGGAGCTGGCACCGCTCCCTCGGCCCTCCGCAGAAGCACTTGTCAATTCTCTATTCGCCCTTAATTACACAAAAGCAATGACCGTTCTATCATCGCTTTACAGCGCTTCAGCTTAAATCCACTATTAAGGCAGGAGTGTTGTGGCTCAGACACTTTAATTAACAAGAATGATCTCACCTTTGTCCACAGCATCTTTTTACGTGCTATTATATCGGGTAATTGTTAAACTATTCACTGGTTTGGAGAGGTCTATGCTTTCATTAAAATGTCTTGCTTTTTCTGACCCGGCAGATTACCCACGTTTTTACACTTAGAATTTGCAGGTGATTTGAGTTAAATCAATCTGCAGGAAACCAGATGAATTATTTAAAGCACTAGTGGCCTCACACTAGCAAATGGGATTTGGTCAATGCTTCTCCAAATTTTAGAAGTTTCAAGGTGCTCCCAGAGCTGGCTGGGAAATCAACTCCCTATTGACCAAAGCTATCAAAAGAACGAACTGAATAGTTTAAATTCATTTGAAAACTCCCCACACTTGTGGGGGGGGGAAAAAGGCATTCATTAATTTTTAACATACCCTTTCTTGTTTCCTCTCTCACCAGAAAAAAAGGCTGGGAGAGAAACCAGGGGCTCTTCCCTCAGGAAACAAAAGCCCTTCCAACTGTTTTGAGCTTTTCAGAAATGCTGCTCATGGATTTTTTGGGGTTTTTTTTAAGTGAAATTACACTGAAAATGTGGAATGATGAAATAAAACCCAGCCCAAACCCCCAGATGATTAGTCCTTTCATGTGGATGAAACTTGCTTCTGACCAGTTTTGACCACTTGAAAATGTCCATTCTCTAAAATCAGGGAAAATTGAAATAATATTTGTGTAAACAATCAGGACTTGTGTAAACAATCTTGGTTGCACCCTGTGTCAGCCCTGAAGGTGGGCAGTGATTAAGCTTCTCTGCTAAAACATGGCCCAGGGGGCTGCAGGAGGCCTGGTCCTTCCCAAGAGCATCTGCAGTTCCTGCTTCCAGCACCTGGTGAATGATCAGGTGAGAGCAAGACTGGGATGCAGGCACAGGATGAGATTTCTGCCTCAACTCTTCAAGGACCAAGACTTAGCTGGGACACACACAAGGACACACACACACCTGCACAGGACACTGGAGCCTCTTGCAGCTCACCCCAGCCACCAGTCCTGGCTCCAGCCTTTCTTCACAAGGGCCTTGCATTACATCATCCCATTTCTCCAGCCTAGAATCTCTTTGCTCCCATCTGCTGGACTGTGGTGGACCCTGGATCTTGTTCATGTCTCTGTGTGTGGAGGTGTCCATAGACACTGGTCCCAGCCCTGCAGGCTGCCCCCATGGGTGAGGATCTCCCCTGACTCCAGCTGGACCTGCTGCTCCCCACAGTGAGTTGTTGTGCTCTGGGTGGTGCTGAGGGCAGAGCTGTGTGTGAGCCACATCATTACCATGGAATCAGCCTGGGAAGAAGGGCTGGAGGCACCCTGCATGAAGGGACTGGCTGAATTGTGCCATGTGTTTGACCCCCACAGGTGTGTGCCGTTCCCAGAGCTGGGGCGGGTCTGCTGCAGTGTCCCCCATCAATTTGAAGGTGCAGCTGAGGCCTGGAAACCATGTGGGGTGTCAGGGTTGTTGCGCTCTCCTGCCCCTGAGAAGAGTCTCTGGCACTGCTGGGCTGGGGGCCACATCCATGGCTCCCAAACCCATCCCCAAGGAGAGAGGATGGGGAGTGGCTCTACCCCTCAGCCGTGTGGATGTGGCTGGGGACAGGGCAGGGAGGCTCCTCTGAGGGCAAGGGCAGCCTGGTGTGACATGATGAGAGTTGTGGTTAACTGGGTTAATTATATTCATGTTGCTAGGAACACGGTGAATTATGTTAATAGCAGCATCTGGGGAAATTGCATCTTCATTAATTGGTCCTGATTGCTGCTTGGCAGATGCGAGATGTTTCTGACTTTAACATGCAGGACAAAATTTATTGTAATCAGCACAAGCAGGGACTGCACAACTACTGTTACCATGCCTTGCTAATTGACTCTCTGAAGAGGAAGGGATGGAAAAGACCTGCATGGCCATCTCTTCTTTGCTGTCCTGCCCCAGCCAGGACAGGCTGGTCTTCCACTGATTCCTCTTCTAGTGCTTCTTCTGATAGAGCTCTGAACATCTTTTTGAGTTAATAATGGTAATAACATGGTTGACAGATGCAGGAGAGCAGTCATGGGGCTGAGAATGCTTCTGTTGATGTGTTGTGCTGACCTTGCTCTGGCCTTGATCTGCCCACAAAGCTCCTCCTCATGGACGTAACCTGGGGGCAGTCAGGTCTATTCACATGCCTGGGGTTGGTGATTTGGAGACCTTTGATCCAATCCAGTCCCCAGCAGGACAGAGAGGAGGCTCACCCAGGCAAGGCTGTCCTCAGGGCCCCAGCCTGGGTGGGAGATGGGGCTGCTGGCCCGTGGAGAGACACCAGTCATGGCCAGAGCAGGGGTGAGCTACCTGCACTCCGCGGCACCGATCTTTGCAATGCTGCAGCTTCCATGGAGCAGTAGGACACAAGGAACAATCACATTGCAGTGAGCTATCCCAGGGTGGCAGAAAGCTCCATTCTTAACCAGGGCAGGGATCCTAATCCCTTTGGATAGACCCTCAAAGCTCCAAGAAAATGCAGAGGTAATATATTACATCCCTGGGGAAGCAGGGCTGAAACACAGGCGAGGCACCGAGTCCCTCGTAAGTCACGAGACTCCTCTGGGGACAGCAATAAGTTGTGTTACAGCCTCACTTGCTCTGCTTTCTTTTTACACAGCACCATCTTTCATTATAATAGTGGTTTTTCAGCCAGCTTTGTTAGGGCTGCTGCTAATTGGGCTGGATTCATGTGTCCCACCAGGGCATGGGACAAGCCTGGCACTGCTCTGAAGGGATGGGTTTTACTGCCTGATGCTTTCAATGGGCATAGCTGAGGCTCTGGGGAGCAGGAGGAGGGGACATGGCAGGGGTGAGAGAGGAATTCAGGAACAATTTTAACTCTTTAGCTGCCCTTGAAGCTCATATACCCTCCCTGATGCAGTGATGCGACAGAGAGTGACTCTACATGATTCAAATATCTACCAGGGAGATAAAAACCTGTTTTACAATCAACCTTTCTGATCTGGAAAGGTATGGAGCCACCTTTTTTGCTGTGAAATTGGATTTAAAAGTCCTTCAGTGCTGAAAGTATCAGATTCAGACCTTCACAAAGTGGTTTTCGTAAGTCATCACAAGGAATGAGAACTCATTGCTGGGAGAATACCACCACAGTTTTGGAAGCAGCAAAATCTGTGCTCTCAAAACCTAGAGCTAGGTTTCACTAAGAATCTTTAATAGGTGCTGAGCAGGGAGCTGGCTGTGTCTTTTCCATAACACTGCCCCTGTAAATAAATACAAGGACCAGGAGAGCTGTGATGCATGTGAGATTTGGGTGCAAAGAAGCACTTCTGGCTTGTGAGACACTTTCACCAGCTCCAGGGCTCCCCAGGTCCCTCAGCACAGGGGCACTGGGAGGTCAGAGAGCTCCAGGGCTTCTGCTTGTGTTCTCTGAGCCTCTGGGAGACTCACAAAAACCCTCTCTCTACCACTGTTGCGCTTGCCACCTCTGTCCCCACTGCCCTACAGTCCCCCCTAGAGCCCTGGGGACTGGGGTCCTCCCAAACTGGCTGTTCCAAGGTGACCAGAACTTCCAGCTCCCAGTCACCCCACTAAGGTGGACAAACCCCACTAATTAGATAGAGAAACTAATGTTTAGTGGGAGCATCCACTTGGGATGTCTCCAAAAACACAGCCCTGAAATGTGTGGCTCTTTAATCACAGATGCCATCATCCCACTGCCCCTTGAGCCAGCGTGGCAAAGTGTGTCCCCATCTTGCTGTGCGTCAGAGCTCTCTGTCTGGAGGACAGAATATGGTACAGGAGATCTAGGATCCTTTTCCTTCCCCATCTGGATGAACCAGATGGTAAAATCAGGCCACTTCTTTGCAGGAGTCTTTCCCCATCAGCCATACTGGAAATGTCCCATGAAGGAAACTCCCATGAGTGGAAGCCTGTTCATGCCAAACACCAAAACAGTTCACATTTGCAGCTGAGAAACACAGCAAGGAGCTTGCTAGTTGGCAAACAGACTGAATTGTAGCACTACTTTTATTTTAAAGGGCAATTAGCACTGTGGAAGGATTCTCTCTGCCTCTTCAATATGCCATGTTTGTTAGTTAAAAGCTCAGTCTATGGTTAATGCTATATGATAACATATGTCACAGCTCTGCAGTTGAGCTGCTCTGTGGCATCAAGAAAACTGAGCCACAGCAGAAGTTCTGGGAGAGGTACATGGGGGCAGTAGCGCTGTGAAACCCAGTGGTACCCACAGAAATTTAGTGAGGAGGTTTTCCAGAGAAGACTGAAACTCTGGAAGAGGTTGTTATTTGGGGTTTTCCCTTCCTGCTCACTTGAGAGCTGAGGCTGTCAGACCTGGGTGTGGTTTCTGCAGATTCCTTTCAATGAGGGTGGTGCTCAGGGCCAGTGAGTCCAGGAGAGATAACCCAGGCTGGCCCATGAGGCACTCTGCAAATCTGGGACTGGGGCAGGGAACACGCAGCGTCTCCACCAGCCAAGAGCAGCCTGGATGTGTGTGGGAAGGTGAATGTGCTGGTCCATCCCACTGCTTGGACTGGCTCTGGGCTGGAGCAAAGCTTTAATTTCAAAACTAGACCCTGCAGCATCCATCTCTTACTGTCACTCAGCTACAGCAGAGATGACACGATGTCACCACTGTGACCACCCCAGCGATGGCTCTGGGTTATGATCTCAACTGCTGCTGTGCCCACTGCTCACAGTGAGGTGGGAAATGCTCCTTCTTGAGGGAGAAAACTTCTATAAGCAGTTGCAGAGGGCTAGCACTGGGTTCCTGCTCTTCTTGGAGACAGGCTGTCACCAGAGAGATCAGGAATCATTTATTTTTAACGCTATGAATATGTAGAAACTTGTCTGAGCCTCTGCACGCAGCAGCCATGAATTTAGAAGCGGCGTCAGGAATGGTGGCGCTGGGCACGCTGCGAATCGGGTCAGAGCCATAAATTTCTCTTGCTGGTGCACAAGCCATTTGCCATACGTGACTTGCTGAATTTGTGGTCATTTCTCTCTCTGCCCCCGTGTGCAGAGTGTATGGCTGAGATTTTATATTGCACCTCTGAGACACAAAGTCCTTCTGGTGCTTTTGCCTTGCATCCTAAACAGCCTCACTCGCTCTTCTCCCTGTCCCCTTGGCTTAATGGCTTCTGGCCACAGCCTGGCCCTTAAATCATGGCCTGCACCTGGACAGGCATAAACTGTGACTGTCCCCAGACAGGGAGGGTGTGATTGGAGTGGTGAGAGATGTGACTGAACACAGCTCAGCCTTGGGAGAATGCTGCTGCTCCTACACTGAGCCTGAAATGGCTCCTCTGGCACAGACTTGTGATCAGGGCAAGTCCTACAGAGACCCCTGACATGTTCAGTGAGCTTTTCCAAGGACAGTCATTTGGAATACAGAGGGATGAAATGTTCAGTGTGGATTTCGTGGGGTGTGTTAAGATGATTTGTGTGTTGGGAGGAAAGCTTAAGCTAAGCAAGTTCACACTGTGGAGACTGGAAGATGATGCTGCCATCCTCCTCCACTTTACTGCCTGTGCTTCTCCTCCCCCACCTCTATCTGTTATAGACATAAAAGCTTTTTTATTGCAAGACTATTTTTGCTCAGTGAATTAAAATGAGGCATTTGTAACCCTTCCTTCCCAGTACAACTGCTCCCAGCAGCAGAGCTCTCTAGCTGGTCCCAGCCCCTCTGGTCAGCCTGGGAAAGGCAAGCCCAGCAGTAGGACATGAGCAGGGTCTTGCTAAACCCAGCTCTGCTGAGATGTGCCTGTGCCTCAAAATGGGTCTGCCTTGTTCCACAGACTGCTCCCTATGAGCCTGGTGAATCACTAAAGGCAGCAGAGGTGACCAAGATGTTTCCTAAGTGATTCCTGACCAAATCCCTTTGTCACAGCAGTGCCACCACACAAACAGGAACTGTATCAACAGGATTGTTTATTAAATTCTGGTCTGGTTGCAGGGGTGCAACCCTGCTGAGACCCTTTGGTGTAGAAACATGAAACAAGAACAGTGGATTGTCTCTCATTGCTGAGGTGTTACCAGTGCCTAAGCCCAATTACCAGGGCAGAGCAGGACTGGAAACTGCCCATTTGTGGGTCAGAGATGGAGCTCGTGTGGCCTCTGCTGCTAACTCACAGCCATGCTTCAAAGCAAGGGTCTCCAGCAAACTACACACACAGCTCTGTTTCCATCACAGTAAGGTTTCTGTGCTTGTTAAACATGAACATTTGAGCCTTTTCAACTTAATCCTCTTCCAAGTGTATTAGGTTTTTGGGGAGATTTTTGAAATGGCAAGGTTCCCTGAATTTCTGATCTACTGGTGCCTATGTAAAGCCCTTACCATAATTCATCAGGGCCCTGCCAACAATGCAATCTGAATAAAAGCAGAGAGAAAGCACCTTTGCAGTCAGGATTTTTCAACTATAAATTAGTGGAAGGTGATCTTTGTGAAAACAGCACTAGCTTCATGTATTTAGCAGGGAGCACACATCAAGCAAAGGAAATACCAGCTGGAGGGCTGGTCGTGGAAGGTTAGGGCTATGAGAACAGGCTGATGATAGAAACTGGCTTCTTGGTCTCTAGCAGACACAAGCAAGGAGACATTTTAAAAGCAAAGGTTTCACAGGAGCTGTCCCTGAAGCTGTCTTTGGAAACTGCAGTTAGGGAAAATGCCTCTGGTGCCACCACAAACAAATCAGAGGAGGTGAGAGCCTCCTGGAAGGTGCCAGCAGCTTTCTTCCCAGGTTTTGTTCAAGCCTCCATGCATAGATTCAGAGTTAACAAACCTCTTGCCTATATTTCATGTTCCTTAAATTTCAATCAAAGAACAACCCAGCTTTTAAAACCAAATCCAAGGATTACTATCCTTTGAAGAAAGGCTGATCTTGTACAGCAACCATTTACAACCAAAAGAAAAAAATTAATACATTTTGATTGTTATGGTAAGGAGAAGGACAGAGGTAAAAAGTCATAGCTGTTTTGCTTTGTTTCTTAGGGGACTGTGCACACCTGTCTTTAAATAAATAATAGCAGGAACTTCCAAATGCCCTTACTCTCCCACCTTCAAGTAGCTAAAGGCTACTTTCTTGCTAAGGGCTTTTGTCTCACTCCAACCCAGAGCTCTGTGACAAAACTGAAGTTATTTAGTAGAAGGGAGGAAGTAGATGCATTAGTGAGTGCATTCTCTCTTGGCTGAGGTTTAGGTTTACCTGAATTTATTATTTTTAATGTAATCAACTGATTGCTTATTGCTTATTATTACTTTAAATGTGGTCAAGGACTGCAGTCTACAGTCAGTTAATCTCTCTGCTCCTACCCGTGGTTCCCCTTTGCCGTGACCATGTCCCAGCACTCCCTCTGCTATCCATCATCAAGCCATATTTGTTTTCCAGCTCGGAGCTGTAGAGCACTGTGAAGATCCCACCTGCACAGCACGGTGGGAGTGTGACTGTGTGTGCTCTCTCTTGTTCATAACATTGAGCAGCTCCCTGACTAAACACACCTTTCTCTTCACAGCCATCACTAACCAGCTGTTCTTCTTTCAGCTCAACTTCAACCTGCACTTAACCATTAACTGTGTCTATCTGTACCTAAAAATTACTTGAAATGGAACATTCAATTATTACAGATCTTAAACATGCTGAACAAGAACTGCTGTTTGATTTCTGTTTCAGCAATGATAAAGCACTCCAGCATCACACTCTCATTCTCTCCAACAGCAGCTGAGCCACTAAACTGATGACACGAGGATTAACCAGACAGTCTAACAAGTCATTGGTAGAAAGGGCTGTTTGTGAGGTGCATGGACTGCAGTCTGAATCCATTTGATGTGCAGCTGCCTCACAGTCATTACTCATTAGCAATCTCTTCCTCTTGCATTGTAATTTTCCAAAATGTTCTTCATTTTCATGGAGAAGATCTCTACCATCACTTTCAACTGCAACTGCACCCACCACGCTGGTTTTGTGAGACTGTGGTAAAACCTGTATAAGATGAGGCCCAAAAGGTATTTTCTGCAGCTCTTCTGCTTTGGGTGCAGGAAAGTCACTTTCCTGGGTTAGTAATGTGCAGCTCTCTGGTTCACAGCCAGCTTCCCTTCTCTTCCTCTTGCATGAGGTGCTTGTCCTCTGCTTTGCACCACTGCTGCTCGAACGTGCCTGTCCTGACACACTTGTCTCCTGACACTTGAGGTATGCAGACACTGCTTTATTCAGGTACTGAAGATTGATTTCATGGGAGGTTGCCTCAACCTAAGAAAACACCCAGAATACACTCAGTTAAAAGGAGACAGGTTTCAATTCAGCCTTGCGTGATTATCTTCCATGAATTACTTTTGCTACATGAAGGGGGATGGAACTTCAAACTCCCTTTCTCAAAGCAGCATAAAGACTCAGGGGGAGCTAAGCAAAATGTCAGTAATTCTTTGTTATTGCTGCTATAATGAGAGCAGTAGAGGGCTTACCTCTGTGGGATTTAGCCAGAGATCTCCATCACTGGGATTTTCTGCTGATTTTATGGCGCATACCAGCATTCGAGTTATTGCCTCCTCTACACGGGCTTCATGATCTGCATCCTGCCTCAAGAGAACAGAAGGTTTTAGGGGGTAGATTAGCTCATGGCTCTCTGCAGAAAGCTGAAAGATCTTAGGAAAAACATAGATGGCCTTAGTTTGAAAGCCACACTCATGCATGTGAAGTCAGTGGAAGGTTTCAGACTCTCTTCCTGTGCAAAGCCCCCAAACAGGTGACAGCACAGGCTTTGGTGTGACTGCTCATCTGAATAAGGATTTGCAAAAAATAGTATGTGTATATAATCTTTTCCCTTATTAGTGTTTTGTTAATTGAATCTGGTGCTTGAAATTATAATGCAATATTAGCATTTAATTAATGTGTGCATTTAAACAGCTCTTTAGGACTAGAAGAGCCACAGAAGTACATAGCACATTTTTATATCTCCATATTATGTCTAATTTAAGCAATTAAAACAGACAGGATGTTATAGCAAGGCAGCAGCTATCTAAGGACTACACAAGCACAAAAGTGAATCTTAAGGAAATTTAGGAAACATTTTATCATGTAAGAGCAGCTGACAAACTGCTGCACTTTTGAACATCACCAGAAGGAAAAGCATGTTTGCTCTGAAAACTCTCCTGCAAAACTGAAAATTGACTTACTAACTTAATATAGGCTCTTTGTTTCAGGCCTTCCTTCATGATCCCCCTTGGACAGCTGGATGCTTGCTAGGTTAGGATAGCAGAAAAAACTTTATAGGATTTTGGCTTTCTTTCCCATTTGTGTTTCTTGTATGTGGAAGGAATGGTAGACTCTTCAAACAGGATGGTGGTTTTGTTATCTCAATGACAAGTACCTAGAAGTGGATGCATATATTTGATTTAATTGAGATGCTTAGATGTATTAGTTTTGGAGGGAAGATCCAACGTGGTCAACCCACAGCCCTGACCAGTCTAACTGTGGCTCCAGGGAACCTGTCAAGCAAACCACACATCTGGCTAGTATGAGGGCTGAAAGCAGCAATTTTTCCTGGAACCTTAAGCAGAGTTTGGGATAGAAGCAGGGGGAAGTGCTCTTAGCATTTTGTGGGTTTGGATGCTAGGCTTTTTAATGGCCTTGTATAAAAAACCACCAAAGTACAGAGTTTGGTATTGACATGTGGAAACTATTTAAGGTGTTGCATTCTTGGTATTCATCCTGGCCTGCAGAACAACAGGGCTGTACTGATTGCATGACAGTATGTTAGAAAGCAAGGAATACTTGGGTAGCTCACATCCAGCTGAAAACAAATTAAATTTCTACTCTAGACTCTTGCCAATATAATTAATGGTTTCACTGGGACTGTAATTGTTGGTGTGATTCACATCTGTCAATATGAAAGCAGCTGGTAACAGCTGTGAGCAAGAACTGCTTGGTTTGGTAATGCTAATGTTCTCAGAATTGTCTTTTAGAATCCATGTCAGAATTTATTTTATAGATGGAGTGCCCAACACCTCACAAACAATGCTGCATCATCAGCTGCAGGGGTGATTTCTGTAAGGACCTTTCCCCTGGGCTGCAATAGCCACATTTGCTCATGGCAGATACTGATATCTGGGGAGGGTGTGTGTCATTTATTAGCAAGATCCAGCAAAGACTCCTCTGCTTATGACACCACACAGCCACTGACTCCTGCTGGCACCAAACAGGATCTTGGTGACTTCTGCAAGACCTTTATGACAGAACAGGATGTAGAGTTTAGCTCCACTTTTTTTTTTCCCCTTGCAACACATAAGAACAGCTAGAAATGCTCAGGCCCCACGCCAGCACCTGGGAGCTACCAGGCAGGCTGATCCCACCACAGCCTGCTCCTCCAGAGGGGGACAACTTGTGAGGTCCAGCTTAGGGCACAAGTGTGTGCTGACATCAGGGCCTTCCCAAGCCCAGGGCACACAGCCAGCTCCTCTGAATTACCTCAAAGGCTCAAATTCAAGGCAGGCTTAAGTGGCTGCTCTACAATATAATTGGTGCCTTCTCTGGCACTGCAAACAGCCTGACTGCATTTAGGGCTGTGTGAGAGCCTGGTCTGGGCTGTGGGCCTGCTGTCCTTGCTAAATACACAGGTTTCACCTCAAAAATTTCTCCATGAGGAAAATACCCAAGTGAGTTCCTGTGCTCTGCTTGGTTTGATGTTGGTATGAGAAATGCATCCTCTGGTCTTGGAACAGCAGCTGAAAGCATGTGTTCTTTCCCCTGCAGATTTCCAGTCTAATATAGGTTTTAGAAGTAGGGGAAAAAAAGGCAGTGAGTATTTCAGTGAGGCCATTTCAAAATTTTTTTTTTTTATATTAACCTAGGATTAATAATAAAGTAATGTCAATCAGAAAACCTTCTGGAGTATTGAGATGATCTAGTGGAATATGTCCCTGCTCCTTGTAGAGTGATTGGACTAGACAACCTTTAAAGGTCCCTTCCAACCCAAACTATTCTATGATTTTATAATATCCCTGGAACCATCCCATATATACTGGTTAACATGAGCAAGAAAAATCAAAGCCCAGGGAGAAGAAAATTAATTAAATACACGAGGAAATCCAACTTCAGCCAAAGCAAAACTATCACAGAGGAATGAAAATCCAAAAATCTTCTTCTCCTCCCTTCCTATTCACATTAATCTGATTTAAATTCTAATTTAGCTTTGCACATAAGCTTGTCCTTGAGGTGAAGTTCCTGGTTTTTGTTCTCTATTCAGCGCAAAGCTGGCTGGCCCTTAAGAAATTAGGCATGAAAATTTAGCTTGTGTTTAATTGTTTACCTGATTGAAGTAAACTTGAAAGGGGATTTCTGCTAAACTGGGGCTTCAGATCTGGAACCTTGAAAGGTTCTTCCAGAAAAAATGTATCCATAAGGGCTCTTCACTCCCCAGCCTCTGAACACAACACACCCAGTAGGACTGAACCTGGCAGGCAGGGGACAGAAATCCCTTGTGCCACACCCCCATTAAAAGGACATTAAAAGGAAAATACCAGTTCAATCCAAGAGTTGATGCTGACAGTGACAGGATCAATGGATTCCACATAGTGCCACCAGTGCCTTGGGACAAACAGGACCTGGAAGTGCAGACATTGCATTAGGGAACAAGCAGAAGCCTGAAGAAAGACACAGTTTTTTAATTTAGGTGATGTGGGGTGTAGAGACAGAACTGAGGCAAGGACACAGGTGAGAGGTGATATTTATTTCTCTCTTTTAAAGAGCTTTTTCTCAAGACTTAAATGCCCACGCTATCAATACTACCATGTAAGACATGGACATGATCCAGAACTACCTTTCACCCAAACTCCTTCCCATATAGTCCCAAGCAGGACTATAACCTTTAAATGCTGTGGGTAAGCAAAATACAGCAGAACAGAGGGGGTGCATCTGGTGCAGCAGTACATCAGGACTTCAGAGAGAGTTTGAGTCAAGCAGGAATTCTTTTGTAGACTCTCCAACTGAGCAAATTTCCCAGTTCCTGTAGGATTGCCAGCTGGTTTTCCCAAGAAGCAGGCATCCCTCTGCTCATCTAGGTGACTAGGTGACAAAATGCAGTTTTAATTCTGGTAAATAATCACCAGTATTAAATGTTTCACTTTTAGTAGACAGGCTTTTAAAAGAAAATGTCATGATTTCTGGGACAATCTAGTTTAGATCAGAGCTTTACAACAATATCAGGATGATAGCTGTGACAGAAAATTGATTCCAACCCATGGTTTTTTATGGTACAAGACACTGATGTTGTTTTGATGATAGAGGACAAGCTTTGCAGATTACTGAACATTAGAGTAACATGGAGCTATCAAGGAAAGCATAAAAGATATTTTTTGACAAGTTATAAAAATGGTCAGAGACAGATAAAAATATATACTTCACAATGGGGAAAGTGAAGCAATGATCTGTATTTGAATTGCAGACAGTTCTTTCTCTTGGTAGACACAAATTACTTAGAAGGATGTTCTGCTACCCAGATAGCCCTGTGCTTCATCACATCAAAACGTGGCTAATGGGAAAATGTCTGTGGGGCAAACAATGGCACCAGTCCTGCAAACACTTACAGGACACTTGGAACACTTATTTTTTGGGCCAGACGACAAAATGTTCTCTACAGGCTTAAATTTAGGTCAAACAAAAAGCACTGGCTCTCCAAAGGTCAAAATCATTTGGAATTATTCTTTAATCCAATACAGCACACAGAACAGAAAGGGAAGTCAGTCAGTGGAGGGTCATTATTTTAAAAATATCACTAATTAGTCCTGACATGTAAGTGTATGAAACCCCACAGACTGCAGCCAAAACATGTTTTCTCTGCTGAACGAGTTTCAGAGTTTTGTTTTTATCAAGGAAACATCCACTTTAAATGAACAGTGCCGTTGCATTAGCAGCAATGGGTTTATCTGTAAGGAAGTGTTTTCCAGTTTCACTGACTGCAAAATCATACAAATCCCCTCCCTCCCCAAACGCTCATCTGCTCTATAGGGGTTCTTACACTGAACTCTGCTAAAGACTCTGGGTGCCCTCCAAGTGACTGGGTGTAATGGTGAGCCCTGGCAAACTTTGTGTTACAGCAGAAGAAAGCAGAGCTCCTGTGAGTGGCTGTTTGCACCAGTGGGATCCTTCCTGTGAGCCCTGTGCAGAACAGCGAGCTCCAGCACGTGGAGGAGGGCAGCAGACACTGGGGAGGTGCTGCACAGGGACCATGTGGCAAGGGAACACGAGCAAGAGACAGATTAAGGGAAATGTATAAATGTTTCAGTAAGAAATGCTGCCTGGAAAACCAAGAAGGAAATTAGACATGGAACGTGCTGGCTCCACATGACTCATGCAAAATGGAGACAGAATTGCTTTGGAGAGAGCAGGTACAGCCAGAAGGAAAATACAATCCCCACAACTTGTCCTGGGTTTTCAAACCAAAGAGGAGGAACTTGGTCCTTTAGAGACTAATCAGGTTTCCCTTGCCAGCAGGTTAAGGGTAATAACTGCAAAGCTGTGTCTCTGCAGCTGGCACTGTTCGCTGATGCAGTTTCTAGGAGAGCTACAGAGCTGCGACTCAAATAGGCAAGAGGGTCCATAAAGACACTTGCTCTCCCTCCTTCATTGTTGAACAAGCTTATGCTTGTTAAAATTAGGATTTATAGCAACAAGAAAATTGAAAGTATCAAAAAGCAAAAGGACTAAAACTTTAATAAAGATGAAGAAATGGAAAAAGGTAATTAAAACAAAAAAATACAGCTGGCAAGAGAGCAGAACTAATAATACCAAAAAAAAAACCCCAAAACCCCAACAACCCAGAAAAGAAAGATAGAGTTCTTCTACATTTACAAACTAGTATCCTTCAAGGTTTTCAAATTAAAAGCAAACAGAAGCACAATCAAATGAAAATAAACCAAAACAACCCACCACGGCTGCCTCTAAAAATCAATTTCACAATTAAAAAAAGCAGACTTCCATATGTTTATGAATATGGGGCAAAGATTTAGCTACATTTCTACAGGAAACATAAAAGTAAGCCACAGTGAAACAACACACACAAATGCAGCAAACATTTTATAGGGAAAATGTAAAGGGCAATAGCAAGACAGAACTACTCCAAGCTAAGAGATAATCTTGTGCTAGCCTGCTTTCCACAGAACTTATCTAACTTTATTTGTGCTGGGAAGATACTGATCTAAACAGTAACCAATCAGATAATTTTAATATTTAGGCTAGTGACAGCCAAATATAGCAAATGAAGTTAAAGTAGGACATAAGTCCCAGAAAAGATAAAATGAGATGCTGTAATGGGAGGAAAGAAACCAAAGGAACAGTTGGGAGAGCAAGTGGAGCAATGCTGAAGACTTGTACAGCACAGAGAACAGAGCAGGTTTGAATTCTCAGTGGACATGATTAACTTGATACAGTGCAAAGGTAGGGCAGAGGTGGAATTGCTTCAAAAAGAGAGCATACCCTGAAGTGAAATATTATACCAAGAAATTTCTGCTCATTAGAAAAAGATATTTAGGTAAATGCACACAAAAAGGAAGCCAGTGTCAGGGGAAGATAAAGACACTGAGCCACGGGGGGGACCCAAGGAGATCCCAGAAGTGTTTGCAACCAGGCAATGAAACATAAAATGAAGTAGGTGCAGGCATAGCCAATTCTGTGGGAGCACCATCTGAGGACTGTGTGAGCCCTGCTGCCCCAGCCTGTGCCTCATCCCAGCTGGAGCCTGCCTGTCCTGGTGCTTGGAAGGTGCTTCTCACCCTGCCTCCTCCTCCTCCTCCCTCCCGGTGTCTTCCTGTGCACTGAAATGGAGCTCCAAGGGTGACTGGAGTCAGAAACATGGGCACAGCCAAGGGAAAGGCACAGCCATGGGGAAAGGCACAGTGAAGAGGAGGACTGGCCCACAGTGACCTAGGTGAGAGAATGAGGGAAGCTCAGGGAAGAGGTGGAGAAGCAGAGTCAGGGAATTGCAGCTTTGACCTTTCGTTTTTGAGGGCTCTCCATAGGTGTTGCAGGTTGAGCAGTGTTTTTATCACCAATCCTAGCATAAATTCAGCTCCTGGACTCTTCTGCTTCTTCTGTGATGGAAATCATAGTTCTGGTGTCCTGAGGTTGGGTTGGGCTGTCTACCTTCTCTATGGGGTGACTTGGGGCAGGCTCTGCAGTCTCCCCTGTGAAAACTCTTTATTGCTTTCCCAGAACAGAATTATCAGCCATCTATTATGCATAATGGTGTGGCCAACTCTGAATTCTCTTTTAGTAAAATCACTCAAATTCTTCTCCAACAAAAGTAGCTTTTTTACTGTAACTCCTTTTAAAAACTCTTTTGTATACTTTGAGCAGGAACATTACACTACCTTTGAATTACTGCATTTCTTGACTTACTAAAACACTTTGGTATCAATTATATTTTTCTTGTCTATCCAGGCTGTGTGTTCTTCTGTTCTCCACTTTAAGCCCAACCTGATGTTCTCACACCCTTTCTTTAAAGGCAGCACACAGGGAAATCCCTCCCTGACTTCATGATGATTTCTTCTTGCTCAGGGTTAGATTAGAGGTCAGAGGTTTGCCTGCACTGCTGGGAGCTCTGCTGCTGAGCAGGATCCCATGGTGTGTTAGATTCTGCAGCAGAAGCCCAGAAAGAGAAAATCCTGCAGCTAAACACAGGAACACAACTGTATTTGTGGCCACATCAATGTGTTTCTTTTAGACTTTGCAGAAGCAGGGGAGGGGAGCTTCTGAGCAGCAGGCCATGGTGAGAACCAGCAAGCAGTAATGTTCATATTTTTCTAAAATAGTTTTTTTTCCCATCCAATGACAATATTTTTCAAAGCCAGAGGGAGGGCACCCTTCTCAGACCCAATGTGCCTCTTGGCTACCTCAGTTAGGCCTTTCCCTGCACTTCTGCCCAGCAGCTCCTCTGGCCTCAGGCTGCACTGGGGCACAGGGCCAGGCCCAGGGCAGGCAAGCTCTGCCTCAACAGCACCTGCCTGGGGTAGCAAGGTGGGGAATGGGATTGCTCACAGGGGCACAGAGGGGCAGCTGCTTGTTCTCCATCCCTTCAGATAAACCCAGATCACTTCATAGTCTCCCTACCATTGTCTGGTTATGTGGATATGGATTAACAGGGAGATGGATTAAGAGCAATTAGTGAGCAGGAAGGAAGCCAGAAGTCAGTGAGAAGTGGGGCAGAGGAAAGAATGATCAATGATTTTATCCTTGTACAGCACCTCGGTTTTTTGTAGCTTTTTCAAGTGGTATTCATCTTTCCTATTTTTAATCATCAAAAAAGTTAAGCATCTATGTGCATAGGCTCCTTCTACAGCCTGTGCTGAAGGACAAGGTAGGATCAATGTTCCTGCAGGACTGTAATTATGTAAGACAGGAAGGATGAACCACCTTGCTGAAGTGCCACTGATGGCAAATAGGACACCTGTCCTGAACAGGATTTAAGCTGAGGGTGACAGATCCCTAACTCTCTTAATACTTTTCCCAGAGCATGGGTAGAAGATACAAGAACAGATGTGGTTTGTCCCATTTCTGGTCTTTTAGGGAGCATTTGTATATTTGAGAAAAAAATCAGGGTGTTACTAGAAATGCTGCTCCATACTTAATCCTCAGCTTTGCAACCATCACAGAGGGGACCAGGTCCAAACATTTATAAGGACCCCCTACATTTCTGTAACACAACTTGAGCTTGTAACTTCATGGATATAGTGGATATAGTACTGCTGCAAGCCCTTCCACTACTCAGCTGCCTATTTGAGTAAGCTTGACATCTAAATGTTTTCATCATTTGTTTCAGAACAGATCACTGATGTAAAACCAGAAGTTATGTCTGTTGAAATGCAGCTGACAGCCAGTGGTCAGGTACAGGATGAAACCTTATAAAACCTTAATTCTCAATCAGCTACCAAATTCATAATAGAGGTTCACCTATGAATAATACAGTGCAAGGGCACAAAGGATCTAACTGACTGTACACTCTGTGCACTGGCACAATGTTACATGAAGGAATTCTGCTTTCAGGCAGAAAAATGGCTGGTGGCAAACATTGACCAGAAGGTGGCATTAGACACATTAAGTTTTTGATATTCAAAGCTGCACTCACTCCACATGCAGCTGCTCTCCTGAATACCTAAGAACACCTTTGTCTTCGTTTTTTCAGCCTTTTATTGTTACAATAATCCAAAATGTTCTGCATACCCTCTGGGAATGAGTCGAGATGCTACATTTTATCACAAAATAAAGATGCCTACAAATTCTCCAGTAACTGGGCTAATTCTATGTGAAAACCACTGTTAAACACATATCAAGACATTATTTAGGAATTCTCTCCCTTGTTAAAAAAGGAGTTCTTCTAGGTCATTCCTTTCCATCAAATGGCTGCAGCTCCCAGCCACCTGCCCTGAAAGCTTCTGGATGAGATGCTGGCAAGCACCACACAAAAAGCACTGATGAAATGGACAAAGGCAATACCTCACTGCTCCATCATTGCTGCTACATCACTTTCCCCCCCAGGAAATCCAAACAGTATCTCGTTCATGGCAATGCAGACAAATTCTATTACTGAGCTGGCTCAAGATCTTTATTCCTAGCAAGATTAATTTGTAATTGCTTTAAGCCTAATTAAAATTAAGATCATATTAAAGGTTCACTAGTGCACTTGATCATTGCAAAGGAGATTATAAATTCAAATAGTATTGGGGATAAGGGATAACGCAGTGCTGAATGGATGTGGCATTTTTATCAATAGTAAAAATTTGTTCTTTGTGCTTTAAATTACTGACTGCTGCAACCTTACAAAGTGCTGAATGTGAAACTAATGATTTGCTTTAGGAGTACGAGTATGAGCTAATGTAGTGCAAACAGTAAAAGCTGATCATAGATTCTCCATTTGCATCTGTACCAACTGCAGAGCATACACTTCCAGTTGAAGGGTATCATCCTTTTGTTGGAAGCTACTATCCTGCCCCACTCTGCCTCCTCAGAATTAACTTAATTAGCAAAAATCCATTCTTTAAATTGTTGAAGACAGCTGGGTTTGCCAGTTAGGGACAGGGGAATGCTCATACAAGTTGTTGAGCTGGCAGGTCAAAAGAGGTGACAATATCTGGTAGGAGAATGGCAAAAGGGTTCCAGCAGCAGCAACTCCACTGTCTGAGCAATGACCATTGCAAAATTCCTTTGGAAGGGCCTGACAGTTTGAGATGCACAGCAGTGCCTTAGCAGGACATGCACGGCTGAACAAATGAAAAAGGGTAATTCAGACTCCAAATACAGACCTTGCTGATTAAATAAAGAAGGACACTATTTACAGCAGGAGACTGGGAATCAAGAGTCCTGAGCTCTACTCTCACACTGCTGCTGCCTGCCTGTGTGACTGTAGGCCAGGCACTTACAGCTGAACCTTCTCAGTAAAGCAGGATTAAAAACATCCTCACAGCCCTGGAAAGCACCATGAAACCTGTGAATGGTGTGCATTCTAAAAGCAAGTATCATAATTAAAGTATTTATTAAACCAACAGGTGAAGCCTATTCACTACCAAAATATGAGTTCCTTTGCTAGCTCTATATACTCATTAACCAAATGCATTTTATGGAACATACTGCTGTCAGAGTAGACAGGTCAGAGTTCAAGAAAGTTCTGAAGTAGACAAATTTGAGGTGGCTGCAAGACAGGTGGTTGTATGGAATCAGGCAGCTGATTGAACTCTGATCTATGAATCAGACAGCTGATTGATAGCTCTCCAAATGTCTGCAGCTTTTGTACTAAAAAGTCGACGCAAACAGCGAAGAAAGTTTCTGTGCTGAGAAGGTCTGAATGTGGAGTGGAGGAAGAAGGAAGTTCCACAGTCAATTTGTTAAGATTTCCTAGCCCTTAATTAGTCAGTTAAATAGAATATTAAGTAATGTGAAGCTTGTATGTAAGTGGTACCTGTCCTGGACTGAGCGTAACAACATGGGCTGTTGAGTTCCTGAACTCGGGAAAGCGTTTCAGATCAGGGTTGGCAATGTTGACTTTGCTGAATATGCTGGATTCCTCATAAGGGATCCTGGTAGGATAAAGGAAACTGGTGTCACCAGGTGGGAAGAGGTGCCATCTCTTCCTGAAAATAGAGAGAAGACAAAAATGTATTCAGTGCATGTCACTTGCAGCAAAGAACTAAAGGCAGTAGCAAGGTTTTCAATAAAACATAAATCTGCCTCGCTGTGTGAATCTCCTACGCAGTGAGAACACAGCCAGTGCTTACAGGCTGTCTCCTGAAAGTGTTTTTAAAATATTCCACTTTTTAATTTTTTAACTGAGAAGATTTACAGCTTCTCACCAATCATTTTTAAAGGCAGATAAAATTTAAAAAACCTCTCCCGTCTGGTTTCTTCTTCCTCTTTTTTACATGCAGCATTTACAGATGCTCAGAGCATTAAAAATTGCTCTATAAACTAGAAGAAATAGTTTTGTTACAGACAATGTATTTTTGTTCACTGAATGAAAAGCTTTCAAAATCTGTATTTGTTTTGAAAGGAGGGCATTGTGTGTTTAAGATGGCAACAGCAAAAGGGTGTAGACATTATCTTCTGTTTCCTTATATGGCTGTTAGTCATGAACCCCTCATTTTTAAAAGTCACCTTGATGTTTCTATGTCAAAGATGGAATGAATAAAAACCAGATACATCCATAGAAATAAGTATCCTTAAACGCCTGTATTTTTTTGTGTTATCAGTCTCACATGAGGAAAATGTGGCTGGTTGTGCATTTAAGAACTTACTGGTGTGACTAAATGCCAGATGGAGCAGGACAGGGTTGTTCTGCTCATGAGGGCACTCATGTGCCACGTTGCTCCTACATGCCCAAAGAAGCACATGAAGGCACCACAGTGCAAAGGCCAAGCAGAGCTGGGACCACACTTTGTCCTCAGGAGCTAATGTCTCTATTTCACTTACATAGACCAGATCAAAGAGAAAAAAAGAATATGCCAGAACTGGTGGTGCCCATTTTATGGGCATTATAAATTAAATATCTTAGCAGGTACATATGGTATTTAAAAATAGAAGTTTTAAATGGCAGTACTTTAGGTGATAGAAATAACCAGAAGGAATACACAAAGAGAATTTATTACATTTAAGAGGTGCTAGACAAATAGTGCAACATGACCAATACACTAAGCAATGGAAAAGTAAAGGCAGCACTTTACAGCACAGCTGGAGCCCTTGTGTAGCTCTTCTCTTTTGTTTTGGACTCTAGAAAGGGCTTTTCTTTGTTTCCTTTCCCTTGGCACTCACTTCTTGAATTTTGTCTACTGCTTCTGGTTGTCAGTTCTAAGTCACAGATCTGAAAATGGGCGCAAAGCAACCAAAGGGCACGAAACCAAAAGGGACAGGAACAGAAGAGATAGTCAGAACTACAGAGACCAGCACAGATGCAAGTGCCATAGGCTGCTGATATTTCTTGGTAATTACCAAAGCAACTGCTGGATGCAAGCATAAAACCACTTCTCCTGAAACTCAAGCCTTATTGCAACTTTATTTTGCCCTCCAAGCTAGATCCTCTGAGGGGGCAGAGAATGACTAGGTTAGGAGGCTCAGGGTTAATCCTGCAGGCTCACGGCAAAGCAATATCATAAAGCAAAAAATTAAGAAGCCTAAGGGATGCAAGGAGGAAATTCAAGATAGCAACAAAGGGCTAAGGAGCTGTCCCTGGCTTTCCTGCAAATGCAAATCTATTTAAGTTTAGCATAAGCTTATATTCTGGTACAAAGCCTGTCTTGTTTGTGAGTCTCAAAAGGGAATCTTTCTGCTCTGAGGAAGTACAGGATTCACAAGCTTGTGGAAGTTTGCAATCTATTTACAGGCTTTGTTCTGAAGAGAAAACAACTTTGTCTTTTCAGGCTGTGTAAGGGCTTTGGATTTCTTTCCCTGAGAGGAAAAAGGATTTTGGTCTACTTGAGGGGGAGGAAGTGCCTTGGGAAGGTGGACAGAATTGCTGCATGATGCTGGAACTCTGGCTCAAGTTCAACATCTGAAGGTACAGATCAAAGAGGCTTGGCAGGTATTGTGTCTGCTACATCACTGTACTTATTTAGTACACCCAGTATTTAAGTGGATCCTTAGAAGATTATGGCATTTAAGTCTCATGGTTTTCATTGAGATTTCTGGCTCCTGAATACACTAAAGTGTCTGGACTTCAATGCACAAGTGATCTGAAGTCTACAGGATTGGCTGCAGCACAGCAGTGCTGAGGGAGGCTTCTAGAATGTCTCTGCTGCACATCCACCCAAGGACCTCAAGGCTGTTTGCAAACATGAATGAAAATCCTACACAGAGTTACCCTTCTTAGGGATAAGATGATGACAAATTCATTTACCTCAGGCCTTAAAGCCAGTCAGCATGTGATGCTGCCCAGCTAAAAGGCAACACACCTGACTTCCAATCCTGCACCATAATCACACCACCACCACAGTCTTACTGTTCTATAAAATGGCAGAGTAATTAATCCCATTGAAAAACTCCTAGCAAATTTCTCCTTCCACTCTCTACTATCAAACATAGAAAGTGTGTGCAACTTGTTCTGTTACTCTAGCACTACTCTAGCAATAATAGATAACAATCCAAAAACCAAAAAAACCCCACCAACCCTGAAGCCAATATGTAAGGAAAAGAGAAAAAAAAAAAGAATGCGGGAAAAAACCAAAGACAGCATGCAAACAGGCAGAAAGATACAGCAACAGCTACATGCTTCCAAATGAGTTTGGAGCCTCAAATGTCCCTTTCAACTTTGCTCACAGCTGGCTGCTCCCATCCTGATGGTCCCCTTTTAAATTAACTCTAGCAGGCTATTAGAGCCTCTTGCACAGACAATATTGTAAAAGTCTAAAGTAGTTTATTTCTATTTTGTTTAGATTTTTTTTTTTATTTTAACTCTTTTATCTCCTAATTCCAAATTCCTGAATTCATAACTACTAGGCAAATGAAAGTGTTTATAATTGGACCATATTACACACAGACTAGAAAATAAAATTGTGTCAACTTCAGAATGCCCTGAAGTTCTGCCATTTCCTGTAGAACAGTTATGATGCTCTTCAATCATTGAGAAGTCAGAAAACTGAAATAATCAGGACGTAGAAATAATACTAAAAAGAGTCCAAAACTAACTTTATGCACAGTATAGCTCTCCCCTGTATTTACTGTAGGTATGTGCACTTGTTACCTTCCTTGTACTTGCAACACTAAGTTGCAACCGTAGGAGTCCAAGTGGCAGGGGGTGTTTGCTCCTTCAGAACCAATCCACAGTGTGCTCTCTTTTCCACTTCTTCCAGGAAAACCAAAGTCAGACCACCTTACATCCTAGAGCAACAAAAAGGTTTATTTATGTAAGCTGTTGAACTGATTGACATCCTATCCTTAGTTCTGAGAGTCTCCTGTCTTCTCCTTCCATTGCTCATCACTCTTTATCCACTGCAGCTGTTTTTCCCTGGTTGGGTTCTGGAGCATTCTGTTCCCCTTCCTCCAAAATTCTCATCCTCACCTTTCATATCATGCAAGTTACTCCTTTGCTCTACAGAAGGGCTGCCCAAATTCTCATGGCCATATGGGACTTCTTTTTCTTTTCAAACACTCTTTTTTATCTTTCTCCACCCTTAACCATCCACCCAAGCTCAGGATTGCTTTTAGAAAACTTCTTATGTATGGCATTTAAAAAGAGAATGAAAGGAAAGAAGAAAAATCCCTATTCCCTTTTCAGACAATTGATAATCTATGTGGAATTTTTGCTCTCTCCTCGCTCCTATTTCAGCTTTCTCCATGTAGTCTGGGAACACAGACTTTATCCCATCTGTGACCCAGTGTTATGCCAGGTTAAGTTTCTTATTATTTAATGGACACAATTGCAAATGCAGAGGCAGTGAACTTAAAACAACTTGATGACAGGGTAAGGAAGGGCAGAACAGGTGTACACATATTATGAACACAGTGCTGGATCTTTCCAGTCTGTTGATCCTCCCACAAGCAATCCCTTGGGGCTGACAGTTGGAAAGAGGCACAGTGAGGCATTTTTCAGACAATCCAAGGGGTTTGCAGAATGGTTCTGTGTAGCTTGGCTAAAGCTTTCCCATGTATCTACAGCTCTCCCTGCCACCTGCAGGGCCTGATAATTTGTTTATTGGAAAGCACTTGAGGAATACTGGCCAGAGATACTGGCACCTTTTGGCTGGAGCCCCAGACTGAGCCTTAGGAAACAGAGATTAAATTTCTGGCTTCCTCATGGTCTTGGGCAAATCGCTTCATCTCTGAGTTTTATTTTTCCCATCTTGAAAAGGAAGATAATGGTATTTGTTCCATTTCAGTAAAGCACTTTGGGGTCATTCACATCACCTAACTTTAGGAACCTAATTTAATCTTGGCTCCTGCTCTAGTCAAAGCACTCTCAATCAAGCCTTGGAAAAGCCTCTCTCTTTCTGCTGTCTATAAAGAGAAAATGGGAGTCTAGGAGTCCTAATTTAAGTATGTAAGCTTGCTGCTTGCAGACAGGTGGATGACTATCCTTTTTTAAGATCTATGGATGAGGAAAACGACAGCTAGACATTATAAGGATGACTTCACCACGACACTGCATCAGGAGACCCTCAAAGTGAGCGATAGCCTTCCCAAAAATTAGGTGTTGCTAAAGATTCTGAATTTCAGAGTTATTGATTTTAAAGATATCATTTGAAAGAAATGCAGAAGTGTAATATAAACATTTGTCAAAGACAGCAAATGATCAAAAAGAAAAAGTTGCTCCTATAGATTTCAGCAGGCATAAAATTTGGAATTCAATACAACTATTTCAGTGAAAAAGTTAAGCGTAGCACCATTTCTACACTTTAATCTCACACCTAAATAGTTTTTATATTTTGTTACAATTTAAGTGAAAAGAAAGCACACATAATCAATATCAGATTTAAAAGAACTTTTTGAAAATGCTCCTGCTGTAGTAAATAGTTGAAGTGATTATGGGTAAAATAGTTTTTAACCAATGAACTGAAAAGGAACTGGTAGTATTACTGAAATCTTGTCACACTGGGTTCCTTTTCTACAATAAAAAGCCAGAGTAAGAGGAAATGCACTAAAAGGTGTTCCAACCATAACAGATGGCACATTACTTGTGATATATATTTATTTCATTTGCTGCTTATAATGAAGTTAATCTGTACCCGTATGTCACTTTAAAAGGTCTCATTTCTATTTAAACTTCATGCATGTATCTTGCTCCTGATTTATATCTCAAATTCTGTAATGAAATATCAACTGAACAAAAAATGTAAGATGCTAGATATTGCTCATAGATTAGAATAACGGAATCATTACCTTAGCCCACACAACTGTAAATGATAAACAGTGCAATCTAAATTTCAAACAACTTCTAAATGGCCCTATTAATCACTATAAATAACAGTGCAGTTGGCCTTCTTTTCCCCTTCAAATAACCTCACATAAATCTAAATAAAATCTAGAAGGAAAAAAAAGGAGTTATCATCAAATTCACACAAGAATTTCCACAAAGAACTCCTTTGGCTGGTATAAATTGTGTAGCAGTATTTCAAAAGCCATGTGAGTGTGGAACTGATGGAGGCATTTCTCTCCCATGCCTGTGAAAATGGCAGATGACACACACCATATTTGCTTGCATAACACCACCAAGTCTTTCCTTCCCAGATTCTGCTTCTCAAAAAAATTCATGGCATAACCATTACGTGTGTCTGTTCTAAAAATGCAGTACAATCTGTTGTGTGTTAGGTCAGGTGATCAGGTTGTGGCATGGCACCTGCACAGAAATACAACTCCTGGAGCCTCAACTTTGTTCTTGAATGGGGGCAAGGGAAAGAAAGAGGCAGAAAAATGGTTGTTTCCTTCAAGTGTGAATGAAGCAGAAGGATATTCAGGACTTCTGAGCTGCTATTGGCCTGTGCTGGAAGACACATGGAAATGCTGTCTGTGGAGGCAGACAAAGAGAAGACCAAAGAACAACTATAGACAAAGTTATGCAAAGATCTGGGGAAGCCAGAAACATCCCTGGAGCTCCCAGTTTAGTTCAGACAACACAAACCAGCCCAAGGTTATGTGATGCTGGTTATGTTTCAGTGTGCTCAGGAAGGGAAGGGGGAAAAGAAAGGTAAGATGATCTCTGTGCCCAATCCTTACCTTCCGGCCCAATGGAAAGTCGGAAAAGTCTGAAGGTCTGAAAAAAGACTGATCACTGTAAAACATCAGTTTTACTGGCACAAAAGAATAAAATACATATGAGGAACATGGGAAATGCTTTCTGAAGAAATAATTAATTTGAAGGGGCTTATCAGTTCATATTCATTGTCACCCCAGTGATACAGTGATTTTACAGGCAATTATGATTCCATTTCCCCCTTTCAAAGTATAGAAATGAATAAGGCTTTACTTACTCTTTCTTTATATCTTTTGAAGAAGTATACCTTTTGTATAGCTGTCCTTAATTTTGCCCTCTTACAATTTGCAAGGAGAAGTAGCAAGAATGTAGATGAAGCAAGACATTGAAATAGGAGATAGGCACAGAGAAAATAAAAGGAAATACCTTGGGTAGCTGTCCTACTGTGTATGGTAATTGCATACTTCCATGGACAGGTTATTTCCTGTATTTTACTGCCTCCACAGAATCTCTCCTCCTCACAAACAGTTAATCTAATTATATTAAGGAAAGGAGCTAAGCTACTTAATAAAATGAGCCACAAGGCAAAACATGGAGCAAAGCCATGTTACAGCCTTGTTACTACAATGAAATACATGCCATCAATCCTCCCTCCTGAGTGGAGCTGTTCATTTGGGCACCATTTGGGTGTAAGGTGGATCTGGCCTAAATAGGAAGAGAGTGATGCCAGGCTGGTAATTATTTTTTGTCACTTGGAGTGGTGTTTCTAAATTTATAAGGAGACTCAGAACTTTGATGGCTGCCACTTGGCAGATTTCAGTTTGCCTGAGAGCTAATAGCTTTTCTTTCAGAATTTTAAAATAAGTGGCCAAAGGAGCAGAGAGGGATAGCAGTAGAAGCTACGTTAGATAATTTGCAGTGGTTCAACTAGGAAGAGATAATATTAATGTTTCACCTGGAAAATTTCTGGCTTGTCTTCAAATATCCTGGCAATGTACTTGTAGTCAGCATAAGCCCAGTATTTGGAGTAATCGTAACAACTGAATGGTCCAGAGAGACAAGAAGGCTGCCCACAACTCCAAGCCAAAAACTCCTCAAGTGTAGCTTCCACATAGCTACAGCTGGTTTCAAACTGGGGAACTAGAGCAACAAAAGAAAAATCAAATATTACATGAGCATTGAGCACAGAATCAGTAAAAATAATACAGGTTCTCTCAGCTGTGGTTAAATGGAAAATCAGATACAAATCTGACTAGGTAGCTTGACTCTGGTCAATAAAATGGTTCTCATGACCTAACTCATAAGTAAAGTCTGAGACTATTGCTTTTTCATTAAGGTTTAATTGAATGGCTCTTACCTTGAACTTGCTGTGAGACAAAAGCAGACCAATAGTTAGTGTTGTTCTTCAGCACAGTAACTCAATAACACACCCAAGTTCACAAAAGAGCTTTGCTTCATCTCCCTTCCTAAGTGTGAGGTGCAAATGTGCACATCAAGTATTTCTGTATCCTTCATTTTGTCTCCATAGATTTATGCAGATGGACATGTTCATCTTACCCTTTCCCTGAAGCAATGACCAAGCCAGTGTGGTCATGCATAGAAAGTGAGGTATGGAGCCACACACATGCTGCCAATGATCCATCTAAAATGCTATGTGGCCTTATTTTTCATTTGGGGCTGACAAAAGCATATTGCAGTGTTCCTTGGCAGACACAGAAAGTGTTTACCAGCAGGGTTTTGCTCCCAGCATGCTTTGGTCAGGCTGACTGATACAGCCTTTCAGCTCAAGGTCAGGTCACTTGGAAGGCCTGTAAGGTAGCCCACATCACAGAATATTTTAATTGCAGTTCATCAGAGATCTTCATTTCCTGCCACCACTAATTGTGCCATCTTCAAAGAGACTTATCCAGTGTTAAAAAAATATTACTTTACTATAACTACTACTGAGGAAAAATTACTGCAGCCTGCATGAATGACAATGACAGAGCTGCAATTTAATCTTGTGTAACTTGCAGAGAGCTGCACAGAAATGGGATCCTTTCACTGCTGTGCAGCAGCAGCTCTTGGTTCTTAACCACTTTCATTTCGTTACTGCAGCAGTTCTCACAGAGTCTCATACAGCTTTTACAAACCTTTATCACTATTATTTTCCATTGTAGTAGCATAGGTAGTGGTTTCCTTCCCACTACTATAAAATCATTACCTAAAAGTGTCAGTGGATGGGCTCCCTACCTAAGGACTGCATACAAGACATATAAATCACTTGCAAGTCACAAAATCACAACCAAAACCCTCTGGTTTGCATCCCATATCTGTGTTGCAGTCCCTCTCCTGATACCCAGGTTTTAATGCAATGTTTATCATTTTACTATAAGGTGTCTGGCAGAAATATTAGACAAAAGAGGCACTAATGAGGGTGCCTCAATATCTGTATTACTTTCATGAGAAAAAAAGAGGACACTTTTTCATTTCATGACACTCTTAGGACACTGCATATTTTCCAAGATAACTCAGAAGCAAATGTTTTAAAGGCAAGAAATATGCTCTTTCTACCTCACAGCATATTTCACTCTCAGTTTCATTAAAAAAAAATCCAACTATGAAAGGCAAGACTATCTTGTAGAATGCAATCTCCTCAGGGCAGGGCTCTTGGTTTGATTGATACCTTATTCAATACCAAGGTGTGGGTGGTTATGGAAAAATAAATAGTAATAAAAAACACATTTGGGCAATCTAGACAGTTTGCTTAGATGGGTTTGTAGGTTGTAGGCTGCAACAAGGGTGAAAATGTTAGCAATGAGCAACAGAAAGCAACAACATTATTAACCAGTTTGCTAATACTTAATGATTTAAAGCTGAGGGTGTTTAGTAATTGACAAATTGCAGATTAAGCCATGCAAGTCTAAAGTAGGCTGCCAGTTCTGTCTGATGACATGCTACCTGAAGGCATAACAGTCCTCCTCTTTCCCCTAATACCACAGATGGAAATTGGAGGGAAGGAGAGAAGGAAAAAGTGGGTTTCAGAGAAGCAGCTCTCCTCCTTAGTTAAGGTTTGGTTCTGACAGTTGCCAGCATCTGTTCTTAGAGTGTTTGCAATGTGTACTAAGGAAAATGTAGACAAAAAAGGTGTAATAGCCTTAGAAAACACCTAAAGCTCCATTAAGAATGCAAATGAAATATCTTCTCCTTTCTTTAAAGAAAATCAAACCCCTATTCACAGCTGCTGGGGAATTAAATAATCCAAGCAAGGAATAGCCACTTCATACTAAAACAAAGCACAGGCATACTCACAAACAAAAGAACCTGGCCATGCACATCCAAGTCCAATAACCACTTCATATCTCAGCTTTATGCAACATTTAATCTGTGTACAGTATTTGTACTGTATTTCAGCCTCCTATTCAGCTACTGATTCTGCAGCCACCTTTGCAGTCTCCCTCTATATCAAACCTCAGAGATCTGAATTCTTTTGCCATCCTTAGTGATAAAACCTCTTGGCAAGATGGTCAAGTTGCAGCCCTTTCCTATCCAACTGCACATCTGACAGCATCAGCTCTATCCAGCATCAGTGAGAGAGAAACATCCTCCAGAGATCCTGTGACTCAGAAACTGATTAACATGACAGCTTCTTGTTCTCTCTGGCTTCTTCACAGTAAACTCATTGTTGATTCATTTTACTATGCAACCACCAAAAACAGTCAAAACAAAAAATGGCTGCATACAGAAGTCAGTTCTGTGTAAGTTTTCTTCTTACTTTGTGCTGGTGTGCTCCAGGTAGCCATCAGACACAATGGCTGTAATGCCACATTTTCTCTGTCAGAAGCAAAGCTTCTGAAGCTTTGGCCTATCCCTTATCCCACATCAGAAAAATAAATCTTTTAGTGTGGCTGGAACCAGATGGGTAGGGATTTCCTGATTAATAGCATCTTCACTGTTCTTCTAATGAACTCTGGTACTCTCTTTGAAGGTATCTTTTGTCAATGATTAGTCCTCTGATTGTAGTTTTTTCCCTTTCTTATGGACACAAACTGTTTAACTTCTGTAATCAGACAGAATACTATAAAAAACACACTTAGGTACAAATAATATATGCAAATAATACTGCTAGCTCTCACATTTTTCCATATTTCAAATGTGCCATCCACATTGGTATGCTTCAGAGGTTACAAACTAGTAAGAAAATCAAATATAAAATCCTTGCAACTCCCACCAAGTTGCCCCATTTGCAATTCTCACTTTTGTACATTAAGGAATCTTCAGCTTGGGAAACCCATCCAGATGCAGATGTGGCACTAAAGAAAGATGAGGAATTGCTGTGGTAAGAGATCTCCATGAATTTTGAGTTTTCCAGATGAACCTCACTTAAATAACCTCAGAAATTCTGAAGCTGCCATTTCAGAGTGTCACCAGATGTGCCTTTAAGCAGGAGAGTGGATTTTTTCTTTTGCATTTCCAATTCCATAGTAGGAGAGGTCCCACCTAGTCTTAAGGCAATAAACCTCTTGGGGATATGGAAGGAATATTGAGAGAGAGAGATCAATGCAATTTTAGTTGTATTCTAAAACACAAATTCTGTTCTCTCTCTGAGCAGATGACTGGCTCCATTTCACCTAGGAAAGTTAGCAGGAACAATAAGAAAGAGAGGCCCTCATTAAAAGTAGTTTTAAGCATGCAATAGTGAGATCAACCACCTTCCAAATGACAGTGGCACATGGAATGTATTACATTATTTCAGACTCTGAGATGGCTTGGAAAATGGCTTCACTAATATATTCGTATATTGAAAATTTTTTATGGCATCACAGGTCTCATTCAGTTACAATATAACCCCTGAAGGCTGTACCAATCTCCTCAAAGACAATTCCAACCAACATTACCACATAATGGAGGCTCCTGGAGGCAAAATGATTTCTGCACAGGGATAAATGCCTTTAGGAAAAAGCAAAATGCAGTTAGATGCTTCAAGATATAAATTCCAATTTAAATCCACTCTGTATCTCTAGTGACTACAAGTTATTGTTAAGTGATGACTCTTATCTACTCAGTTGGTAGCATCAATCTGTGACTTAGCTACATAACACTCCATCAGTCCCATCAGAAACTCTGCCAGTTGGAACATCCATCTGGCTCTCAAAAAGTGCCTACTAATTAATGGAGAGTAGGATCAAAACTACTCTTTTACCTGGTAGGCCTTGTGTGTTACAACTCAGATATGTTAACAAGGTATAAGGTAACAAGGTATATAGGCAACAAGGAAAATATCATTTATATATATAAAATATATATAAATATATATGCTACACCTTCTCTATTGGCAATGGGATGCATTTCACAATTAGTGCAAGAATTAGGTGGTACCTCACTGAACTACAGAGATATTGCTATGAAGATGTGTACCAAGGTTTTAATTCTACACCTCAGTTTTTCCATTTGTAGAAAGTGAGTAAATAATATCTGTTCCCCCCAGGAATGGCACAGAAATCATTAATCCATGCTGGTAAAGTGCTTTGAAATCCTAACACACCAAGCATTTTCCCTCTAACACTTCTGTTTCATCACTTCTCTTGCAAAAATGGAACATGAAATAACATGGTCATGATGCTGTGAAGAAAGCAAATTTCACAGTGTTAAGTAAGATAGTATGATGTAATCCTACCACTTTCACTGGAACTGGCAGACCCTCATCTGGAGTCTTTGTGCAGACTCTGCATTCCAAGAAAGAGGAAGTCCAACTGAAAAAGGTTAGAAGACTACAGAAAGAATAATTGGGTAGGGTCTAAAAGACCATGACATATTAAATATTTTTAAAGTGGATTTTTCTGGCCTAAGGTTTAAAAAAAATCCTAAAGGTAGTCAAGATACTTTATAGGCAGAAGGGAGAAAGTGCATGGCAAAATGTATTTAGGTATGTTGTTGGGAGGGCAAAGGCTGTAAAGGGCAGGGATAAAGCAGTGCAGAACCTTTCAAGTAGATAACAGATGGAACATGTTTCTTCTGTCTTCCCCCCATGGTATGAAACTCAGTCTGTCCAAGGACTGTGTGCCTACAGACAGAGATGAAGTTGTAGTATTTAAAATCCAGTTGGAAAATTGTCTTTCTTCCATGGCATGTTCGAAGATGTATGAGTGAACCTGGAGGGTTAGCAGTGAAATTACTGCACTGGTGTCAAATGATTTTCTTAATGCTTTATACTTCCATCATGTCTTCCATCACAGGACCTTAAAGTACTGAAAATCACCTAAATCTTAAAAACCTATGGAGGAAGGTGAGAATTACCACCATACAGATAAATACCCCAAGTCTGGCTAATTCCTTAACACAGTCAGGCTTATGGATATGGAAGCTCAGCTCATGTGAACAATCTAATCATGTGTAAGACCAGGACCAAACACACATACGACAAAGCAAGGAAGGAACACTGAGAAACTTGATTCTTAAATGCTGGTGTTACCCACCACACCTCCTACTGAGAATAAACACATGAGAAAGAGAAGGGAGAGTTCTACTGCTGGCCAGATCCCATTCCTAAAAACAAAGCCTGCAATGAAAAGCAATACATTAGAGGAAAAACAGTTATAATGAAAAGGCAGATAATTGCAGGACCTGGAAAAGAGACTTGTGACATTAATGCCTGTCCACCTCATTCTCACCTAAATCCACTGTCTTCAGGCCCAGCCTAAACTGGATTGTCTTTCCCTCCAACACAGCAGAAAGGTATTCCACATTCCAGTGCAGGGCTGGCCAGTTGCCAACCATGTTACAGAAGACTGCAGGTTGCTGTAGAGACATCACAATTTCCTTGGTTTTCTCAGGAGTAAATGGTTTGACATCTTCATCTATGTAAAGAAAAAAAAAACGATGGAGATGATTTATCATACATGAAGTTTTACCTATCATCTTCCATGGGACAGAAAAAAATTAGAACTAAGGCCTCCTTTGTTTATGACAGATTGTTTTATTATATTTGTAGATTTTTTAAAAATCAAAGTTGTATTGCAAAGACTGCAAGAACTAAATTAAAGTTTAAAGCTTTGTATTAGCACATAAAATATAAAGCAAAAAATAAAAATAGGCACATGTTTAGAATTTTCACTTGTATCTTAGGCAATATAGCACTGTAGCCAAACTGCTTAGAAATAGGCTACCAATAAAACAAACTTGCAAATAATGTTCAGAGTTTAGAGAACATAAATTTAATGAGTAGCAGTTTTTCTGCATGGGATTCTTTCCAAAATTGTAGTGTATTGTCAGAGGTAGCAAATGGGCTCTCCATGTGTTCTCTTTAAACTGAGGAACAGTAGCACAACCAATCAGCAGGTATTTTTGAAGTGTTTTAAAATTTCATCAACAGAATTTTAGAAAAAGGAAATGATGCCAATCCAAGAACTAAACTAACCCAAGATTTCCATTTATTCCTTTGCTGTTTAGAGATTTATATGTCCCACTGAAACTGTCAAGCTGAAATGCTGGCAATCTTGAATTAACTCAGCACTTTCAGAACAACATTTCTTTAGGGACATATTCAGAGGGAAAATCTGGAGTTTTTTAAAAGGAATGACATCTCTGTAGAGCAGAAAAGGTGGACTACAGCTTCAGATCATAAAAAAATCCATTCATTATTTTAACCTCTATTGAGGTTAACTCATCCAGAATTTTTATCTGTATAATGGCTAAGATTTAACATACTGAATTGATACAAATGGCTCCTTGTGACTTCCAGCAGTTTATTTAAAACAAACAAACCAATTCAATTCAATCATTGTATACAGGGGTCAAATGATGGTCTGGCATACATGATGAATTTAATAAATACAGGCCAAGAAAATTTCCTTCCCCTCTGGGTACTAATTTTGCCTGTCATTCCTCCCCATGTATGGGAGATGGCAGAGAACCACCCAGTGGCACATGGGGCAACCCTGTGGGGCCAGCTGGGGGAAACACAAGGTGACCCACTGGGAACAATGTCACTGAGAAAAGTTCTTCAGTATTAATTTAAATGCAACAAAAATCTAAAATATATCTATGAATGCTGAAGTGGGAATGACAGGAGTAAGAGGTGTCCTGTACATGCTGTGTGCTGTATCTTGTTGGTAACTTTTCTGAGTCCCTCCTCTTTTGACAGGGTTTATACTCCCACATAGCTGTGCTTTTTGGTTTTCTAAATTAGGCTGCTATCTTCACACAAACTCAGTGGGAGGTATTGGGACTGGGATTTCCTAGAGTCAATGGGTCTCTTATTCCACAGTCTTCAGGGAAATCAAATCCCTCACTTTTCCCTCATGAAAACTCCATTGTGAAGCTTTAAAACTAAAGACCTCTGGTATTTCATCTTCATGGAATATAAAAATTTTAAATGGCTTCTCTTTCCTAAGGCAGACAACAGGAGGGAGCTTGGATTTTGGTTTGTTTTCCACATTTGCTCTCCTAGGCAGAGCAACACTTGACAGGATGGTGTTGCTGTGACACAGGGATGTCTCTGACACTTGGCCTTCAGTCTCACACCCAGCAGCTGACACAAGCAGGACAGAAGGAGCCTCACAGGGACCGTATGGCTCACCATATGCTCTTCCCCACCCCTGAGGAGGCTCTGGGCTTCCCAAGGAGAGGTTGGCACACCTGGGGGAGCAGCTCCAGGGCAGGCAGAAAGGCCATCTGCAGACACAGGGCACGTGCTCTGAGCCACCAGGAGCTGCCTGGAGGCACGGCAAGAGGGGAAAGCTCAGCATGTTTATTCACAGCCGTTCTGGTCAGGAGCTAACACAAGACTTGGTCCAGATCTGAACACTCCCAGGGGGTTTATATAACTTCTGACTTTCACCAGGGCAATTATAATATTGCACAGAGGTGCTTTCACCATGTGGGAGCTGGCAGGCCTTACCTACCTTTCAGATTTTCCAGCTCATAAAAATGAAATCACTTCTGCTTAGGCCATGTTTATCACTGCATGGCTGTCTTTTTGACTACTCAGGGCTTTTTTTTGCTTTAAGGGCACTACATTTAAGTATTTTAGAGGATGTAAATGCAAATAAATGCAAGAAACTGGTGACACCTTTTTGGAAGATTTTGTAAAGCTGACTTTTATTGCAAAAGTTTCAGGTTTATCCTGTAACTTCAGTGAACAGTTGGGATGTGCTACAAAAGCAGAAATTTTACTGGAAGAGACAGGAAGGCTCCTTGAAGCCCAACTGTTGATTCTGTGTGGCTTTCTAATGTGATTTCCACATGCACATCATGCTTTTGCAAGGTGTGGTTTTAACCACAGGGCATACACACACAGTGGGAAGCTCAGAGCTGAAGCTACTGGGAGAGCAGGCCACTGGCAAACAAAAAACCACAATTAGGTTAAATAGCCTCTCCTCTACTGTATGATTGTCATGTCACCATGTTCAGTTGTAAACGTATTTCCCTATGAAATCAAGAAAAAATGAAAGAGTCTGTCTTACTAAGATGCTAATAATTCCTATCTTCAAACAGTATTAAAATCTTTGTTAAATAAGTATATATCTTCTCCTGATATAGATAATCACATACGGTACATATAATGCACAGTGGCATTTGAAACATTTTAGAAAATTTAAAGACTTAAACAAATATACATTAGGGATTTTTGCAAAGACAAATGCAGACTCTTGCTGGATCTGTGTGAAGAATTTGTGTCTTGATTTGCCTTTGTATATTTCTTGGTGAGAACAGAGTCAGCTAAACGGAATTCTTTCCCTGTAACACTTGTCATGCATATCTAAGTGCCTGCTAGAGAAAAGACACTTGATAAAAAGTAAATATCATATAATACAGCAAATAGATATTATCATAATTTGGAGAACTCCGCTCAAGACCAACAGAGATTTCTGATGAAACCATATGCTGTAGGAGTGGGGAAAAGTAATTAAAAGAGATATCTGAAGATAGAAGATCTGAAGAGAGATTACCAGGGTTATAGTTTAAAATAATAATTTCCTTAATTGTTATTATCATAGTTTCACAAAAACCTTATAAACTGGGCTGTTGCTTCTTGGTATTTTTTAGCTTGAGATTGATGGTAATGAGTCCAAGACAAAACCTGAGGTTATGTAGCATATATAAGTATACATACAGTTTGGATACAGATGTGCACAAGTAAAAGGTGAAAAAATAAAATGTGTAGCAAAGAAGAAAAATATCCATTGCACATCTTAGGCATTAAATATCAAATTCCTAGGGGAGACTGGGTAGCAGGAGAGAATAGAAATGCATATTCCCTTGAAAAAGAAAAGCTCTGTGGGAGTCTTAATTTTCTCAGTTGTACTCTGATCCACAAGAGAAAAGGAATACTTCAGCTTAGCTCTTTCTATCAGGCTCAACAAATGGTGCGACTTCACAGTACAAAAGGAAGCAGGAATAATTTGTCTCGTGTTTTGACTTTACCCAAGGCATGTACAGAATCCAGCCAGGAACTGAAAAAATGAACCAAGTTTTAGCTAAAGTTTTGTAATTGTGGCAGCTTATATAATTGGCAAAACACATAGGTGTTCTTTAGAAAGGCAAAACCTTGCAAAATAGAGATCTCCCAATTAAAAAAAAGAAAGCTCTCCAGTTGTCTTTACCCAAAGTACTGTCAAACATTAAGCCTCATCCAGACTTAGCACTGAGGGCAGGTAAAAGAAAAGTAATGAATTGGCCAAGTAGTCTCCAGTAGACTTTGTGCTTCCAAAACAGAAAATAATTTAATGTTTCTGATTAACAATTTTTCTGACTAACTGAGTTGGGTTTGGGAATTAAGAGTTTAGCACAGCAGGCAGTCTAACTAAAAGTGGACTTGATCAAAGTTGTTCAGAAGTTAAATGTACAGTCATTAAAAAGCTAAATGTACTGTCATTCATTTAAAATAATTTAGCAAATTATAAGAATTCATTAGTGCATGGCAGTTGGCTTCTGCCAAAACAACCTGCTGCTTAAATATGAGATTTAATTGAGAGGTATTAAAATTATTTTCTAAAATAGGAAGTACAAGGAAATCCTGGTAATGTATTTGGTACATACATCATCAAATTGTTTTTCTAGCAAATCTGTAATGCTCCCTTTTCCTTACTTCTTTTATTAAAAAAAAAAAAAAAACATTTTGAATACATTAATACAGAGCAGTCAGTGAGTCAATAAAAATCACCTAACCTCCAGAATCTTAACTATTCAACAACCCAGAGTGGGAAAAGAGAAGGTACGGGGGAAGATGAGCAAACTCCCCAAACCAAATATAAGTGACTTGCTTTGGAGGTCAGACTTAATGGTTTCACAGTACATTAATTCTGTAAATTTAAAAACCAACTTTAAATAATCTGCATTTTAATCTGCAGTGTGATTACAACACTAGGCACTATAATCAGCCTCCTCTGGGCAAACAGAATGCCTCTAAATATACATGTGTGGTTTTCAGGATTGGCTGCACCAACATCTAGGTATTACCTGCCAGCCAGCTATTGCTGTTGCTCTTAATTTTGGCTGTGGGAATGTTAATGCTGTGAACGCACACAGCCAGCAGGCAGCTACCTGCACATCAGATGTGCAGATGCTTTGGTTACTGAAGGAGAGGTGGCAGCTACCCCAGATGTGCAGATGCTTTGGTTACTGAAGGAGAGGTGGCAGCTACCCCAGATGTGCAGATGCTTTGGTTACTGAAGGAGAGGTGGCAGTTGCACGGAGACTCTGGACAGACCAGTCTGCACTTGTCAGACTGGCAGCCTGAAGCCAACACAGCCTTCCTTCCTCTCCGACACTGCTACTGAAGAAGGAGGGCAGCCAAAGGAAGAAAAGAAAGAGGCTGAATGAGGAATTTGGACTCAGTTTCCAGTACTCCTGTGGCAGGGATGAGCATCTTGCAGTTTTTCTTACAGGAAGTTGAAGTGACTTCAGACGTGAAGTAAGAGAGGGGTGGGAGCCATGCCCAAACCTCATCTTGTCCTTCCGATAGAGCAACGGGAATTGCTGCCAGACTCCTTAGGGGGGAGCAGGGGAGGGACCTCCCCCCGCCTGCTCCAAATGACGTATGCTCAAGCATACGTTTAGGAAATTGTTCCCCTAAATGCCCTACGGCTCTTCCTCGAAAGCTCTTCCTGACCCCCTGGCCAGCCCCTGCCCGACGTCTCTCCTCCATCCTGCCGTGCAGGTTCAGAATGCAGCTCTGCCAGTTTCAGCTCATGAACTGAATGCTCAATGACCTCAGCTCCTCTGGTCTCCTCCAGCAGAAGAAATGCTTGAAGGAAAAGCCTGTGGTCTTTAACCAAAACCTTCCACCAAGATATAAAAAGATAGACTATTCTTCCTTAAGCTAGGCTGCCAAAATTCCACCTTTCTGTTAGCCTGTGGGGTGTGAATTACACACACCTGCTACTGAGGAAATTCAGTAGCCAAAACGCATCTTCCCAGTGGCCCACCAGCACTGATACACATTTCTGACATTTGCTAATAAACAGAAAATTTAATACAAAATTCAATGCTAATATAGCATTATAATTGAAGGTAAGGGAACTTGCATGTCAGGAAGTTAATGTGTGTATTTCTAAGGAAAAAAAAGAATTTGTTCATATTATAAGCAAAGTTTATTTGTATTTCTTTTTCTATTCCTTGTCAGTAGTACCTATGAAAGCACTACTCTTAAATAGATGAATACACTGTATAAAATTCACTGTCAGAAACTGTAACCAATTGTGACTTTATTGTTGTTCAGTCCTGCAAACTTGACTGACAAGAACTTCAAAATGGCAGCAACAAAAGAATCTAAATCTTCTCATTTACACTATTTTCCCATAAGTTATGTAGTAAATAGTCAATAGTATTCTCAAAATACATGCTTTTTGTCCCTACAAGCTATTGTAATAAATAGTAATTAATACAATGGAGCCTTTTGAATTTGATCCTCAAAGGAGTTCTGATGGCACTATACATGACCTTGTTCACCATCATACTGCACAGGATACAAATTATGATTAATGACAAAGTCAATTAGAGGTATAATTAATTGTCAGAATGAAATTATACTTTAAAAGAGTATAAGAAATTTTTGAATTACATGAATTATTGACTTGAAAGAGACCCACCATGTGAACCTGAAGAACAGTTTCTGAAATGCACAATAAGGGGATTAGATTCAGGGATTGCCATTATTATAGGAATACTAAGGAAAAAGCATGGCTATTATTCCATTGTTTACATCATTCAAGTTCTTTCAGCATGGCTAAAACAATCAGAAATGACTTTAATCTTTGCTTCAAATTCCTATTTCTGTTCATAAAGATTTTCATGCTGCAACATGAATTTTGATGGTGAAAAACTGTTAACAGTGCATATTTTGAATCCTGGGGTTCATATAGACCCAGACCATATAGGTTCATGTAAAAATATTGCTTTACTTTGACATAATGTCAGCAATACACTTGACCAAAACAGCCCACAAAAATGTGAACTACCAAGGTTTTCTAACTTAATTTTCAACCTTAACATGTTCATGGTTAGTTCTGGTTTTTAATATAACTATTAAACATAAACTCTTCTTTAGCTGAAAAAGCACAGCCTTTTCACAACTTTGTAATACAGTGAACTGCTGCTAGTGATGTCAACATATCTTCAGCATTTTCCCTCCAGAGATTTCCTTTATCTTTTCTTTTTCAAATAACAACTGCCTGCAAAGTTTCTGTATCTGTAAACACCAAGACTAAATATCAGAGAAGATCAAGGACTGCAGGCCCAAGTTGCTACTCAGATCTCCATGAACTCCTGTTGTAATCAGCTGCATCTGCATTTCTGGAGACTGAAGGTGACCTTTAATTATACAACAAACTATGACAGTGCTGCTGCTTTGGAATTTTGGAAGTTTCTTGCAATATGTAAAATCTACCAAAACTCAGTATTTTTCAGCCTATGAGTAAATAGGGAAAACTCCTTACAGTTTCAATATTTTCATATTCTTTTTAAACATTAGTATCACTCAACATTGTCTGATGTAATACTAGTATTAGAAGGAATGATGTCTTTTATGTCTGGTCTTCAAAAGTATGAATTTTACATAGAATTTTAAGATAACCCCTGAACATTAGCGAAATAATAAAACTGTGAAAGGTTAAAGTTGTACTTTTATACCAAGACATCCAAACTACCTTACCATTGCTCTTTTTAAAAATAATCTTACAGAACCCAACATCTCATGCTACTATATCTACTCCCAAGAATTTCATTGCGTCTGTGATCACAAAGCATAGAATATTTAAACTTTATTCATATATGTCCCTGCTGAGAAAAGCACAAAGAAATAATCTATTCAGCCTCTTCTTTCTATATGGAATTACATGTTAGAGTCACATTTTCAAAGACACAAAAAACATTTTGTGAGCTTTTTTCCTCAATATGTATTTGATCCCAAACACCTATCCAGACAATCAGGTCTTCAGACAACTCATTTGCAGAGCTCACAGCATACCTATTGTATGACAGCTAAACGTGACTAGAACAACACAAACAAACTCCCTAATGTCTACATTGTTAATTATAGCAGAGAGGTAATTAAACTACCCCTTATTGCTTCCATGTAAGACAACAGGAGAACAATGGCACAGTTTGATAAGAAATGAGAAACACGTGCACCAGAGGCACAAAGGACAGACCAGTACCAGAGCACCATGACTATCTCTCCTTGCTGGCACCAGAGACAATGAGACCTGCACTGAGGCAGTCCCAGCACAAGGAAACAGTGGAGATTTTCACCCTGTACTTCCCAATTCAAGCCTAGCATCCTGTGACTCAGTTCATTTGCATAATTCTCAGGTTTTCAGAAAGACAGGAACCATCAGTCTTTGGAAATGAATTTCCTTAACATAACTTTGGGGTGTAAAATATTCCACTGATGTCATTTGAGGTTACTTGCACATGGTGGCCCTGAATAAAATGAGACAACACAGGGGCAGTAGTCTGCTGAAGCTGGAGTTCCAATATAAACTCCCTACAATGTCTAAGACATGGAGCCTGAAGGCTAAGTGAGGTAGGGAAGTAGCCAACAAAATTACCTTGATGAAAGACATCATGTAGCTTCCACCTCCCCCTCAAAGAAGATACAATCATCACTTACATGTTCATCATTAAGGAGGTGATGAATGGAAGGAGAAGCAGAAATGGAGCACAGAATGCTTTAAATGTGCTCAAAGCCCAAGCCAGATGTGACTTTTGCATATTCCTTTTGAGAGCTGCACTAAAGAACCTGCAGTGTGGTGTACAGAGAATCCAGTGACATGTCTTTCATTAGCCAGCCACAAAGGTAGACTCCACAAGAAAAGGTGGAAAATCCCACCTCTCCCTAGAGAATCTTACAATGGGCTCTGGCTCACCACAAACCTGGAATCCTCTGCACTACAATGGTCACTCTGCAGTGGGGATACACACAGCTGCAATCAAAAGGTATAAATGAATTCCCCACTGGAAAACACTGAAGTTTGAATTTAAGGATAAAACTGCTCAGCTTTCATAAGCTAAAGATGTGTCTGGTCTGTATTTTTGCTTCCTGTTGATACTAGAAAAAAGGAAGCACTGTAAAACCTGAAGGACCAGGAAATCATTGTATGACGTTAGAGCTGGAGTTCACATACTTCCCAATGAAAAAGGAAGGCAAGAAAATATGCTGAATGAATACACAGATTGGAAGGTGCCCAAACCAGAGCAGATTTCAACCAACCTGTTCCTGAGCAACTAGAATAGAAACAATGTCAAAACTTAAGGAAGGAAGAACAGGATTTGCTCACACCTCACAGGCTCACCTTCAGAAGCGTTTTTCAAGATGGGGTGTAAAGAACTCACCCATTACAGATCCCTGCTACACCAGTGTTGTTTATGGCAGCTCTGAAACTGCACTGTCATAGTTCCAGCTGAAGTCTGGAAATTGAGGGAAATCCCTGGTAAACAGAACTTTTTTTAGATCCTGGAAGGAATTTTCATAATCTGCAAAATACTACTTTTCAATCTTTGAATTAATTTTGGGTTCTGCCCATTTGTGCCAAAATGCTTCTAAACTTTATGGGGTATGCAATGACTTGCTGCTTGTCACATTGCAAGGTATGAGTTGACACAAGAAAGGACAAGATTGTATACATGACATTAGGAGCTGTTGGGAGAGAGGTGTAAGAACCAAGGGGACACTGACATTCACTGAATCTCTGAGGAATGTCACATGGAGGCAAATCTGTCAAAACCATGGCGACAGGAAAGAGCAAATGGCCCTTCCTAATGTGCTAGGAACTGGGGGGTGCCCCATGGGGGGATGCTCTCCTGGACTGCTGAGCACAACATTACATGACAGATGTGTTTTCGCTGAACTAGACTCTCCAGATGCCCCAAGGTGGGGCAACAAACCATCAAAGCCTCAGTTTATATTAATAAGCCAATCTTAAATTGGCACACTGCAGGTGCCAACCTGCAAGCAGATCCACCAGGCCTGCCTCAGGAATGGCAAGAGCATTTGGAAGCAACGACAGCCCCAGTCATGTAATTTTTGTCTGTCACCACTAGTCTATCAGAGCTCCAGGCAACCAACTCCTCCTAAGATGAATTCCTGAATGTTTTAGGTCAGACACAGGCAGACAGGCAGGAATATGGTCACACAACCACCTCAGAGCTTGTAGGTTGGAAATGAAGGCACCTACCAATGGACACACTATTGTGCTCAGGCAAGTAGTACCTGCATGGGCATCTGTATCACAGTTTGGATCCAGGTGTCATTCTGTCCATGCAAGACCTGCATAGACATGAAAGTTATGGGCCAGGAGAGAAAATAACCTTTCTGCTTGCCTGAATATATGTGCATTTCATCTGATAATATTCAAATCTCTTTAGCTACATTATAATGAGGTTAAAGCAAGAAAAATTTCCCCACCTCAAATATTACAAATGTCAGTAATGAGAACAGTAAAAATGTCACCACACGGAGAAAAGAGTGAAATTAGCATATCTAGAGGAGTATTATACCCATGAGTGAAATAATGCAATCAGCTAGCTGCAAGATAAAGCTAATTTGGTTTCCAACAGTTTATCAACAATACACTGCTCCTTTACATTAACAAATTTAACCAATACCATATCCTGCAAACAAGAATAATTCACACAGAATATTACACTGTGTTAATTAAATAGCTGGAACAGAAAAGGTCAGGCCATGACTGAAAGATGTGCATATGGGTTGTGAAGCTATGAAAAGATGGAGCGATTTCAAATCAAGCAATTAAAATAAATTATTTAAATCATCATTAAGTCAATAATAAATATACTTAAATATTTTTAAGCCTATTTTGACAGCCCCTTTAGTTTGTTGCTGTTTCTCAGAAATTTCTCTTTCCTCATGAAAGAGTCAAAATATCTTGAAACCCATCGTAAGATGAAGTGTCTTGGCTAAGTTATCAAAGAATGATCCTGCTTATATTCAAGTTTTCATTTGACAAGGCAGATAATACGAGGCATGAGACAAGTTTTGCAGTTAAAAAGGACACCACAAAACCCCACTTGTCTTATTTCTTGATGGGTTTCCTGCCACTAGAACCATGAAACCTCCACAATTACTACAGTTAATTGAAAAATGTTCAAAGAGAGAAGTACTTTTTCACATTGTTTACTTCTGCAAATAGCAGCACTTTGTCTTTGGATGAATGCCAGCAAATCACTTAAATTACAGTTGTAACATACCCTTTTTAAATTGAAAGAATGTTTTGGCATGGGCTAAACTATGCTGAGGTGGTAATGTATGAAAAAGACTTAGTAAAATAGGGAATTAATCTTATTGGGAGCTCCAAAGCACTACCAGAATATATATCAGCCATGAGGAAGTCTGAATCTCACCCTATGTTTTTACTGTACTTTTGTCACTACAGCTGTACACAGCAGCCTCAAATTTGAGTTTTCTGTATGTCCCCCATTATTTAATTGTGTGTGAATTTTATTTTTCATGTGGCATTTCCTGAAGTTTTGTAGACAAAATATAATTTTCTTTTGATCATAGTTCAGCTGATTTCAGTCAGCATATACTTTCAGTATAGGAAACTGAGCTGCATGGACTAAAAAAAAAGCAATGTCTGTTATGTTCTGAGAAGAATTTCATGGGAATGAAATGAAACCTTGGAGATTTTGGCTGCAAAATTGTGGGATGGTGGCCATGTGTAAAACTCAGCTGTGCACTGCCCAGTACATCAACAGTTATGACACTGACACTGGACATAAAACCAGTCTGTGGGGATCCCACCGTTCAGCTCTCCTCGTTTAATTACACAGGCATTAATCAAGCCAACTTCCAGACTTGGTGACAGAATGTCTAATCAAGCCACACTGAAATACCCAATATTTTAGGGCACATGAAGCACTGTGCAGCATACGAGCCATTAATTTTATGACAAGTACAGATGGTTGATCTACAGATAAATTCTAACATAAACTAATCTAATGAATACATACTTCAATCTATTTAAATGATAATACTAATGAGCATAGTGTTCCCCACATGATGGTATATTGACCCGAATTATTTTTAAAATGGACTTCTGTGCTTGTTGTATCCGAACCCTGCTATTTTTTCCCGCTCAGTTCGGACTGTGGTTGATTTGTATCCACCAAAGCAACACGATTTCCTTCTCCCTTTAAGAGGATCGATATCCGAGGGACGCCCTGCTGCAGCACCTCCCAGCGCGAAGGTACCACGCTGCTGAGGGGGCCCGCGGTCGACAGGGACGTGTTGGAGGAGGAGCTGATGGAGGGGCTCGGCGGGTCCGGTCACAGGCCCGGTCAAGGCCCCGCTTCAGCCGCCGTTTCACCCTCCCCATACCCTCCTCGGCCCGGGCCTGCAGCCGCGCCGCGCTGGGCTCCGGGCCGAGGGGCACCTACCCGGCGCGGGGGGACGGCAGCTCTGCGCCCCGGCCATGCTCCGGCGGCTCTGCCTGCGGGGCGGCTCGGGCGGGCCTCGCTCGGCACCGCCTTCGGCGGCGCAAGGGGCAGCGCGGCCCGGGAGCCGCGGCGGGGCGGAGCCGGTGGCGGCGTGACGGCCGGAGCTCCCCGGCCCAGCCGGTGACACCCGGGCGGCCGCGCCCGCGGGCTGCCGCGCTCCTGCCCCGGGCTCCAATCCCCCGCTCCCCGCGGGGCGCGGCCCGGTGCCTTCCCCGTCCCGCACGCCCCCGCTGCCTGCCGGCGCGGCTCTCTCCCCGCGGGCGGCGGGCCCGGCTCTCCTCCGCGGCGCCGGTTCCTCCTCCCCTCGCCGGCGGAGGAAGGAGGCGGCCGCCGGCCCTCCCCGACCGCGCATGCGGCAGCGCCGGGCCGGGGCAGCGCTGCCGCGCTCGGGGGCTGAAGTGTGGGTGTCCCTTCCCCCGGCCCCGTCCCCTCCTCCCCTGCGGGCCCCCGGCAGCGCCCCCGCAGATGGGCTTGGGCTGGAGCAGCGCGGAGGAGCGGCGGCCCCTCCTGCCGCCGCCGCCGCAGCAGCCGCGGCCGCAGCCGCGGGGGCCGGCGGGGGTCCCGGCGGGGCGGCTGCCGCCGCTGTCGGGCCGCGTGTACGGGCGGCGGTGGCTGGTGCTGCTGCTGTTCTCGCTGCTGGGCTTCGCGCAAGGCCTGGTGTGGAACACCTGGGGCCCTATCCAGAACTCGGCCCGCCTGGCCTTCGGCTTCAGCGGCTGGGACATCGCCCTGCTCGTCTTCTGGGGGCCCATCGGCTTCGCGCCCTGCTTCTTCTTCATGTGGCTCATGGACAAGAAGGGTGAGCGGGGCCGGGGGCGGCGGGGCCGGGGGTTCGGGACTCCCCGACCCGCTCCTGTGGCTTTCCCCGGGCCAGGCGGCGACGCCGTGGCCGTGTCCCCCGGCGCCGCGGTCCCGTGGCCGGTGAAGGGGACCCTGCCAGACCGGGAACACTCGGGCCCAATGGCCTCGGCCTTAAAAAGGGTTGACTAACGCCTAAAAGGCATCATGACTGCTGTTTTCAGTACTCTGCCCAAACGAAGACTCACCAAACTCCATTCACAAGGAAGATACTTAAGCTAAGCGGAATTAGGGCATCTGACGTCGCATGCGAGGTGTGGGTCTGGAGGAGCTGCTCCAGTCCGGCATTGCCATCCAGCTGTTTGACCTGGTGGTGATTTCTGGTTACCAGCTGTCAAACAAACACGCGTTGATGTTTTGATCAAGTAGTGCCATTGCTCAGGGTGGCCACTGCATCTTGAAAGTTGTTCTTCATTTTTAAAAGCAGGCTGGACATGAAGTTGGTGGTTTTCTTTCCATTGTGCTAGGGAGATACAAAGACAGAGAACACAGAGAAGTTGTGCTTTGGTGTTTCAAAGAGGAGTACAAGGCAGAGTTTCCTAATTTGTGTTCAGACCATTGCATCTCAGTAGCAAACTTACCAAAATTGTGTTTGTCTCTGGAGAACTTCTCCAGGGTCTGCGTGGTTCCTCTGTGGTCATCCAGAGGACCATTCCAGTGAGGTCAAGCATCTGTATTTGCAGATATCAGCTTTTGGGCCTAAATCCACGGAAGGGATTTCTTTTAATTCCTGTTTAAACAGACCTCTAAACAGGAGATAGTCACCAGTGGACCCTTGTGGCTCCTGATCCTAAGTCCTACGTATTCCATTTATTTAGGAATTAATAGCTTATTTGTGGGAAAGGAAGGGGAAGAGGAAGGGAAAGTGAAAGCAGGCAGGGAGAAAAGTTGTATTTGAGAAGGCCTGTTTCAAAACTGTAATTACTTTTCCTAAAATTGAAGAGGCATTGGGGGAATAAAATTTACTGGGCTGAAAGTACATTCTGGAAATGAGTCCATGGTGGCTGTTCATCCAGTTTTCTCTCAAGCAGTTTAGACTTGAGCTGGCAATATCTGTGTCGATTGATACATAATAGTGTTGTTAATGATCTTAAAATTAAAGCAAGTTAGTTTGGTTTCTACAGTGAAGACTGCTCATGGCATGAAGGAAATAAAGGTAAATGTGAACCTATGCTTAGAGAGCTGAGTCTGTATTTTTATTTCTACATTTTCTATGAAGTTGATCCTGAGCAATGCAAAATAAAACTGTAAAAGTTTTGAAGCAATTCATGGGAAAAGAAACTTTAGTATTTTGTGCTTTTATATTATGATTAGTAGTGTAGTTGTGGGATTTCTTGGTTTCACGTGTAGGTTGTTTTGATGAGAATATGTATACAGGTGTTCTTCTCATTTCCCTAACCGATTGCTTTGGAGGGTTCTTTTGTGTGTTTGTTGGGTTTTTTTTTTTAAATTCTCATGTTCATTGGAGGTGCAGATATGAGCAACCCCTTTACTCTTGGTTTGTTGCTGTCCTTATTGAGAGAATGTTGTTAGGTAACCTGAACAGGGCATCTCAACTCATTTCGCTGTGTGCGTAAGGAGTACATATGGGCACTGGAGCAAGTTCTTTCCAGCAGGTTTTGTGAGGGCACTGAATGTTTTCTGATACTGTTTCTTGCTCTTTGCTGAGTCTGGGTGATTCCCACAGAGAATGTGGTGCTGTTCACTTTGGAAGTGATGGTGGAGTCCTGTCACTTGGTTCATCATGGAGCAGACAGGAAAGCTGCTGAGCCCCCAGTCAGCCATGGGGCACACTTCACTGGAGGCATGCTCTGGGGAGGAGTTACCTGCTCTTTGGAGTACACATGTTCCCGGAGGATCTTGACTATTGCTTTGAAGCTGTAAAGTTGGTTGAATCTGATCTTGCAAGGCTCATATTTCACTTGCTTGCTGTTACACCAGATTTACTCTGGAGAAGCTACACCATTTACTCTTTGACTTGAATCATTTGTTACTGGAGTTGGCTAGTAAAGGAGCTGTCAGGCAAAAATGTATTTGTGAAGTGTCAACATGTAAAACCTGGCAAGTATCAGAAGTATGACACTGTAGATGAGGCATGTCAGAATCTGAGAGGAGGTTGTGCTGTTAGATAGTCCTATACTTCACAGTCAGAGGTAAATCGAACTGATAAGTATCTGCCTGCTGTCACTTAATCTGATTTTGTGTTATGATGCTTCAGAAGAAGTTCAGAAGAATTGGTCTTTTTGGTTTTTAGTTGTTCATTCACAGCACATAGTTCACAGCATAAATCTGTATCTGTACCAGACTTCTGTTGTGCATTTTGTGCACCTGCTCCTTGTTTCAGTACTCTTGTTACCAGGTTTGGTCACTGGAAAGGTTTGGTCACTTTTCTTCTTTTTTTTTTGCTTCTTAACTAATTGGAAGTTGAAAGAATAAATATTCATGAATAGCATGCTAATAGTTACAAGAAGCATTTCTTGGATTCCATGAGCCGCTTCCATTATAGCTTTTCAGAGAAGTGTGGGGCCCTCTGAGAAGAGACAACAGCAGTGTTTATTTTTAGTGAGAGGTGTGCTAAATAACTTCTTTTCTTCAGTTTTGTACAGAAGGGTTCTAGGAGGGAGGAATTACAATTTTTTTTTGGTTTTTCTAACCTCAAAAGGTTTTTTGGCCCTTGTGACCTTTTTCCCTGTGGCCTGCTGAGGGTATCCCCTGGATTCACTCTGAAGGGCCTGGTTGCAGCCAGCCCAAGCTGGGCAATTGGGGAATGGCAGGAATACATGGACTGGGAAAGGTGTAGAGATGGTGTCACTTCTGGCTCCCTGAGGAATAATTCTGGCAACTGTATGCCTCCCCAGAGGATGACCCAGAAGGGTCTCGGTGCCAGAAGCAGCATGACAAAAAGTCTTCGTTGACTTAAGACCATGTTCCTATGGATCTGTAGGGATATAATGTTTTTTATGAAGTTGAAGATGATTTTTCATCAGGAAGGTAGTGTTGGTCTTCACAAGGCTTCACAAAGAAGCCTTTTTACTTGAAGATCTGAACAGACTCAAAGAAGACATTTTTGAAGGGATTTTCTACACTGTTTCAAAGGGTCTTTGAGGTGATGGAGGAAGTCTGGATTTAGCCCATGTCTCTGTAAACTGTGTAAACCAAAAGCTACTTTGTGGTTTTGCTGAGCTCTTGTCCTCAAATATACATTTGTTTTCAGATGCATAGTGAGGTTCACATATCACAGCTGAAAGTTCTCTGGGGAATGAGCTCTGTTCCTGTTCCTGCCTCTCAACTTCCTCTGGCTGAATTGTGCCAGCCCTTGGGCACCCCCAGGGGTTTCCAAGTTCCTTGGCTGGGTGCTGTGTAAGGACAGTGTCTGTCACATCTGTCACATTTCTTAGTCCTGTTCTGGGATGGGTGCATGATGAAATTCAGCAATTATATGTCACTTCTGAGTATGTGCCATTTTGGGTGGGTTTGAAAACTGTTTTCTATGTGCAGGATTAGAGGTGTTGTCTTGGTTGGTTTCTTAGTGAAGAAAGGTGAAAAGATAGAGGGTGCCATGGAACTATGTGTCTTATTTGGTGTATTTTCTTTAGCAATAGGATTAGAGAGTCCTTGTTTAAATTCTAATTATCTTTAGAGATTTAATAAGACTGAAATTAAATGGGAAATTATTTAAGTGTGCTATTGGATGGACCCTTGTTGTTTACATGATTAAAATTAGCTACAATTTGTCACATGATGCTTGAGTGTTTATGTACATTTCGTGCCTTGAGTGTTTCATTTCCTGAGAAATTCAGCAATTATATGTCACTTCTGAGTATGTGCCATTTTGGGTGGGTTTGAAAACTGTTTTCTATGTGCAGGATTAGAGGTGTTGTCTTGGTTGGTTTCTTAGTGAAGAAAGGTGAAAAGATAGAGGGTGCCATGGAACTATGTGTCTTATTTGGTGTATTTTCTTTAGCAATAGGATTAGAGAGTCCTTGTTTAAATTCTAATTATCTTTAGAGATTTAATAAGACTGAAATTAAATGGGAAATTATTTAAGTGTGCTATTGGATGGACCCTTGTTGTTTACATGATTAAAATTAGCTACAATTTGTCACATGATGCTTGAGTGTTTATGTACATTTCGTGCCTTGAGTGTTTCATTTCCTGAGAACTGTAAATACAACCTCACAGGACTGTTAGGATGTTTATATGTCTAACTTGAAATCAAAAGCTGGATCTGGTTCACCAAGGGGGTTTTATTAAGCTCCTAGTTACAAAGTGAGACCTAGAAGCAATATATGTCAGTCTTCATTATGTTCCCATATAAGCAAGAAGAGGCAATGAAGGATGAAATATTTTATGATAGTTTACATTGAACAAATTGAATAGAATGGTGATTTTTTTCATTAATTTTCGGAATGCAGTGAACAGTTTTATATTGAATTTGAAGATGAGACATATTACTTGTAAAAGTGGAATGTAATCTATTTCTTGGTCCTTTTTTATAAAATTATATATGCTTATGTGGGTTGCATATGCAATCTCAGTAATTTTATTTTGCTGAAATTGAATTTATGCTGCGATGTTATTCTAGTGATTACATTATGAAGTAGAGAGAAAACTTCAATAATCAGATTCTGGTTTTAATCAAGATTGGCTTGTCCATTGACACCATGAAAGTTTTTATCTGTAAGAGTAGTTATTTCTTTCCTGAATACCAAACTCTTTATTATATTGCTGTCTCCTAAATCATGCATCTTGGTTTCCTTTTCTGAAGACATTTGATAGCTCTTTCTCTTCCACTTGGGAATTTTGAGATTAAATTCTTTAATGCAGTCTGACAAAATTGTCATGACTATTGAGTACAAGTACTAAATCAGACCTTACTAATACAAAAAATGTTCTTAATAACTGTTCTTCCTATAAAATAAACTACACATGATGTAGAAGCAGAACTGTGCATGGCAGCTTTCATGTTTGGAGTTCTTGGATTGTCACTTGGTGCTGGGTGCATATTCTGGTTTTGCTTTCATGGGTCCTTTGGGTACCTCTACCTCACATATAGGGTCACTGGGACATAAGGGAGGTGACTCCAGGTGAACTTTTTTTCTCCTGAGATTTTAGTCTAGGAGGTGTTTGTGAAATGCCTTTGGGTTTATTTTGAGAGATGTGAAAGTGGGTACAGAGAGAAAGCAGGTTGTCCTTCTAGAAGTTGGTGAAAGCATTGAATGGCCAAGTGAATCCAACAGGTGGGGAAGATTTTCTCAAGTGTTCCCATTATGCTTGGCATTTCAGGGTCCTTCTCTGTCATTCAGGCTTTTGGACAATGTAAGTATAAGTTTGACGTGTTACTAATAACGTAGAAGAATCACTGCAAGTGTAGTTGCTGATAGGTTCCATTGTTAATATAGATGGATTATGTGGAGTAATTTCCATGGTGGCACTCAGAAGAAAATGGGAGTTTTTTATGGAAGTATTCATAGTTCTGTCATGCCATAGATGCTTAACAGAAGGACAAAAGAGATGACTTGTGAACCTTGAAAGTCTGAGAATTTTCACCTTTGGCAAAGAAATGCATTTTCATTTCCTTTTTGTCATGATCTCAGAAATAGAATTTTCGTATCTCAGATTCATGACTGCAAGATGAGTGCCCAGTATTTCAGTGACCAATTTGATAATTCATGTGCTGAGTTCAAGCATGAGCCTCAGCTAAAAACATCTGGGATAAGACTTGGCCTAAGGCTGTGAGACTTTAACTTAGTGACATCAAGCCAAAAGGATTTACATGCTTCAACAGTAGAAGTTTTTAGGCATTCTGACTTTGGCAGGTTAGTACAGTCTGCAAGAAATACCCATGGGAAAGCTTACAGATTCAAAAATGTGAGTAGAATGGCAAGGGAGCAAGTAAGAAAGGCAAGTATGATGCAGAGATTAGAGAGTAGCCTCATAATAAACAACTGATTCTACTTAGTATTTATGGTGTTAGGATCCAGTAATTATGATTATTAGAGAGATGCCTCTGCGTGAATTAAGGTGCAAATGAGACCATATGTCCAAGTTTGTAGTACGGATTTTGTTTAACATAAATGTGAGGTAGAGAAAGATAGAAATAAGAAAAAAAGGGAGAAAGGGAGTGACAGATTAAGTAGAAAGGTATCTCTACCCACAGATCCAGATGACATCCTGTTGGTCCTCTTCTTGTCTTTTCAGTGTGGGGGGGTCCTGAGGTCACTCCAGACTTTCACCATTTATACATCTTAGCAAACTCAGGAATCAGTGCTCATTTGGCTACACAGTTCTTTTATTCTATGGGTTAAATGATTTCCTCTATTCCAATGTTAATTAGTCCCATGTTCAGTCTTTCTCTGTGAGTGGGGGCTTCTCAACTTAAATGGGTGGGCTGTGGCCTCCACCTGCAGGACCCAGTCAGAACTTTCAGCCCAGTTGCTGTGTTGGCTTTCAGTGCAGATTCCTTGTGTTTATTGCCAGTGTTCCCCCAGCTTGTTTTTCTCTTCCTGGTCTGAGATAATCAGAAAATAGTAGCACCTTTATCTTATCTCAAGTTCCCATCAGGTGGCATAATTTACTGTCCAAATTTCCAGGAATTCATGGAGTCATATTCAAGGGGTAGGTTGGAGAGCTTGGTGGTCACAGATGAGCAGTTGCTTCTTTATACAGTTTGCCATAGTGGGCAAAGTCCTTAAAAGCTGTTCAAGCTATTTTGACCTTTATGTCTCTTACAAATGGCAAAGGTTTTAACTCCAGCCAGAGCAGCAAGAAGCTCTTTGGGATTGAATGAAAGTTAAATGTGAACTTTGGGCTTCAGCTAAGAAAGGAGCCGGGGGAGAATGCCTTGACTCAAGAAGTGAAAGGTGCATGTGTTTGGTGAAAATGCAAGTGCTTGATGCACTTGAACCAAATACAAAAGAAGTTTGAAGGAAAATACTTTCTTTACTGCAGTCTGTCTCTCTCATCCTGTAGACAGCTACTGCATGCTATTAATGGTCCATACTTCATTATCTTTTAAGTGATACTGATCCACCCCTATCAAATCCTGTGAAAGGGATTAATTTTCCTATGCTAACAAATCTCGAAAGAAATGACATGAAGTGTTGCTTTTCATGTGGAGAGATGAAAGAAGCAATTAGAGAGCTGAATATAGGTAAATCCCACTAGAGCAGGTATTTGATCAGCTTGGTTTTACAAAATTTATTTTGATGAGTGCTGGTGTGCATATTTGTATTGACATACTTTTCCTCTGTATCATCAGAAGAGAAGAAAAAGGAAGACGGAACCAAACTTGGCTTTTGTTGCTAAATTTTATCTACTGTGGCTATATGAATGTTCACAGAGTGTTTGTGCAAGGGCTTCCAGAAGTGAGATGCATTAGAGAATTGATTGGCCCACCCTCCTTGGAGTCAGGCATGCTGCAAAAGACCACTTGATACACAGTGATTAGCAACACAGAGTGCTTTAATTAGGAGCTGGTGAATTGTAGTAACTTGATGCTGCTCTGGTTCATCATAGCAATGCTAGCTTGATTCTTAGTAGTGCTTCCTGTACGTCCTGCTGGGCCAGATTGGATTGAAAAGCATCAGTTGGGGCTGTAGATAGATGTCCTCTACTGGAGCTAGGTCTTTCTGTTGGGTGGGGCTCCACCCCAGCTCTGATTATTGCCGTGTTTCCATACATTCTCTTTATGCTGCTCTCCCATGCAGCTGCTGTGCCCTTTGCACTCTTCACACAGGTCTTTGCAGCTGAGTAGGGGTACTGGGACAGCTGTTTAAACACCACATGGTGAAGCATATCAGGAAGCTGCATGCTTGATTTGGAAGAACTTTTCCATGGTGGAAAGTAAAATAATTCTATTTGCATATAGCTCATGTGACAACAGTAATGGCCCTGTTATCTGGGATAACGCTCTTGGGCTTTGGCACGCTGCATGCACAAGCACAGTGAGCATGGGGTGACAGCCATAAACTCAAACACAACGAGTTCCACCTCAACATGAGGAAGAACTTTATGTTGTGGGTGGCAGAGCACTGGAACATGCTGCCCAGGGAGATTGTGGAGCCACGTCTCCTCACTGGAGACACTCAAAATCCATCTCGATGCATTCCTGTGTAACCTGCTCCGGGTCACCCTGAGCCTTGGCAGAGGGCTTGGACTCGAGGATCTCCAGAGGCCCTTTGCAACTCTGACAATTCTGTGATTCTGTATGCAACTGATACACCTTGATGCTGGGAAGCTGATGAATAGGGAAATAATTTACCAGTGTAAAATATGATCCTTTGCTTTCCTTATGCAGCTGCTAACACAAGCAGTTAAAGCACTGAAGCATCCCTGAACTGGATCAGGACACAGGTTCAGATAGGAAGACATTTTGTCAACAGCAGCTTTTAGAAGTTGACTACAGGGGTAGTAATACCAGGGCAGCTGTGCACTGACACCTCCATTGTATGCTCACATGTTTTTACTGCTCCTCATAACCTTCTCTTGACCCAAGTTCACTCTAATCTCACTGCTTCTTCTCTACTTTGTGCCTCACCTGTCTTGTGGTATACCCATCTTGCCATCCTGTTTTCCTCTTCTCCACTCCTCTTGTTGTTGAGGAGGAGGAGAGGTTGGATGCAAGAAGATCCAAGGGCTCAAAGGAGTGAGAAAAGCCTGTGAATGGATGAGAAGAGGGAGAGAAGGGGAAAGTGTGGAGCAGGGTAGTGGGTGAAGTATGGGACGCACAGATGCAGAAATGAGATCTGGAGCCAGAGGGCAAGAAGTGCTGGGAATGGGAAAGGTGGAGGAATGAGTTGAGTAGGAGGCACAGGGAAATGGATACTTTGAGGGGCAGCAGGAAATGGGACTGGAGCAAATGGGGAGGGGGCAGATGCCTGCACAGCAGTGTAGGTCAGCAGCACAGCTTCTGTGAGCTCTCTTGAGAGGCACTTTTAAAACCAGGAGCTGGGAATCTCTTGGGACACAGTTGACCTTTTTGCCCTTTCTTATCTCCAACAAGATCCTGGTGTTTTGCCTCTTCACAGCCAAACCTCTGCACCGTGCCTGGCACTGTCTGTCAGCCAGAGGGTGAGCTGGCCCTTCCTCCAGCCCTGCCTGCCCTGAGGTTGGTGGGTCACAGCTCCTCTGTGGCCCCTGCGGGACTCTCTGGGCGCTGCTGACGCACAGGAGGGCGGCTCTTCCCTCTTGTGTGGCTTTGGTGCTGACGGAGGTCTGGCCTCGTGATGGAGGCACCGCTGGGATGCAAAGAGGACGTTTGTAGCCCCTCTGGCTGGTATCTCTTCCCTTCTGGAAAGCCTTGTGGAACGGGACTAAAAGTGCTAAAATACTGTTTTGTTTTGCACTGCCTTGCTGCATTTTTAAAACATTGACATTTTGCCAGTCTCCTTTTTTCCTGGGAGTTTTTAATAGTGTGGCATCCATGGTGCATAAAGGTAGCTGGTACTAACTTTTTAATGTGAATGACAACAGTAATTTCTCTATTATCAAAGTCCCCTGGGCTTTCTCATAGGTTTTTATTATGGAAGTAGTCAAGTACTTAGGAAAGTTGTATTGCATTCATTTTGCTAGCTGTATGTTTATACTGTATTTATAATCCCAAGCTATTAGTTTAGAATTCTGTTAAAGAGAAAAAGAGTAGATCAGCTGTTGTTCTGCAGAAGCTGAATCTATTCCCTTTAAAGAAAACTGAGGCTTTTCTTCAAGGAATTAATATGATATATTTTTTTCTATCAGAAGAAACTAAGTATGAACAAAGAAAGACCATTTTCACTTGGTAATGCTGAACTTACTGCTCTTAACTGATTTTTGAATTCTAGTAAAAGCATTACACAACTGCATAAACAAAATAATTTTTATTAATTCTTTTCAGCAGATGTTGTTTTTAACAGTTAGTTTTGTGTTATGTTTTAGGAGTGAAAAGTCTGAAGCAAACACAAAAATGAGGTTCGTTCATTACCTGTTAGTAAAGTTTGGACATTTTTGGCATTGCTGGTTTTTCACCTGTGCTTTTTTTTCTTCTTTCTTTTCACTTGTGGGAAAGGAGCCATGTGAAATGGGGGATTTGCTTGCCTTTTCAGACTTATGAAACAGTGCATACATAACACAGGTCCTGAAATAATTTTCCCTGTTGTGAAAATTTGTAGTCTGACATTGTAAAATAAAAATATTTGGTTTATACAAAATATTTGTTTAAAAACACCCAAGCCCCCAAAACCATGGTCAGTGCTGAAAAGAACAGAAGTAAAATGAAGAAATATGTTTTGGCAGTTGTTTCATTATTTTACAAATTTTCTTGGAGAATTTTTGAATTCTTCCACTGATGGTGTGGTATTGCCTTAACTGAGCAGACCAAAGACATGATAAAAAATTCTTTAAGAAGTTTTTTAGTTACAATTATATGACTATATATTGTAAATAATATATTCCCAGTACTGGGGAAATTGTGGCTTGCCTTGCCTTTCTCCTAGTGGTGACATTCAAAGCTATTCCATCACTTCCTGCTGTACCTTTGGCTTTTTAATGCTTCTGGCACGCATGTGCTATTGTAGCTGTGCTGTAGCTGTAATTGTGCTGCAGGAGCTTGTGATCAATGCTCCAACTTCCTCAAAAGCTGTAAATTAAGCTTTGTCATGCAGATTTTTAGTAGTGAGGGTTTTTTAGACTTTTCCTGTTTCCAGAGCTGGACATATGTGACTCAGCCAGAGGGAGTGATGTGTTTTGAAAGTGAGAGGTCTTCTGCTTTTTGCAAAGAATGAATGCTGGTGTTTTTCTGGAATATAGGACATCAAGTATAAGCACAGTTAGAAACTTTTTTGTTTTACTTCTTTATTTGTTGAAGAGAGCCATCCTTTTTAAATACTTGAGAAAGGTGGTGGTGTTATAATTTTAATTAATCACATGAACCTAAAGAATTGATCAGGACCCTTAAAAAATGTGATGGGTTTAGGACTCATTACAGTGCTGAGAAAAATGTCTTTTAGAATGAACTATGTATCCTAAGTAGTGCCTGATGCATTTTCATGTTCAAGTAACACTGAAACTGTTCACACAGAGAAAATTTGAAAGCTCACTTCAGTGACCTTTCCTATAAGTCACAAGACCTGCATGGATATTACATTAGTGAAGCTCTTGCAGCTCTTTATTTCCCCCTCCCCCAGCAGGGATAATAAAAGGAGGAAACCTTGCACTTAGTGTCCTGCTTAGCAGATGCACTAGGCAGTATTTAATGGAGCTGCCAATCCTTGCTGCACGGTTGCTTCTTGATACTTGGTTGAGGCAAAACAAAATGCCTCTGTACTTCTTAAAAAGAAGAGTTTCATGCACTGTTGAGTGGTGTAAGTGCTATCAAGGTAACAACAGAACACCTTCCCTGGCAGATGTGTATAAGAGTAATTGTTTTTGCTGTCTGTTGCCACAGGTAAGGCTCTGTAGTTAGTGGTGTGGTAATTGAGCCTGCTGTGCAATTGGGAGTCCTTGAAAGGAGTGGAAAGAGAAAAGAAAGTGCTTCAGTTGTTGGTGTTCATACGGGAGATTTAGAGCAAAGGCTTCTTGTTGTGCACTTTCTGTCAGCTTGTTAGTGACATCCTTTCTTTAGCTTCAGAGTTGGTGAGGAGGTTTAGCCCCCAACTGCATTTTTGGCTATTTTTGTTAATTGCTCTGCATCTCTCTGTGTACACACTAGCACATGCCATTATGTAATTTAATTTTATCAAATAGCAAAGATGGATTCAATGATTCACCTGAATTTTCCTGTTTTATTAGATACTGGTGTTGAGAGTAGAAAGCAGCTACCTGTGGTGAGAGAAGAAAGAACAATTCATACACGTGTTAACGTCACAGATTTAGGAAGTACTTAAATAGCTCTTTTTTGTTGTGTCCCAGCACTGCACACACCTCAGGTGAAGAGAAAACCTGATTTAACAGACTTTCTGATACTAATGGTGGGACAGGCTCCTGTTTCCCTGTGTTCATAGCCTGAATAAACAAGACACAGGGTAGGGGGAAGCAGAAGGGAAGTGGCCTGCCCAGTTTTATATGGAATGTTGAGAGATGCAGGTCCTGCTGCCCCAGGCCAGTGCTCTCTTCTCTGAGAGATGCTCTGCAAGCATTAGGAGAGGTTCATTGCACTTGGATTAGTCGCAGATAAAAGGGATGCTTTCTGCAGTAAAATGTGTAATAACAATAATTGGCTAAAATAATTGGTCTCCTTTGAAACCAAGAAACGTGTTATTAAAGAATAGGAGATATTCTAATAAAGGGTCTAAAACTGATTCTAAAATCGTCATTTTGATCTTCAGGCAAATACCATTCAGCTCAGCACTTTGTTTATCTGTTCAGGCAAAATGTCAGCCTCTGGATTGCTGAATAGAATTTACAGCACTTGTATAAACTTGCAATGCAGATTTCTAATTTACATATTTTGCCTTTTTTCCCCATTATTGATGTTAAACTGTTAGGATGCTTCAAAATCCTTCACTGCCATGTGGAAGGAAGCTTCATTACTTGTAAGCTACCTTTTTGTATACCTGAAAGCTTAGATTAAGCCTGTTCAGTTTTTAAAACCAGGACTTTTTTATTTACACTCCCAGACTTTTAAATCGCTGCACAAACTCTGAAATACTGCTCTGTATTTACATGGATAGTGTGTCACCAACTGTGGTTAAATCTGTGGTAGTGGAGCCAACTCTGTAAAGAATTTGCTTCATTAAGTCTCTAATAACTAAAGGTAGAGGAGTAGAGAGCAGCAGAATTAAGTGATACTTTCCTTGTCATATTTTTGGAGATTGATTATGTGCTTGCCTAATATGCTGGGATAATGTTAAAAGCAGTACAGGTCCACTGTTGATGTGGGCCTGGCTTCATCCATGCAAATGAGATAAAGGCACCCTGCAGCCTCTTGATGTGGTTGTTTTAGCTTGTTGTTCTTTCTAAGAGGTGTTCTTTCTAACAAGTTCTTGTAGCTAGAGTAAACAGAAAAATAAGGACTTTAACATGCTTTAATGAATGTTGGGGAGAGGGGTGTGTGGAGAAGAATAAAAATAACTTAAAAACAGGAACAGTATTTATAATACATACCAGAGGCGAGCTGTGCATTAGAATGTGTACTTAAGTATCTTGGTTTCCTTACAGCTGGGGTGCACATAAAAAAAAGATGCAGCAGCTCAGGAATTGCAGAGTGGTTGTGTCATTGTTGTAATAGCTCTCAATTGCATTCTGTTTAGTTTTGTTTCTCACAATTATGTTCTGTCAGCTTCTATATCTGTTTTAGTGGTTATATGTGTTCAGTGACCTCCCTCATGATGAGTGTCTTCTCTGTGAAACACTTGACAGGCTAAATTTTGTGCTTTGAGTCTCTGAGCTATATTGTGTTTTTTTACAAAATTCTTAACTAACCTCAGAATTTGGGAGGGATACCCTCCTTACAAGGATGCACATGAGGATGTTTATGCAGAGTGCATGTTCCTCATCTGAGAGGTACACTGGAAAAAAGAAAGCATGTGTATTGGCCCTCATGCTTTCAGTTTGCACACACCCTTGCTATATCTGTCCAAAAAGCAGCAGAAATTATTTTGTCTTTGGGTCAGATCTGGTTGTTGGCACCCCTCTGTCTTCCTGATTTGGCAGGGACTTCCCTGTGGGTTCCCCCCATCAGTGGTGATGACACTTCTGGGATGTTGGCTCTACTGAAATTCTGACCCCAATGAGAAAGCTTGTCCAAATCACAGGAACTGTTTTACTTCAGCTTGTTGTGTTCGTGTACAGAGTTTGCTTTCTCAGATTTAAATTTTGCAAGTAAATCAATATATAGAAATGTCAAACTCCTGCTGATAGCCTTATTGTTAACTGGGCAGCAATTGCTGACACATTCTGTTGCAACAGCTTTAAGATACTATAAAGAGAAATTGCCCCTCTGAAGATCATTACCTCCTACGTCTGCATTTCAAGAAATTTCTAGTACATATTTCATATGAGTATCCCAGTCTGCCAACTGTTTATGTCAGACAGAAATTGGAGCAGTGTCAGGTGGAATCCACTCTGCAATCCTCCACTGAAAGGTGGAACTGGACTGTGTTGTGGATTAGTACAGAAAAATATCTTCTTGTGCCCTAGACAAGACTGAGGGTTTATGTAGCTCTGGGTTTAATTTATTTCAGACAGGTTCTGTATGATAGAGTTTGGTTCCTACATTTTGATGCCAGAAGGATGCTGTCACCTGTCTTGCAGAATGTTTAAATTGAGTTAGCTTCATTTCAGTCAGAAAATAAAAAGTAACTTGGGTCCTAAATCTTTCCAGTTGAGATTGGGATGCTGTCTTGGCAGTGCCACATAAAGCCAGGGAGATGAGTGGAAGCAGTTTGCTTCAGCTTATTTTAAAAACAGAGGTTTGAAATGGGACAATAACAGAAGAGCCAGCATCAAGTACTTGGGGAGAAAGGGAAGTCCAGGTTGTGATTAATAGCTCCCAAAGACAGAAGCAGCAATTAATAGCACCAATGATATCTTGGCCTTCAATCCATGATTAGAGCATGCTGTAAATGGTGCTGATAGCACCATGGTGGTGGGCTCAGTCACTCTATGGGCCATTCTCCTAAGAGTTGGACTCAATCCTTGTGGGTCCCTTCTACCTCAGAATTATCTGTGTGTCTGTAATTTTGGATTAGCTACATACAACCTGGTAGTTGTTCTCTCTTGCATGCAGTGTTTGTATTTGGTTCCCAGTTTTTATTGATGCTATTCTTGAGAATGTATTTATTTTCCATTGAGTTTCCAAACACAATTTATGCCACTCTGCAATCAAGTGCCTTTGTGGAATCTGAGGCAGACCCAATACACTGACTTTTCAATTTTATTCCATGTGTTAGCAGAAAGACTGGGACCACATCTCAGCTATGAAGTATTTTTACATCAATGAAAAGGTTCTTTTCTTTTGGAAATTGTATTGCTTGATGCAAGGATGTCTCTTCTGAAAGAGGATTGCCACTTATCCTCCTTAATGGCTGTAGTCAATTTGGCAAAGAGCAGGCACAACACAAGTTTTATTCACTGTGTTTAGTAGAAAGCAAATTTTTTTTGGTATTTTAATCATGGCAAAGATAATTGATGTTATGAGAGTAAATGTTGCAACTATTAGTATAATTTTGCTAGAATTACATTAAAAAATCAAAGAGGATGGTGTGTGTGTGCAGTGCTTTCAGGATTGCCTGATAAAGGGAGCTGTTTAATTAAGCCTTTTGAAAAGTATAGCTAAATGTATAGGGATATATTAAAAAGGGAGAAAAGCAGACCCATCATATGAAACAGAACATTGGTATGCAGCAAAGAAACCCATTTAAAAATAATGCTTGAGCCATAAGGAGGGCATATAAACAAAACATAAAAACAATTCCAAGTCCAGAAAAAAAATTGTGGAAGGTTTGGAGCTCAATACTTTACTTACTGAACCTCAATGTAAAAGTTGTTTTTTATAGATTAATTTCATAGAAGGAAACATCCAGGAAATGTGGTTTGTTTTGTAAAGAAGGGCAAAACAAGAACTTTGAATTTGCTTTAAATTGGGAGGAAAAGCATAATTTGACAGTGAATTGTTGAAACAGCTAATGCAACTGGTGAGTTTAAAATTTCCTGGTGTGTGTGGACCAAGACAGACTTTTACATTCTGTTTTCTCTTAGCTAGATATGTTTTGGTCAAAATGATGGGGAAGTCAAGCAAACGCTTTCAGTTCAGTGTCAGAAGAAGCAATTTGTGCTTTCAGCCTGGTCTTTAAAAACTGTGAAAAAGGGCAGGAGGCTGATGTCACATGTTTCTACTCAGAGCCTTGCTGTACTTGGTATTTGTGAGAACTGATTTTGGTATCTGCAGGGGAAGTTCGGAATCCCCTGAAATGTTACTGCATCTAGGAGCAGGGTGTGTGAGCTCTATGAGGGAAATCAGTGCTGCCATGGCACGGGAAGGGCTGAATCCAGCAGCCTTTCCTCTGGCCAAACTTTTATTAAAAATAAAGGAGAAAGGTGAAAACTTGTCTGTTCTGCCCATCCAACTGAGATATCCCCTAGGATGAATGCTTCATTGCAGGGGGGAAACCAAACTCAAAAGGTGTGTGCCATGTGTGTGATGCTCTGAGCTAGAAGAGGCTGCTTGCAGTGCTCTGTAGCAGTAGTGGGGAACTGAGGGAGCTGCTGTGCTGGGCTCAGGTGGGGGATGCTCAGGAATGAGTTAATCACATTCTACTGGTAAATCACAAACTAATGTATAAATTTTTGGAATTAGGACAGCAGCATAGTTTTTTAAGTTTCTTATTAAACTGGGCATAATAATTCACTCATTGGGTTACAAGTCAGTAATGTGGGGCGTGGGGGAATGCATTTTCTTTTCATATACTTTGAAAAGCATCTTGAAAGTAAGGCATGCTGGAGGAGCTGTGGGGGATGAGCACCCACATTCTGAATGCTCTTGCTTGATGTTGCTGTGAGGGAGCTGAAGAGCAGCTGGGTGCCACTGGCAGCTGCTGCCCCCATGTTCCAGCATGGGGGGGTTCTGCTTCTGCTCTGTGTTGGCCTGTGGGTGGTGGGGATTGTGGCTTGAGAGTTTGTTAAGTCTGTAATAGTGGCCAGAGTTTGGAGACAGTTGTAAAAAGAAATATGAAACAGCAAATGCAGCATTGACTGCTGAAGTCATAAAGCAGATGGTGTTATGAGCCACAGGAGGGTTAAACAGTTGAACAATATCGACTGTTACACTCATAAATGATAATTAAAACATCCTTTTTATTACTGACTCAATTTATGCTGCTAGCTTGGACTTTTCTGTTGCTGTCAGTGAAGTTTGGCTGTTGTGAACAAGGCCATAGTTTGCTCAAGAGCAATTGCCATCTGTGGGGCCCACAAACCTCCTGCAGGAAGAGGATAGGAAGGAGCAGCTAAGGAGACAAGGTGTATAGAACACAAAACTTCACCCACTGGCAGAAAATCTTGTTTAAAGGAATTTCTTCCCCTTTCAGCCATGTGTCAGAAACCTCTGATAGAAAGGGGTAGAAACTGAATGATGGATTTTAAGAAGCTGTACCCTCCTCGCTCCTTCCAATTCCTGCTTGCATTTACAGGGTAGAATTAATGAAGTTAATTACATCTGCACAAAATCTCCTGGTTGAGTGAATTACTTAGATCTTTTAAAGTAGAGACATAATTTGCTGTAAGGTTCACAGGCTGTTTTTCAAGCTTGGTTGGTTGCTTTGGTTTATAGTCCCCATGATGCATGGTAGCTATCTTAGGCACTCTGGGGTGCCCCTTTTAGAGTAATACAAGATGTCAGATTCAATGTAGCAACAACTGCAGCATTCAAAACAAAAATACTGAAATAAATAAAAAGACTGGTTTCTGACAAAGATGAAAAAGAATTAAAATGTAAAGCAAAATAAGAGGGTTAGTTGCTTAGAGGCTAAAACTATACTGTGTAATTAGCAAAGCAAATGTCTAATATGCTGCTTGTCTGACAATCTTTTGTTCACTTTGGTGTCATCATTTTCAACATGCAGCATTAACCAAAGGAATTTGCAGGAGGGCGTTTACATGTTAAGGTGGAAACAGAAAAAAAGGACAAAGAAAAAGCTGGGCAATCAAAACATTTTAAAGGGATATCTTACAGTAAATAGTATTCAAGATTAGGGCTTCAAAGAGTGAAGAGATCAGGCCTACATGATTGTGAAGCTTTAACAGATAATTTTACTTTAAAATTATCTGACATATGAGGTTGACATTAAAGATAGGCCTGAATTTAAAGCTGGAGGCAAACTTCAGCATCTAAATAATTTTTTTGCCAAATTGTATGTTGGGATATTTTAAGGAAATTTTTGTGCAGATTTAATTTAAAACTTTCTTGGTTTGCATGTATTTTGGTTTAGGGATTTTCTTAAAAATTAGAAATCAAGTGGGAGTTTTTAATATGGAAACACTCATTTTAAGTCTTGTGGTGATTTAAATTTAAATTTTTGTTTCCCATTTACATCTGTGTCCTGGGCTTGCCCCTGGCTTGCACTTCAAGCAGGGCCCCATGAGCAGCACCCTCCATGCAGTCCTTCTCCTTGTGTCTCTTGAAAGGCAGAATGCACTGTGTTTTGTGAAATGTAGTTCAAGAAGAGCCTAGTTTACATGGAAAATAAGGTGGTGTGTACATTACCAGAGCTTCCCTGAAAAATTTCGATAGCATTTCCTAATGGAAAACTTCAAGTTTTTCAGATAAAAGATTTGTATTTCAATTTTCCATCAATAAAATTCCAATCCTTGCTGCATACAAATTTTCATTATCCACAAAAGCAGTGCTAACAAAGATTAATTTCCAAGAAGAAAAGGCAGAAGCATCATGTATGCAATGCAGATACGCATAATTGCCCCAGCACAGCACAGGCAGTATGGCAATGTGGAATTAAATGTCACATGAAGACTCATGGTGGCCTAGCAAACACAGGAACATGAAGGTTTTGAGCAGCCATATTAAAAGGGCATTTCTTTAGGGCTCTCTGAACACACTTGAAAAACCAGTTTAACAGCAGCATTTGCTGGTTGAGCACAGTCAAGCAACTAAGCTCAAGGAGGTATTGGGAAATCCTACCAGGAAAGATGTATTTTTGGTTGATGATACTTCTTCAGAGCATCAGGGATGTGAAGTGTCCTTTGGAGTCACATCACTGGAGCTGGCATTCCTTGTGTTAATGACTGGGCCTTACCAAAGGAAGTCTCACTTCTGTTTCAGAAAACCTGTAACTTTACTTACTAACTTATTTTTGTTTGGGTTGTCTTGGGCTACACTGGTTGATAGAGAAACTTATCTTATGTTTGGTTTGTGTAGTGTCCAGCACCAGGAGCTGCATACCAGTGAGTGAGATTTGTTAAGAACTGTCACAATATGAGCAAAATTATGTCTCATCCAGTAAAATCACATTTCAGTAAAATACATGGAGACAAAATATTTAATGCAACTATTGCTTGAATTGTACTGATTACAGGAGTCACTAACAGAGGGAACACTCCTCTGAAGATAGGCAGCTTTAGAAAGAACCAAAGTCATTTGTTTGATAGGTGACATCATAGGACAGGTTCTTTTATCATCTGTATTTTGGGTAACTGCTAGTTTTACCTAAATGTTAGAGGTATTGCATGTTTGTCATCATTAATATTTTTTATTATATTCTACTAAGAACATGGAAGCCCTTTATTTTCTATTTGTTGCTATGAAATTGTTTCAAAATTTACAACTTCACAGATGCAGACTCTCTCTGTGGTTTTTAATTGTGAGTATTTATGATTTGGTGTTCTGCAGGATTTTGGAGCTTAAGCCCCTCAGCTGTCACTGTTCTGTGCTGCTGATGGAAACACCTTAACAGCAGCAAACAAACTGCTGGCAAAAGGAATTGCAGCATGAAGATAAGGTTGTTTCTAATCTAAGAGCTTCTCAGATGAAAATTGCACGAGGGAAAAACATATTCAAGGAATCAGTCAATTGTGGCTTTTTTCTAATGTACGATATTTACAACCTCTGACAATTGGAGCTGAGAGCAGCAAAAAAGTGCCCTAATTGCAAGGACTGCAAAAAAATACTTGTACTTGTTTTCCCCTGAATAAATGGTTGTTTCTTTGGGATGAAATGCATATCTGCATTATGAAAGAAAACAATAACAGTGCTGTGTCTGTGCTCATTAAGTGGTTGGAGAAGAATGAACAAGTCCAGATTTTTCTTTGCGTCTGTGTAGATTTCAGATAACACAGTAGAGCATGTTCCCCAATGCCTCTAATTCCAAAGGGAATATTGTATATTTTGATGATACTTTTATTATTTCTTTTAACTTTCAAGAATGTCTGTGTAGATTTTGGATACACTCCTGTGTGTTGCCATGCCAAGAGTAAGCTTTTGTAATTCTGGAGTGCAAGTGTAGAAAATAACTCAGGATTTCAGAATGTGTCTGGAATTTATATCAGCACCAAAGTGCTTATGATTTGAAAGGAACATGTGTTATTTCTGTGAAACTCCATGTAAATATAGATATATAAAAGCAATGTTTGTTTTGCAACATTACTGATTTAACTTGTAAAATACTGTTATTTTTTCATCATAGGTCTGAGGGTAACAGTGTTACTAACATCATCCCTCATGGTATTGGGAGCTGGCCTGAGATGTGTTCCAGTTTCAGACCTAGAAATTAGGAAAAAGTAAGTGAATTCATTATTCTTAATACATGTATTTTGTTCTTTCTGCTAATATAATTTTTGCTGCTACTACATAGAAATGTTAGTACCAATTCTTTGTATGAAGTTGATATACCACATGTTTGTTGTGTGGCCATGGGTTTACGTGCTTCTTTGCTTCTTAAATGGATTTTTCTAGTCCTTCTTCTCCATAGTATCTGAAGATCAGAAAACCCTTTACAAGCTTGAGTTAATTTACTCTCACCACATCCTGCATAACTAATATTAATCTGCTTTGCAAATAAGGAGCTAGAGATTTAGTGAGGTTCAGAAACTGGCCCAAGATCACACACGGAGCCATGCCTCAACCCCCAAAAATAAGTAATTTGTATGCAAATGTTAAATAATTAGTTTATTTTCTCATAGTGAATGTGTGGGATCATGCCGTGAGACATGAATTTGTGCAAAATACCTTTTTTCATGTAGTCTCTTCCAGTCCTTGTTTCAAAGTAGCCTTGTACTTCTTCTCCAGTGAAGTGATTTTCTGCTTTACAAATTTGTGATAAAAACAGATTCCTTCCTAAAAATCCCACAAACCAAACAATTTAATTGTTCCATCAACATATCCTGAATTGAGGAATCATGAGTAATACAGCGGCACTGCTCGTTTTGTACAGCCAGGGAACATGGATCACTTGTTCACTTAACTTTCTTTTGCCTCTTAGTGTGAAGGAGGTGGGAGTATGCAGGCATTACTACTCTTTCCTGCTACTTTGAAAAAGCAGCAGCACTGGTTCTTTGCTAGTTGTGCTTGCATAATATGTAAACACTAAGGAAAGGTCTTACAAATAAAATGTTTTATGTGGGTTGAGTTTTTTTCCCCTTGAATTCTAGTCAGCTTGAATTCTACCACAAAGTCTTGGTATTACTTCAGCAAGTCATTTGGGCTTGGGGGCTTTTTTTTTTTTTCCCTTAGTACTGTTTAACCTGAAAATCAGCTTGGGCACCTTTTAAGCTGAGAAAGAAAATGTTCAGTGTGGAGTTGAAAGCCGATGACTGGGTACCATGGAAAAAACAGAGAAGGAGTTTCAGAGAAAGAACTGAGAATGTGGAAAACCACATGAATTGTAAAACTAGCCCTGATAAGTAAACTAAGAGCAGAGTGTGAGGTATGAAATCATGCACTTTCAGTTCTTAGGTGCTTAGTGAGCATATGAGGAAGCACTCAAGGTGCTCCTGATGTTGGTTACCTAGTGCTGCCCATTTTGACAGGGTCCTCAAGAACTCTGTGAGCAGGACAGACTGCACTAACCATATTGTGCTACCCTTCACAGTGACCCTTTTGAGAAAAATGTACTGTTTGGGTGGCCAGGAAGAGCTGTCCTTATTTTACCCTTGGTTTTCATTTTCTTAAAAAGTCAACGGATGCTCGACATTCAGTTTGTTCATTCTCATCAGTCTTGGGTTAAATATCGATAGCTTTTCAATGGGACACGTCTTAAATGCAATGAAATGTGGTGTTTTGCGTAGTTTTCATTTATGATGTATGCCAGAAGACGTGCTGTCCTAGGCTTTACTTAAACAAGGATGAAGACTATAAATACCTGAGAAGATGAAAATTCCCAGGTGAGATTTGGATGTGAGGTATCATTTGGGCAGTGGGAAGAAGAGTTTCCACCTTTAAGGTTTTCCAGTGTAGGTGCAGAAAGCAGGCCTAGGAAAGCAATGAAATACAAAACTAAGGAGAAACACTCAAGGAACAAAGAAAGGCTTTGGACTTGAAATACAAAACTAAGGAGAAACACTCAAGGAACAAAGAAAGGCTTTGGACTCTATAGTCTGATGAGTGAGATGTATAAAATGTGATGTTAAAATTTATTGAAAACTATATAGGGGAAAAAAGAGTGTGAGCAGAATACGGATGGAAAAGGTTAATAATTTCATATATTCAGGCTGTGAAAATATGTATCATCTCCTGCAGCTGAAACTGATAAATTTGCCTACTTATCCTACTCCCAAAAAAGAAATTTGCCAGAATTGTAGATCTACATGAGGAAGTAGCTTGATCTTTTACACAGTTTGATTTTAAAAATCTACCAAGAATTAATTATGGCCAACTGTGGGAAGCAAAAGAATGGTTTTCTTGAGATTTTGTAAATAATTGTACAGACCCTGTGATGCTATACTGTGTAACTTCATTGTTTTGTGTATTAAGGCTTAAGGCCAGCTTTCATCCATTCTTTGAAGTGATACCAAATAAAATAATTTTTTTTTTGAGATGAACATTATTGCTTGATGCATTAGCCACAACTGGCTGAGCACCAAATTATGCACTTATTCTGCATGTGTCTATATGTTAATACAACAATTTGAATGTTACAGAGCCTGTCAGAGAGACAAGATCACTTGCAAGCTAATTGGAAGCATTTCAGAAGCCAGTGTAACTGGAATTTCTTTAAATGCTTTTGTGTGTTTTGTAGTGTGTTCCTTCAGCCTGAGAGTAATTTGTGGGAATATGCTGAAGATTTCCATGGGACAATTCTGTCTGAGTTAATATACATAAAATTATAAGAATGTTCATGAGGTTTGTAGGGCTTAGACTGGGGGGTTTGTACTTTGTAGCTCCCTGAGCTCTTGTGATTAACATTAAGGAGAGCTACTAAAGCCCACCACCTATCAGAGCAGTCATAGACATAAGGAAATCACTGTTAAGACTGGCATTAATCCTGGCTGCTTTATGCTCCTTATCTCAAGCAGACCTGTAATATCCAAGTGTATTCTTAATCCCCTTTCTAGTCCATAATTATTCTTTTGGTTGTAGTATGTATGTAATATCAGACTAAGACCATGCCCAGTCCTCCAAGTCATATTTTAAACACAGACCTTAACCTCTCTTTTCAGTACATTTGATATGCACTATGCATATGAGGGAAAATTCAAGTTGCACATTTCATTGTGTCTCTTGAAGCAGCTGTACATTTTCTGTGGTGAATTTTTGTTCTCTGACAGTGTGTGACTTAAAATTGTACTGGAAATCCATGCCAGAACTGCCTGAATTCAGTGCAGGCAAAGTGGGAGTACATGGTGAAAATGTTAAAGTGTGAACTTGCATGTCAGATGGAGGATCCATCCTTTAAATGGACTAATAAAGTCCCTCTCATATACACATATGCTTTTACCTGTTTCCCTCCCCAGCCCAGCAATCTATGAGGTTAATGAGTCTATCATACAAGGATGTTGAAAAGAATTTTTCTTAGGTACGGGGTGCTTCTGGGTTCGTCAGATGTGCCAGATATATGACAGTAAATTTGACTCCAAATTTACTGTTCCTTTTTAAAAGTTATGAAAACTTCATTTGCCACACCTATTTATTTAGTTCACATTTAATATACATTACATAGAACATAAAGGAAAGAAAGATATTACCAAATTGTACTTTCCTGAATCTTCTTCCCTTCCCTGAAGCTTACCAGAACATCACTAATGCTTTTTTGCCTGCATTTTGTCCAGTCTTTTCCTTTCTGACACTTGCTTGTCATTGAGTAAATATTTTCATTGGATTCTTTTAGGATTTGATTATTTTATCCTGAACATTAACATTACTCAGAGGCCATTTTTTATAGATTAAATCAGAGTTGTTTTTTCTCCTCCACATAGCACTTCATATTTACCTTGTGTTCTGTGTCTAGGAATAGATTTACATACATCTTATGTCTTAAATCTAGGCAAAAAGCTGTATGAGCTGAAATGTGTAAAAGAAGGAAATAAAATTAAGAAATCAGCCCACAGCCATAAAACTTTGGCTTTTAAGACTGATTGTGTGATGTAAGACTTCTTAAAATGTTTTGAAAGGCAGGATAATTAAAGACATGGAAGTAAAGGATGTAACATAATTTGTCATTTGTATTGAACACATTAATTAAGCAATTTATTAGAACTTTTTACGCTGTGGGCTGGTAGTGTTTGTCCTTCACATTAGATTTCAAAACAGAGAAGCAGTTACTGAGGACCTTGAAGTCATGGCAGTGAGAGGATGGTCCTTAGCAGTAAGCACCATTAAAATGTATGTTGGGAATCCAGCAAAAAGCACAGAGAATTACAGTGGAAACAGAATGGTTGTTTACACAGTCAATTATAGGAAACACACCAATAGTTGGTAGAACCTATAAATGGGTCTTTTTGTGAATATTAACAGTTCCTAGGATTTTGAATATTTCTCTTTTTTATATATATATATTGTTGTGAACTTTGAAGATTCACTCTTAGCACATCTTTGGTATATTTTGGTTCTATTAGCTAGTTGCAAACTAGTTTGAATTTTACTCTTGCTAGACTTACCCTTTAATAATTCCACATTTTCCCCTTTTCTGTTGCTTAAAGCCTAAAGAATTAATGAGATCATCTAATTATTTTTGTTTTCTGATCCTAAGGCTGCCATAAGCCACCATTCTTATGCATGAAATATGCAAAGGAGCATCTTGGAAGAGGTTATTTCAGTAAAGGAAAGAGGTACTAGAATTCCTGTATTCTCTGGTAATACTGAACACACTTCTGTGCTCAAAAAATCCCAAACAATCCAAATTGGAGCATCTGTAGAGAAGAGGAATTAAAGTGTTCTAGGGAATGAGAAGAGCCTGTTAGGAGAGGAAGGGAGACAAATCAGCCTGTAAGGAATAAAGACAGAGTGTGCTGAGTGTTTTGTCCTCCCTACCTCACTGGGGAAGAGAAATGAAAAAAGAATTTAATCTAAAGTGAGAGTCTGGGAGTAGAAAGATGAATAAACATACCTGTTTGTGTGCTGTAGCTCAGCAAGCGGAGGGGGAAAACATTAAAACTGAGCACTTGCTTGGTGCTTTTGGTGCTGATGTGTGTTGCAGTGCTGGTTTAATCCATGGCATCAGAAAAACAGGAAAGTGGGGAAAAAAGGAAACAAGTCATTCATGAGGAGGTTCACATGGGGGATACTTATTTATTATGCCTCTGTAATGTAACAGTTTATCTTGTTTTTATTACTTCCATCAGCTTCATCTTGTACACAGAGTTTATTTTTTAACCTCTGTTCCAAAGCATTTGTTTTAGATAAGAGGTCCTGTATTCTGAAGTGGTTATGATTTTTCCCAGCTTTGCTTATTCGTTGATGGTGGTGGGGGGTGATTTAGTGTCCCTCTGGCTGCCCAGTGGTCCCGCCTGCCACTGCTGGGGCCACGTGTCCTGTGATGCACCAGCAGCTCCTGATCAGCTTGGGGGGCAGCCACATTGGCTCCTCCTTCAGCTGGATCAGCCCTCGTGCAAAAAGGAGATGACTTGACAGCTCTGGTCATAAATGCTCTTTTCCTTGTGCTCCTGTCCTGGACTTTGGCCGTGGCACTGTGGGTGTCACCCACCTGCAACCAGCGTGCATGCTGAATTAGCAATTTACAGACCCTCTGTAAATTCTTGGAATTTTAAAATTATCTCAGAAGGGGCTTGGTATTGCAGCAGTATTTAGTGGGCAGCACTTCTACAAGGCCTCAGTTAGTGCAGGCCTGTTCTGGAAGGGAAGAGGATTTATATTCTCTGTGGGATATTTAGCTTCATCTCATATAATGGCAGGTGGTATCCTCAACTGTAGAACGCTTTTAATTTTTTAATCATACTGAGCTCTTTGCCTTAGTTTGTGAGTCATATTATGGTGGCTAATTTCTGTCCTTAAAGAATTCATATTAATCAAATTTATATTGAAGTTGCTGCATTATAATCAAAACACCCTCTTGCTCTTTCACTTGCTTAAGAAAAATTATTCAGGAATATTTAAATAGGTCTTGTTTATCCCATTCTTTAATTTGCTGCATCTCCTGTACACTCCTACTCTTTTACTAAAAAATCCTACTTAGGACCTCTTTTATACTAAGTAATCTTAATCAGCTTTCTCCCACAGCAGCCCAAATAGCAGCCAGTCCTGGTGCACTTCCCTGATAATTTTTTTCAGTAGGTTTTGCCTCATTAGCCCATAATGTAATTGCCTACTTCGTGTTTACAATGTTGTGTACTTTGGATCTGTTCATATTTGATGAGCATGTCCTCTATTAGTGTTGCTTTAAATATTTCTTCTTTTAGTAATGGGTTTGTGGAGTTGGTTAGTTTTAAATGAAAAACAAGAAAACAGAACTTAATAAAAAAGCCCCTCAGCTTTGACTTTATGTGCCTTTATCTTTCAAACCTGGATAAAGTGAAGAACTCCCCCCACAGGTGTGTGACAGGTGTGATGGCTGCACAATAGCACAGTGTGAGGATGCAAGGGAATTTGTCACCACAGTGCCAGGGGGTCTCACTGCACACCCACCTCATCCCTTTCCTCTGTCAGGATGTGTGATGGACACCTCAGGCTCTTTGCCTGAGATTGCTGCTTCCTCTCCTTGCAAATACTTGTCTCTCTCAGCAGGCTCTCAGTAATAAGTTTTGGAGTAACTCTGGTTTTCCAATCCTTTAAATTTAATCCCCAAACTCACTAGCTTTCAGACCATTGTAAATGTGTTTGCTGTTTTCTTTAAGTGTGGGAGAAGGGCCGTGAGGCTGGGATGCCTGGGATGGAGATGCTGTGTCCCCTTCTAAGCCCACTCCCATGGTGGTCTGACTGACTGTGCCGGGGCCATGGTTCATACAGGGGTAAAACATGAGCCTAATTCCTGATGAAAATGACAAAATGTGCATTTCTAAGTTTTTCTTTTTTTTTTTTCATTCTATTTCTGGAGATAATGTACCAAACAATGACTCAGGCTTTGTGCTTTCAATAATATTTCTTACTGATCGGGGGAAAAAACAGCTTTAAATTATTCCACATATCAATGGTCACATGCATCAAAAACAAGCTAAAAAAAAGCTAATGGCCTCAATCCATGAATATCCAGAAGGCAGAAAGCTTTTATAGTATAAATATATCATTTAATGAAAATACCGAAAGGAAGTGCATTTCCATGAAATTCATCTATAGAATGTTATTTTTAATAGATGAATTCATTGCTTTACCCAGAGGTATTTTTCTTTCCAGTCTTTTTCCAGACATAGAGCCTTGGTTGTTCTCTCTTTGGGGTATAAACAAAACATCATTTGCATTTGTCACACAATGTAGCAGTGAATTGCAGCAAAGCATGAATTTGACCTCCCTAATTCTCTTTGCCCTAAAAGTACCTGAAAAAGTTCCTCTTACTAGGAGGTTCTTTTGTTATATTTATTTTTGTGAGTTTAAAGGAAAAGCTCTGTCCACTTCTAGTAGCTTGATTGTGAAAAATCAGAAGTGGTTGTTGACAGAACTAATGTTGGTTCCCTCTGAGGTATAATCAGTCTCCTAATATATAATGTGGGTAAGCCCATGGCTTTTCATGTGCCTTTTTTTGGGCAAGCAGTTTGCATCACACATCAGTATAGACACTCTAGAGTAGGAGGTATTTGCTTGCTTTGTTGCCATGAAGTGACACTAAGTTCAATAGCACTTCAAAAGTTCTCTGAAGTCCTCCAGTGGAAGGGTCTCTTTCATTTGCTTCCAGGAGCTCCCACAATGAGCTAATCACTTCATAAACCTGTTTGTCTTCCAAATTAGCAAGAGCTGAACAATCCACTTGTTTCAGTGAATGAAATTGTCAGGCATGTGAAAGAAATATTAGCCATCCATTTCTATAAAACATCGACTTCTTTATCCAGAATTGCTTTTTGTTTTCATTTTTAGGCTCAGCAGTTCATGTAGTAACCTTTTCGACAGTAAGTGGCACACTGTAGCCCTGTCTTCCTGCAGAATCAGCACTTTTTGTGACTTCCTTGCTCCTCACACTTTCCCCAAGAGTGGCAGAACTGAATTGCAGCTTATATGTGTTGTATTTGCACAGAAGTTTGAAAGTGACTAAGTGGTCAATTCTCATGGCAGCAAGTGGGAAAAGCAGGGTGGAAGTTTCACAAACAAAACCTGCACCAGAATCTCCTCTTCTCAGGGCTCTTGAAATGAGCTCTGCTTCTTCCTAAGATGCAAAGGGATTGAATTTTCCACTTGGGCTGGAAAATTGTCATTGTGTTTAGAGAGTCAGAGCAACACACTGGGGTTGGCAGCCCTGCTCTGCACTGTATTGTCTGCCAAAGAAAAGGTGAAAATGCTTTTTCCACACTGTGAATCAGTTAAAATTCTGATCCAACTTCTCCAGTCTTAGCCTTTCCAGAAAAGGTTCACTTTACATATCTTAGAACTGAACTTTGGATACTTATTTTAGTGTTGTGGGTTTTAAATCCGTTGTATCAAAAGTAATTTTTGAGTAAGTAGTTCTCCTTCCAGTGTTGCCTTTTTTCCCCATCTGAGAGCAGAAACTAATGAGATTTTCTTTCATTTAAAATTCTCCTAAGTCCAGGCATTAGACACACAGTGGTAGGAACACTACATGTCTGGATTTTTTACCTAGAAAAACCACTTATGTAACACACAGCTTTTAAACAGCTTGACAAATCCAGTACCTGATGTGACTGTGACCATGCATGCAAAGTTTCAACTTGTACAAGGAGAAAAAGAAAAATAAACCCGACTGTAAATGGAAGTGCTTTCCCATCTTAACTGTATGGTATTATCATCAGTCACTAGAACCTTTTTCCAGTGTAATCTCACTTTTTTCATACCCAGTTTGCTCAGGTATATTGTAATTCCAGCATTTATAGCCTTTCATGGTTTTCTTTGTTGCTGCCTGTTAGGATATTTTAACAGTCACTGCAAGAAGTGAGTAAAACAGGTACAGCCAGGTCAGTTCTTGATACAAGTATCAAATCTTCTCAGGGAAGTGGTGAAAAGTGCATAATTAAAGTTATTTATAATGTGACTTGATAAAAAAAATTGGGAAGGAGGTGACAGTATAGTACAGTAAGAGTTTTTCTTCTCTAATTTCTATTGCTATATTTGAACTGTCCCTTGTACTATATTTTTGCAATTCAGAGGCCAGTTTAGGAACAGAATTGATCTTTATTTTGTGCAGAAGTGTGTGGTGTGTCCATATGTGTATTTTCTTAGATAGATACATAATGTAAATATGTAAGTTACTCATTACTGTGATGTTCTGCCATGTGATATTTCACACTACCATTTACCATAATTCCTCAAATTATTATTTTTTTCTTTATAAGGGCTCATAAAGGGCTCACGTTCAATTGCAAATTGCAAGTTTGGCAGAGCACATCAATTCATTACCAGGGAGGTCAGATGTTAAAAACCCTGACATATCAAAATGAGTGCTGACCTGGTCACTGAGACAGTTAGAAACAAAATATTTTAGATAGATGTTTATTTCCTCAATTTTGCTTTAAGCTACAGTCATCAATTATTTTGTAAGTCGAGAATGAATTTCTGGTGTAACTTTTTTCCAATTTTCTCTTTCATGATTATGATTAAAAAGCCTTCTGCTCATGTTATTTCCTGTCATTTGACCTCAATAGCTTTCTGCTTTTTGATACATGAAAATAATTAAATTATGATTGGATAAATAACACATCTGAAAACAGCACTGGGAAAAATAACAGATGAATATTACACTTTATAGTGCAATGAGACTGAGAAATGTTTTTCCATCTGGGTAAGATCCTGAGCTAAAGTTATCTTTTCATCCCTTTCCTCAGGAAAGAGAAAACTTGTGCAGTATGAAATTGGAATAGTGATGGGGAAAAGGCAGCTCCTCTTTGCACCTTTCCAGTAGCAGAAACAAGAAGAAAATCAGGGGATAACAGAAACAAACCTCTCTTGGTCTTGGGGCAGTTTTTAGCACTGATGGTGTATGAGAATAGACTCACAGGCTGTGAGACCAAAATCTAGTGCAGTGCTGATAAGATGTTGTAACAAACAGCAAAAAGCCACCAATACTGTTATGTTCATATTGCTCTGTCAGGTGGAGCAGCTGCTACATACATCTTAGTAAATGCTCTGAATTGCATTTGGAATCTCTCATCCCTGCCTCTCTGGGGAAATGAGTTAAAGATGTGCAGAAGAACCATGCAAATAATCTTTTTCTCAGGAAAAAGTAGCTTAATTCAAGTCAGTATTGAAAAAGAGATAAAATAGGGTTTAAGCTGTTATCATATGCAGAGATATTTGAGGTAGTAGTCTGTATATTGATGGCAATTTAGTCTGAAAATAAGTGTTTATTAACTCAAATATGTTGGACTTGAGAAATTAAACAATATGAAGATAAGAGATGCTCTACCCTGAATGATAATGTCAGGCTTGGTAAATGCCAAAAATGCAAATCTGTGAACAGACCACACCAGCCAGGACAAGGAGAGAGAGCAGCCAGGAAAACACCCACAGAAGACACTTTGAGAGAGGCAAAATTGGCTCACCCTCTGAAAGAAAACCAAAACAACAAATCCAAAACAACAAAGACAAAAGGCTAATATAGAATTTAAATACTGGATTAAGTTGCTACTTTATCCCTCGGGATCTGCAAAGTAAAATTAACATTTATTGCTCCCTTTGAGTATAAGATTGGTTATAGAGCTTTATTCAGATGATGGAGTTTGATAGACATAATCTAAATCTGAAGTACATGGTAGGAATATGTTTGTGTAATCTTCAAAATATATAAACTGGGGCTTTTGTCTGATGGTTTATTTAGAGGTTTTTTTACAAAACTTTTCTTCTTCTGTCAGATGAAGTGCCTACATGATCATAGATTCTGCAAAACTATTGTACTCTTTTCTGATTTTACTGAGTTTTATTTGCCTTTAGGATGACTACAGAGGAGGCATATTTGGATTAAAACAATAACACCAGAGTGGTGTCAGTGAACAGAAGTGGTACTACACCTAAAGCTATGAAGGTTATTTTGTGGTGACACAGTTTTCCAAACATACAGTAACAAGAACATAATTTAAGCGTTAAATTCACTTTGGAACAGGAGGAAATACTAAAATAAAATCATTATATGTTGCAGTAGTTACCTTATTTGCTACTGAAATGCAGTTGTTTCTGGGGATGTGCTGTAGCTCTGCAAATAGCCTGGAACATTTTAAAGTTTGAGAATAACTACAGTGAGATAAGTAGAATGAAAATACCAAAGTGCACAAGGATACCTTGGTTTGTCCCAAATATACTGGAGAGTAACCATGGGGTATTGATGTAATATGTCCTCCAGAAAAATACCAGAGCATTGTTTATATAGTACTTTTTCTTTATTTAAAACCATTTCATTTTGGATTAGCATGTGTGAGAGTTTAACAAGCATTGACAAGGCCTGACCATGCCTTGGTGGTGTCCATCTGAAGCACATTATCAACACTAGTAATGAAATTTGTCATTTCTGTGTGAGCATTAAAAAATCTCCAAAAACAGTGAATTGCTTGTAAGTAAGAGTGGATATTATTTCTGTCCCAGCTCAGAAAGAGTTTCCTTTAGATGATATATAATAATGCTTCTTTTTTTGGATGTTTTTTATAAATTTTGTTTAAAAATTTAATTTCCAATCCACTGATAATCAGTAGCATCTACTCCTTTCTACTGTAATCGATCTTGTTAATTCTATAAAGAGTCTGTAGGCATTTCTTTTGCATATTGTGTTCCTTTGTGTGCTTGAAAAACTCCTGCCATACTGTATATTATTCAGCCATTTGTGGCTTGAAACCCTGCCTAAATGCTGGCTTATGTTTCCCCATTTTCAAGCCGGAGCTTTTTATGTCTCACAACTCAAGTCTTGCAGCAATAACACTGAGTTCCTGCTATGGTTAAAAAAACACCACCCATTTGAAAATATCATCTGCCACCACTTTATTGCACAATGAATAGATTTACTTTGGAGAGTTGCAATATCTCATGTGACTCTCTAGCTGTTTTTTAGGCATGAAGTTTTTATATAAGTTCTGAAATAGTTTTGCATTCTATGGCTGATTACTTTTTGAAAAAGTCAAAGTGGAAGATTTCTGACTGAATTCCGCAGGTAGGAGAGCCTTCAAAAAGTCCTTTTTGTATTTGTTCATTGTACTGCTATTAAGCCAAACTTTGCAGAGACTTCACTGCTTGGAAGTACTATCTCTGTTCTGTCACCAGCCTTATCTGTTAAATCCCAATGAGTGTGAAAAATGAGAAAAATCTGGGTTTACTTGGCTGTTTCAGCAGTGTGTTGAGAATGGCCAGATTGCTGCAGAAGATGACTCTCTTGGAAACCCTAACAGCCCAGCCTTCTCATCTGTAGATACACAGAGCTCATCTGAGTGTGTAAATAAAAATAAATAATGCAGTGAAAAAATATGCAGAGTATTTTGCTGAAGTGTTTCAATTTTGGATTTGCCATAACTAATTTAAATCTTCCGCTGGGATTTATGCAGGCAGGAGGGTCAGGTTTACAATGTTTATAATTTAAAGCTTTTCTGCTACTGCACCTTTTCTACTTTTATATCCTGTCATGATATCTTTTTGCTGGAAAGAAAGTTCTTTTTATTCCCTTTTCCTTTTCTGCTTTGAAGAGAACATTTGCTTCTCCTTTTATATGAGGTAATGAGATCAGAGTAGCTCTGGATTCTTTAAATCAATCTAATTTGGCTTCTTTTGGTGGATAGAATATCCTTCTTTTGCACAGGCCTTTCATTTCTTTGTGCAGCAGCTCCATTTCCAGCACTAGGTACCTGTGAAAAATGCGTATTTTATGATTGGTTTTTCTCAAATATTAAAATGAATATTATATGTGTTATGTTAGAAAGTTATGCTGTATTAATTTTCTTAAGTAGTGTGTTAAATATAGTTTTAAGTTATAATGTTAAAATAGAAACTATGCTATGTAAGATACTTTTTTTAAAGAAAGGACTTGCAGTGAGCTAGTTACCACAGGACACCTAAATCTTTCAGAGAAAAAGAATTTATTGCTCTGTTATCAGAAGAAATGAACTTCCTGCCTCGCTCAGCCCTGATGACGCCGTTAGGATTAAGAGGAAGAAGTTGACACTGACCAGACAGAATCCTGTGTTTAAATGGAATTTATGCATCACGTATGAGATGTATGAATATGCCACAGACTATTGTTTTTAAAGGTTAATCCTCTGTTAATGGGTGTCCTTTTCCGGGCTTTTGCTGCCCAGAAGAAGGTACCCAGACATCTGTAACTCTTTGTTTCTATTGTCTCATATTGTCCTAGTCTAAATTGTCCAAATTGTTATTACTCTAATCATATTACTATTTTTATAACCATTTTATTACTATTAAATGTTGGAACCCAGAACATCCCTCTGGCTGTCCTGAGCAGCCAAGACCCCTGCCAGGGGTCTCAGAGACCCTGGCACAGAGCCCAAAACACCTGTGGTTTTGATTATGACCCGTGGAGCAAATTACCAACCTTACATGAAGATCAGCAAGCCACAACAGTTTAGGTAGAATAATAGTGAAGCTATCACAGGGTGGAAAAGTAGATTTTGGCATTTTTGGTATGGGGGTTCAGGGGGCAAGATGGAGAGAACTGGGTGTGTCCAGCCTTTCTCCTTCTTCTTCTTCTTGGCCTTCATCTTCTGCTGTGATGTTGGCACTTACAGATTGGTTTAGAGTAGAAGCTCACTAAACCATAGTTTAGTAGGTATTGGAAAGTAATTGAAAACATTGTATACGTAGTTTTTAGTATAAAGACATAACACTGCCCCAGGGGCAGGCAGAGTGCCTGGAACTGTCCTGCTGGATGGACCTCGGCAGGACAGGAGAAAGAATTTTACAGATAAGATACAATAAACAACCTTGAGACCAAGAAATGAAGAGCTCTGACTCCTTCTTCAAGAGCCGGGCTGGGAAAAGAAACTTTGGAACTTTTCTCGGGGTCACTCTGACAAGCTAAAGATCCCGACAATTAAACTTTTAAAATTTTTAAAACGAGTGATTGGCGTTTTCCACAGTACCTCACGTGCCTATTTAATTCCCAAACCCCAGCGAGCGGTTCTCAGTGCCGTGTGCTCTGTCTCGCAGGCTGATCCACGGCGGGCAGCTGCTGAACGGGCTGGCGGGCCCCACGGTGATGAACGCCGCTCCCTTCCTTTCCACCACCTGGTTCTCCCCGGACGAGCGCGCCACGGCCACGGCCATCGCCTCGCTGCTCAACTACCTGGGCTCGGCCGCCGCCTTCCTGGTGGGGCCGCTGGTGGTGCCGCCGCCCAACGGGACGGCCCAGCTGGGAGCGCCCTCCAACACCCAGCACATCAAGGACCGCATCGAGGCCGTGCTCTACGCAGGTGAGACTAAACGCAAAATCTTCGTGCTCTCCTGTGTGTTGGTGCTTGAGATTCACTACCCTCTAGTGGCTGGTTTGCACAGGATCTAGTCTCTGCCTGGGGGAAGATAATTTAGTCAGGAGGATTAATTTTTTAAATAGCCTTTTGTACAGACTGACTTGAAAAGAAGTAGTTCGGTTGTTTGCATCGGCTGAACTTGGGAGAAATGTCTTCTTGGAGTTTCCCTGAGCTTCAAAACTGGTTTTTGCTTATTGAATTTTCATTAAAAATTTGTTTCCATGACAAGTTGGGTTTCTACTACTGTTTCTGTAAGGATGGAAATTCAATAGTCTTTTAGCATGAAATTCTATTCTGCATTAACTGAGCCTTAATTTATGACCTGCATGTGCCTTTCAAATGTGATTAGATAATTAGTATTTCAGAATCCACAGAATCAGAAACATTGAAATTAAAACATGATAGATTTTGGTTTTAGCTAAAACCACGTAATTCTTACTGGTGAGCAATTTCAATGAAGTGACAACAGTTTAGTGGAAAAAATCACTGATATAAAATTCGCCTGATAAAACTTGGGGTTTTTATCCTTGCTCTTTTTAATACAATGGTTTCTATGCCTCTTCCTGTCACTCAAAAAAATTAGCAGCAAACTTTAAGGAAATAGAATTGGTTAAGTGGCTAAAGTGTCTACATTCTAATTTTTAGTGAATATAATTTGGTACAGCATTTAAGAGTTGCATCTGATAGGGGTTTTCCCCTCTTATAATTGCATCCTCTGAAATCCAGCCAGGAGTTAGTCCTAAGTGTTCCAGAAGTCCTAACATATATATACTGTGTAGTTTATGTGGAAGTTTAGTGGATTGAGTTAGCTGTTTGTGATCATTTATTCCTGGACGTTATCCTTACGGAAATTTGTCAAGTTAATATTCCTGTTGGGCGAGGGCCACTTTAATGTTTGTTTTAAAGAAAGTGTAATAGAATTCGGATCATGAGTTCAGCAAGTATTTTTGAGTAAGCTACTTTTTACTGGACTCAAATGGAACAACAAGGAAATTCAGGTTTAGCTAACCCTTTTTCACAAGTAAATATGGTGTTAGGCTCTGAAAATCTCCTGGCAGATGAAAATGTCTGATGTGAAAGAAGGAAAAACGAAAGTAAGTCAGGTTTTGTCCTGAGGAGCCCTATATAAGGGGAGGAAAACCATAGCAATTAGAGAAGTGCTGTAGCTCTCCCTCTGCAGATTTTACAGGGAGAGGAAAGAATTCATCTGCCTAAGGAAATACCTGCTGTGCTTGTAACCACTGTTTAGAGTCTGGTAGCAGTAGAAATGTTGCCTTCAGCAGTGCATCAGATTCACATTCTCTTCTGTTCTCTTTTGGGAGGTTTTCCTAAGCATTTTCCTCAGAAACAGGGACGGATGTTGCCACCAAGGTTCAGGTCTTGCCTGCCTCACACCTCAGCAGGGCTCTTTCTACTTTTTTGATCTGGCAAGGATGTGGGAACACCCTTGTAGACCTGTTTGGGATCACTGGTCCCAGCAGGCAATGATTCTGCAGCAGCTCTTCAGCTTCCTAGGAATTGTGTTTTGTGGGGCAGCTGTATTTTTCACTTAGTATTTGAACGTGCTTTGAACAGAGATAGTTTCTTTGTGCTGGTGTTTGTGTCCTATGGGATGTGTATTTTCAGGAGCTGCAAACCCTGTAGCTGTTCAGACAATGACAGAGAGCTGCTTTGTGAACATTGCTGGCCTGCAGTGAATCACAGTAATGATGGAAAACCTCCAAGTGGTTTAAAATTGCTAAGAACTGTCAAAGAGGAGTTTGCTTTGAATCCCTCGTGGGATTTGTTCTGTCTCAGCTTAGCCCTGTTTCCCTGGAGAGCTGAAGACACAAGGTTCCTCTGACTGCTGCCCTGTGCTCTCTTGTGCCACATGGGGTCCAGAGGTGGAAGGACAGCTGCTCTGTGGTGGGTAACAGTGAACAGACAGCTCTGTTCACCTGTGGGACAAAAAAATACCTGGTAGGTGTGGTAGGGTACTATTTGTCCTTTTGAACAGCTGCGCAGAAAACTAGGCTCAGATTGACATCACAGATTAGAAGCAAAGATTTTGCAGAATGTAGAAGAGCAAGAATTGCTGGACAGAAATGTCCCACTTCCCCACTTCTTCAGCCAGTGTGGTCAGGTTTGGTGACTTGTTCTTTCAGATACTATGGGAAAGCCAGTTTCACAGGGTAAGCACTCTGCATTTCTAATGAGCATGTTGCTTTTGTGCGAGCTAGCATTAAATAAGCAGCCTCCAAAAATTAGATGATGTCTTTTAAAAGACAGTAACGATGTGAATTGTTGACTTGGGATCAGTAGTGTGCCAACAGTGTGCAGATTTTCCAAGGACTTAAGCTCAAACATGATTACGAAGCAATTGCTTATAAACCCATTCTGAAATTGCTCTGTTAAGTCCAGTCTCTTCTGTGTTTTAATAAATTGCTGTTCCTTTAGCTCAAACATGGACTCAGAGCTCAGCTGAATTGCCACAGCCTCTTTCTATGTCATCCGTGTTGCTGCACATTCTGGTTCACAGCTCAAGTAATATGGGTGTAGCAGATCAGGATTGAATTGTATTACCTGGATCGTGTAAGGAATGAGTTATTCCAGACTGCAGCCAGAGCCTTTAGCTTTGTACTTTCCTAAATATCAATGTAAAATTATTATTTGTTAAAAAAAAAAAAAAAGAGGGGTGTGTGTAAGGGGCCCTCATGCACCCTGGAATATTCCCACAGAACAAGGTGGGGAGGAGAGCTTTTGGGATTGAAGAGGTTTTTGTGCTATGAGTAGCTTGTCTGAAGGAAAAATACTTTGTTATCAAGGAGTCTTGAACCTCTTTTTTTTTTTTCCCTTTCTTTCTTTGTTTTTTTGTTTTTTTTTTTTTTTTTTTTTTTTTTTTACACAAGCATCATGGTGCCTGCTTCCTAGGCTGTGATGCAGGCATCTCTCACATCACAAGTCACTGTGGTGTGATACCCAGCTTTTGTGAAGCATTCCAGTTTCACTCCTCAACAAGTACACAGATGTGTACATATCTGTGTCTCTGCACACTAATTTATGAGTTGCCCCATTTAATGTACTTTGCCTTGTTTGAGAGCATTCATTGCACTTTTGAGAAGCTGGCAGCTTCTAAAGAAGAGCCTCTCTCTTGTGACTGCAGCTCCCTCGTTCTCAGCATTGACCTATTTCTTACCTTCTCAATTTTGCTTCCGCTCACTACTTACCTGCCCAGGAAAAGTTTTAGATTGTATTCCTCTTTCTCTAATCTGGTAAATTAAATTATGGCAATAAGGGTGTAGGTTTCTTATTGAGGAAGGATTTCAATACATTAGATGTGTTTGGCAGTACCTGGACTTTTGTTAGAGGTGTAAGTATTGTATACAAAGCTAAGATGGCACTAAAAACTCATATTCTTCAACAGAGGGAGATGCTTTTGTTTCCACTGTGAATTTATCACTTTTCATTTAGGCATGGAGCAGAGCTATCTAGGCAAATTTGTTAGCCTGAAAAGTATAACACTGGGAAACATTAAAGAGTTGCAAGAAGGTACTGCAAGGACAGCATCCTGAACTTAGTAATTAAAAAAAAAAAAAAAAAGACAAAAAAAGAAAAAAAAAAGGTTACTGTACTGCTCCTACTACAGCAATTTGACTGGTAGAAATCTTGAGGCAGTGCACAGATGGGCACCTGTTATGAAATATTTCTGTGATTTAAATATTTCTGTGATTCTGCAGAATAAAACTTGGCCTTTCCCCTTGCAGTATGAGAAGGGCACTTTAGTACCTTGGACAAAATTGATGGGATTGTGTGATCACATTCTTGATTGGCTATACCTATCTGCAATCTTAAATCTTCCTTTAATATGTGATTAAAATGTGTGTAATATATATGTCTGTAAACCTGTATGTAAACTAGAGGCAGGAGGTGGGGAGATAAACAGCTTTTACTAAAGAGCTGTGTAGAATCATCCTGTAGTGACAGAGCATCTCATCCCTTTCTTAGGTCTGGGGTGATCAGTTACTGCCAGGTCTTTATTCAGTGATCATGGTGTCCAAAACAATGTGCACAAAGATAGAAATTAATCTGTTTTCTGAAGAGCAGAGGAGTAAGATCGAGTTTAAGTGCCCTTGGCCCTTGAAACATGCAGCTACACCACAGCAGGAAAAGAGACACCAAGTAATTCAAAATGAGTCCTTTAGTATTTGATGATGAAAAATGGCATTGTCACACTCCCGATATGCCTTTTTTCCCATATGCCAAATAGAAGCATTCATTTCCCTTCTCCATCTCCAGCTGATCCATTTAGACTCTGAGTGTTATTTACTTTTCAGTTTCCTGAATTTATTTTCTTCTAGTTTAGCAGAAGACCTGGCAAAGTGCCATGTTCATACTGATTTATTAAAAAAGAGAAGAAAAAAAAGAAAATTAAGGCAATTGAGTATCCAGCTCTGCTGGAATTTATTTGTGCTGTCAGTGAACACTCCTTTGTTATAAGATCACAAGTTCTTTTAAGATAACACTTCAGCTATACATTTTTCTCTCTATCAGCAAAGAATCTTGTTTTCAAAGGCAATAGGAGAAATACTGGGATTGAGGACTGTGGAGAACATGATATATATTGTAAAAGGCCTGTAAAACAAATTAATTAAACTGACTGTGGGTAGAGTTGTTTCTCTTCAGAATGTCTGCTCATGGGACTTACTGTTTTCTATGAAGTGCTCATCACTTCTCAAGCTCAGGTTCAAACTTCTGCTATGAAATTTTTCAAAGATTTGGAATTCCTGCTGCTAAACAAGCAGAGCATCCACAAACAGCTGTATTCTTTCTTTTTCCCCCTCTTACCTGCACTTTTTCTATTCATGAGCCATGGTTGCTTCTGCCCTTTGCTCTTTATATTCTGTTGCCATGTAGTACTGTTTGTGTTGGAACTGCTGCCTTGCTTGACCTTTTGTTTGCCTTCATCATCTTGTGCAATGAATAATTGTTATTGCATGCCCTGGGGCTTCCCCAGTCCCATCTGTTTCAAGTCTCTAGCATGCTGTTACCTGCACTGAGCTACTTCATTGAAAGGAAACGTGGCCAAATCCTCATATTGCAGTTCTCTCTGAAGAGAAAAAGCAAAAGCTTTCCTTTTGCTTCACTGAGTTCTCTGTGTGTGAGCCTTGTTCTCTGCAGCACCTATCACTGGAATGGACTGCCAGTCTCACTGATTCTCCATCTCAATTTGAAATCTTGTTTGGGGAAGGAGAAAGAAATTCCTCCTTGAAGTTACGGAATTCTGTTGTCAGGAGCAGTCAAGCACTTGTGATGGGATTTATGTCTCAGAGGCGGGCTGATAACAGCACTGCAGTGAAATAAGTCTTTCAATGCTAACATCTGTTCTTGGTTTTGTTTTTCTTTGCCCTTCTGTTTAGAATTTGGAATGGTTTCCCTGATATTTTCTGCAGCGTTGGCCTACTTCCCCTCGCGCCCTCCGTTCCCCCCCAGCGTGGCTGCAGCGAGCCAGCGCCTCAGCTACAGGAGAAGTTTTTGCAGACTCTTAAGGTAGGACCTCATTGGGTTTCCACTTCAAAGCAGATCAGTGCCTAAGTAAATAAAAACAAGTGTGCTTTAATCTTCTCATTGAGCAAACAAGTCAGTTTGTAGTACTTTTAAACAAAATAAAATTAAATATTAATGTCAAGACATAAAAGGATGCTAACTGCTAAAGAGCAGACATTAAATTTTAAACCACTGTGTGTATCTCCACTCTTCATGCCAGTCCTTCAGCACCAGCAGTGCTTTAGTCATCCTGTTAGCATGGCTTTTCTTATGCAATGCTTCTGTTACATCAGGTTATACAAGGTTGTTAAAAGTGAGCAGTGAGAAAATAGTGAATAACACTGGGCAAAACTAACTTCTAAGTCGTTTTTTTCTGTACTTATTATATTGGAATGAATTTGGTGTTTACTTGTCTTTTGAAGGATTATTCAGCTGCTTTCATTCAACCATAGAAGCAATGAATGAATTATCTAAAACTGTTATATGATCTATTAAATCTCATTAATTGTACGTTAAAATATTAAGTGGGAATAGGAAAAATGTTTTCAGGTGTGTTTCTGGATAGGCTCAAAGGTGAGCTAGCTTGCTTTGAAGTTTTAGATTAAAGAAAAAGAGAGGTTATAAAGAAAGAGACATTATTGCAGCTTCTCCCTCTTGGGTTCTTTTGGTAAGACACAGTCCCACTTCCCCCAGTGTTTGTACAGTGTCTTGTGTAATGTAAATATGATCTGTGAGGAGTAGCTAAAGCAACTGTAATATTAAGGGTGTATAATTGTGAAGGCCATGCCCTGTAGAATGATACTGCACAGAGGAACTTCTGGGGCAAAGAAGAGCTGCTCCCCTGGTACAGAGTATGACTGACTTCACTGGGAAGCTTCTGACTCTTGCTGTAATTGTTTGTTGAGTGATGTAGGAGCTGAATCTGCATATAAAGGGTTGCTTGAAGCTCAATAATTGTGCAGCTTTAGACATTTAGTTACTGCAGGCCTATTGTGGGCTGTACTTTCAATAATTGTATTTAGAGCCAGTGAAAACAACTCATCCCTTGTCACTGGGTTTTGTTCTGTTTTTGGAGGCTTTTTTTTTTTTTTTTTGTTTGGGGGAGTAAATAGTTGGCAGGATGCTTAATCCTGTGTGTTCATCCTGGAGCAGGCTGGCACTCAGGAGGTGTGAGTACAGCTGGGTGGTTAGTCTGCTAAGTGACTGATTCAGGGTATTAAAAAATAGCAGTTCTCTTAAGGACACTTATCACACACAATAGTGCTGTTCTGCACCCAAGCTGATGTGCCGTTAGACCCTGCCTGAGGGCTGTGTTGTAAAAATGTTGCTGTTGAACAGAAATCCAAACAGCAACTGGCTTTGCAGGTGAAATATAAAATTTTAGTTGACACTGCTCCGTTTGGGAGTTTTATAACCATTAGATTCCATGTTTAAAGTGTTGTAAACAGTGAACCTGAGATACTGGTAAGGTCAGGATGTAAACGGCAAAGCTGGCTTACTGTTAACAATAACTAGTGAAACTTCAGAAAACAAACTGGGCTTTTCAGTGATGACTATAGTTTACAGTGTCTCCAAGAACAAAGAGGGCTTTTTTAAAATGTGGACAGGTAGATAATTATATCTCTCTTCCCTCGGGTCTTGCATTCTTCCATGCTACCCTTTATCAAAGGCACTTCTTCATTCCTCTGCACATGAAACAATCAACAGTTCATTATTAAGCCCACTTATCTTGGGGAGCTGTTCAGTAACAATCTGTCATGCAAGGGAGTTTTATAAAAGAAAATGGTATCTGCCATGCTTCAGGAGGAATCCATCATCTGGTTCATTAGGCTTCTACACTCTGTTGCCTGCCTAATCTAGGCTTCATCTTGGCTTAGAGAGCCTTTCTTTAGACTTGGTGGTGTAGACTGAAGGTAACCAGCAGATGAGTACCAGGAAATCATGATTTCCTTTTGTAGAATTACCCTTTGGTGTGAGAACTGTGTGTAAGGCACTCAGGATGTGTGTGAGCTGGTGGGCTGACCCAGCAATGCACCAGATACAAGCATGAGAATTGAGATGTTCATCATTTCTCTGTCTTCTCCACCAAGCTACAGTTTTATTACTTCAAAATAAAGCAACATTGAAGTCACTGACCTTTTCTCCTTGGACACCAAGGGGATCTATCACATCCTTGCAACTCCCATACTCCTTCATGCCTTCAGGTCCTTTGGCAGTCTTCTACGTGAGCTGCTTCTTGCAGAGTTATTACACCATCAGCAGAGGTCAGCCATCCCCTGTGGGCCCTTTTTGGGGGACTTTCTTAGGAACTTGAGTCTTCCTTCTGATTTGGAGGGTTCCTCCTTCTGACAGATTGTTACAATTAGTTGATGTCTCATTATCTCCTGATACCAGCTCTCTCAGTCTGCAGTGGGAGACAACAGATTGGTCATGGTTTGGGAGCTAAGCCCAAATCTTTTAACAGTCTATCACACACTGTGACAAGTGTAAGTTTGAATTTCCATTAGAAAATGTGCGGTGCCCTATCTCAGTTTCTTGGGTGAAGCAAATATGACTTGTATTTATTTCCCCAGTTCAGGATATTCCACAAACTTCAGTGGAAAAAAATTCTAATACAAGTAAATGGTTGATAAGTCTTAAAACCTGCATTTAAAAATGTGTTGTGATTTTTGATTTGAAGTAATAAGATACTTTTAGCCAGTTACATGGCTTTTATATTTTCTAGGGACTATGTAAGCAATTTTGAAATTTTGTATCAGGGATTTTATGCATCATTATTGCTTTAATGACACTTTCATCAACAACACCATCCAGTAATGGAAGCTGCTCAGAATGTGCCTGATGTTAATAGGCACTGTCAAAGTTACTCTGAAAAAGATGACTGACTTTGATGGGGCTCCCCTCTGAACCAGCCGTCTTACGGATTCTAGTGGCATTCGGTTTCTGAAAAAAACAGAATAAAAAATCAATTCATATCCCAGCAGAATGGTTTAGCAGGGAGGCTAATTCTGATATCCTGTCATTGCTGATAGGATGGAAAACAGTGTGGGTCCAACAGCTGATGGTGTGACAGACAGCACATTTTTCTACTTTCAGTGGAGCAATTGCAAAATTGCAAAAGCTGTGCACAAGTGACTGGAGCCATGAGAAGTGGAGCTGCTACTGAAGATATGTGTTTGGAATGACTTTAGGCAGCACGAGGTATTGCTGGGCAAGGGGGCAGAATGACACCTGGTGATCAGTATCTCTGTCACTGCAAGGCTCCCTTTCTCCTAGTCACCTTCCTTGTTGTGGAGACCAGGCAGGGGAGCAGGCTCTGTCCCTGGAGATTGTCATCATACAGAGCTGTTACTGTAGGAATTGGTACTCGGGGTTGGATGTGGCACAGAGCAGCTATCCCACATCACAGGCTGTCTGGTTGCTTGAGTGACAGAAAACAAATACACCACAGAAAACACTGCTCAAGTAAAGGACAAAATTCTCCCTCAAAAGTAGCTCATTAATGAAGTTGAGGTCCAGCTAGCCAAAGATTTTTAATATTCAGCCAAGTGTTATTTCAGAATACTGCATTCAGACTTGTTTCCTCTTAGCAATCCACAATATGGCTCTATAAGGTCCATGCAAAATTCCCTTTTATTTTATTTGACAAATGTTGAAATGGCTTTCTCATGGATAGTATTAAATAGCATCAAATACCAAGGTGATACAAGATAGACTAGGATAAGAGTATGGCATTCTTAAAAAAGGAGAAAAGTTGTTAGGAAGACAGTAGCATTCCGAGAAATATAACTAATGTATAGAAGAGCTGAAAGTTTGAGTGTTGTTTTTCTTTGCATTGAAAGATAAATCTGACACAAATGGTATTGAAAGCAGAGGATATGTTCATGGGATGGGAATGTGTTGTTCAAGAAGAGGATGTGTGAAAAAGAACAGTGGAAAAAGCACTGGCTGCTTGTGTTGTGTGCAGAGCATCTAAGGGAGTAAAACAGCGTAAGCTGAAAACTTACAAATGTTTTGGAGTGTAATTGAATCTCTCCCTCCCTCTTGGCTTTTGTAACTGTGTGCTATCAAATTGCCACTGCTTGCCAAGGAACTGGTACTGATCAGGATCAATTTTATGTAAATTGTTTTGACCAGAGGGAGCCATGTTTCAGGTTACACAGATACCCCATGGGATAACTGACCTTGGAATCACTGTAAAATCTCTTCAGTTTAAAATATCACTGTTTCAGATTCCAAAGTATATTTTCTTTCCCATTTGAGACATTTTTGAGGAAAACTTGGATTTCTCTTAGCAAGGACTTCACATTTGCTTTCAGTTATGGTGAATGGGGGAAATTGTTGGTTAAATTCCTGTTTAGCTCTATACATTGAAGATGATGATACAGCTTTGACTGTTTCACTTTCACTGAATACTAAAGGTTGAATAATTGGGGGGGGGGGGGAAGCAAATATGTTGACTATTTAGAGTAGAGTATTATAGCTGTCTCTTGTTTTTGTCAGTTCAAATTGTCACAATTTTCCACTCTTGCAACTGTATCTGTCTCATTTCCAGAGCTTTCCTTGTGTTTCACCAAAATAAAGAGAATTAAAACAGGCTTGGGGTTTTTTTGATCTTTTAAGTGCAGTTCAAGAGGGATGAATCTCTGATTTTATTTTTGAAATAAGCTTTTAATCTTTTAAATTAGTGCTTATTATTCCTAACATACGCTTAGGCTAAGTAGGTTGCCCATGCCAATGCATGGAAGAATTGCTTGCAGAAATGAGAAACATATGAGCCCAGCATGTTACAAAAATCTTTGAACTGTGTGGAGAGACTGGCTTTTTCTATTATCAGTGCTAAGGTGGTAGCATATCAGCCACTAGGAATTCAGTGGCATGGCTGGATTCCTTTCTTGTTTTCCCTGGCTCACTCCTGCTTCAGACCTTTTCTGATTTTCTTGATGGGCAGAATATAGATTCTAGGCTGTGATTTACTCTCCTGGCTAATCTTGGTGCAGTTTGTAATATAAGCTGAGGCTAATGGCCACGTTTTATCTTCCCAGCAATTTCCGATTCTTGATGATTGCTTTGGCCTATGCCATACCACTGGGTGTTTTCTCTGGCTGGTCTGGTGTTCTGGATTTGATATTAACACCCATTCATGTAAGCCAGGTAAGTATCTCCTGACTGATAATCAGCAGCTGTTTTGTAAGTGGCATGTTTTTATTTTGCACTAGCATGCAGTTTTATCAGATTTTTATGTTTAACATGCTGTTAATACGTATGGACCGCTTTACTCCCTGAAATTTTAAACAAAATGAACTGTACCTTTGGCATCCCAAAGTGTCAAAACTCTCCCTGCTGACTCTCCATCAGTGGTGAGTGTTTTCAGAACTGTACATGCCTTTTAACAAAAAGGAAGAAGTAGGTAAAAAATGGGAGTATTGTTGGCTGCTGCGTCTCTAGTGAAAGGAAATAATCTATGCATGGTAGAAAAGATGAAGTGGGGAGAAGATGATTTCTAAGCTTTTGATAGAGTATTATAAAAAAACAGAGTCAGATTCCATAAAGAGAGGTCACATTTAGGGCATAGACTACTTAGTCTTACTTTCTTGTGGTGAATTTATTTCCTTTCCCAGAAAAAGCCTTGCACTTTAGAATATTGTAGAGAGCTCTTGTTAGCAGTTTGGAGCTCCTGCCCAACACTTGTTTTGAAAGTAACACCATCTTGTTTTCTGAGCTTTAACACATTTCTCTATGTTCTGTTTTGTTTTTTTTTCCCTGTCAGGTGGATGCAGGCTGGATTGGATTTTGGTCTATAGTTGGAGGTTGTGTTGTTGGCATAGCAATGGCAAGGTAGGAATAATTACAGGTCCTTCTCCATTTCTTCAACTGTGATTGTCATTTAGTTTATCCTCTTAAGAACAGAACTTGTTTTCTCTCTCATCTTTCAGAAACTTGAAATGGAAAATTCCTTTTGGGTTTATAATGTGTTTCTAGTAAAGCAATAATTCATACCATCTTAGTGGTTGCTGGGGATTGAGAACTCCACATGCATATACCTGAATTTGAAAGTCAGATTCTTGTTCCTGACAATGGCTTCCTGTATGCTGCTTTTAAAGACAGCTCTGGTGAATTCAGCTGCATGGTATGAGGGGGAAGAACCTCATTGCAGCACATTTGGAAAGCATTGAAGAAATTTTCTGTCTCCTTCCATTAACACTTTTGGGCATATTGTTTCCCAAAAGCACAGGCAGCCTACCCACAATAACATTTTGTTCCCTCACAGAGAAATTATTCTGGGCCCATTTTGGGCAGGTTGCTGGATTCCTGCATAGCCTAACTATTTTCTGCTGTATCCTATGGGCTACAGTATGGGTGTGTTTGCTTTTTGTAAATACAGACACAGCTGTCTCTGACCATCATGAAAGCTGATGACACAGGGAGTGGAACAGCAAGAATAGGATTGCCCTTCCAAAAGGCTGATGTTTCTCATTCATTGAGGTCCACTTTAGGAAGAGGGATGGTGGGAGGGAGAAAAAGTCTTTTAGGAGGTCCCTGAGCAGTGAGTTTATTATGTGATTAAAACCAATCACATGTTCCCCCCTTGCTTTGGGATATCTGAGCATTGTCCTGGCTTCTCTGTGTCCACTCTTTAGATTCCATGTGCAGATATCTGCAATTGTTGCATCATCATGGTGCTGTGGATGGAGAGAGTGATCTTTTTAAGACTCTCTATTTTCTTTTGGAAACTCTCTTGTTTTCACTTGCTGTGCTTCATCAGAGTACACAATGCATAAAGAAATGTGAGGTTTCACATCCTGACGTTTTGCAGGCTGCCTAGCAACTGCAACAGGGAGAGGGAAAAACTCCTGACCTAGGGAAAAGAAACAAGTGCTTCTCTCCCATCCACTCCAGATGCAGGCCAAAGGACTTCATCTAGCCAAACAAAGTTCATGCCCTGATTTCCTCAAAAAAGAGTTGCTGTTGATTAGCCAGGCTCAGATACAATGTTCTCTCTGTAAGAGAGTAGATGTTTAAAAGCAACTGCTGCAAATGACACAGATGCCATAGGTTGCACGTTGAAGCAGGTAGACTGCCATTTTTCATCATGAGTTAATCTCTAGTATATTTGCAGCGTTTCAATAGTAGGGCTTTGAAGCTCACTTAACTTTACTGGGAGAGAATCTGCAAACTCTATGTCAACATGCAAATCTCAGTCTTTATGGTAGATTAATTTATTTAATATGCTGTCTGGGTTTACTTTCAGGAAATGCAGGCCATCCCTTTAACTGCTTCAAAATTGATTTCAAACCTTGTTGAATACCTGTATTTTGTAGCATTTAGTAAATTTAAGAAATACCAATAGTCTGTCTCCAAATATGTCTTTCTAACTTGGGCGATGCACAGTTCAGATGGGAGGGTTTGCATACAGAAAGGGAGGGAGGAGGTGATTTGTCACTTCTGATGGATGACTCTCCCTCCTAGGCCTATTCAGCATTTATCTGTGTAGGGTTGAATCAATGACGAGTCTGACTGTAATCTGCTGAAAGTTGTAATTAGGAAAATTAAGTAATGATTCTTGTCAAAGCTGACAAGTTGATATATTTCAGTGTCAGAACTGTGATTTGCCAAGCAAGCAGCTCTCTCCCTTATCCACCTCTCAAGAAGCTGTTAGTTTTGGGGTGGATTTTTTTTCATTTTTTTTTTCTTCTGCTGATTTGTTAAAGCAAAATTGGTGCATCTTAGGAATTTGCTCCTTCCATTTTTGTCAAGGCCGATTCTGTAATTTAGAATTTTTAACAACCTGAGCCTTGCCCTTGAGCATTAGGTCCTGTACATCACAGTAGGTGTTAAATCATCTGTATTTAAAGTAATGCCCAGTTTGGAAATTTGTTTATCTATCTTCAAAATGTTTCAAGTTTCTCTCAGCATTATACATAAATCCTTCTACTCTCCACCCACTGCTGTCCTGATAGCCATGAACTTACATGTTTAGCTAATGTGTTTGATGCATTTTTATCATTGAAAAGCCTGGCCTATTTTGGGCAGCTGGTAGGTGCTGTACCCTTTGCTGGCAGCTTTCAAATGCTACTAGTTTGAAGAAAAGCAGTGTCAAAGAGCAGCATTCCTATAATTGCATGGAAACAGAAATCTTTTCTCAGATTTTTAAATTTTTTTTCCCCCCACATTTGCCAAGGATCATAGATATTTCTGAGGTTTTGTCCTCTGCAGCTCAGTTTCAGTTCCTGCTTCTAACCTGCAGTGTAGTCAAAATGCTGAAACTTTATGGCATGGCAATAATTTCCGTAGCAACAGACAGTGTTGTCAGCAGTGCAGGTTTGTGATTTTAACTGTAGGATACAACGTAGGGCTGGATCTGCTGGGAGGCTGGAGACTATTAGCAGCAGTAGGCTCAGTGGTGTGTCTGGCAGAGTATACACCTTCTGTCCTGTTGTGCCTACTTTTTTAGCAGTTGCAGGAAACCCCTTACATGCTAGATGATGTAGAAGGATTTATACAGAACAAAGGTTTGAAATCAGGTACAGAGTCTGAAGATAAAAGTAATTTCTCATATTTTTTTATTGAAGCAAGTATTATGAAAAGTAGACTAGATTTACAGTCTTCTTTATTCTCCTGTAACCAGACAAGAAACAGAAGTGCTTCAATTACCAAGTTCAGGTTAGGTTATTATGTAATTTTTTTCTATTATTTCTATTGCTGGCTGAATCCAATAGCTAAATAAACCTTTACTTTGGGGTACATTTGACCCTTTTGTAGTTCTATGATACCTGAGAGCTCTTTGGAGCATGCTGCTACCCAAACTGGGATCCTTGTGACAGGAAGAGTGGCACCTGCTTGGTAAGAGGTGTTTTCTCCACTTAGCTGTCATGAATGGTTTAGATGCATATCAGCCTCCCATCCCCACATGTCCTTGGTGGTGGGATAGAGACCAAGAATCCTTTAGAGATCACCCCAGACCTGTAGTCTGTGAGTGTCCCTCCCAGAAGGCTGATATTTCTCACCTTGTTTCATTAGACAGGACCTACATCACTGCCCTTGCCTGTAAGGACAGTGATATTGTCTGCCAGCAGGCAAAGTAGGAGTCTCTGTGGAATAAGCTGGAAGTTTACACTTTGAGATGCTTCTGCAAAGCTTTTAAAATTGCTGATTTTGACCCTAGTGATCCCAAAGAATAATTAAAGAAACTCACTGGCAAACCAGTGAGGTGATCCTGACTCCTCAATTGGATTGTCAGAAAAAAAATCCACCAGTAGCAGCTGACCTCTGGCTATTGGAGATGAATGCATAAGCCACTTGAACACTGCAGTCATAAACTTCTCAGATTATATGTAGCATTGATCTCCCACTGCTGCTTATTGAATTACTCACTGCTAAATTCAATGTGGAATTCAGGCATGGAGAGAATAAAAATACAAGGAAAGAAGTTGGTTTGGGGGAGCAGAGTGTGTTTGAGTGCATTACTCCTACGTCTCTTACGCTATATTTGGAAGTTCTCAACATTTTGGCAGCATTTCCTGTTTTATCAAGTAAGCTATAAGGTATCTGCTTATAGAGTGATCTTCGTCAGGGTAGATAAGGCAGTCAGCTGGTAGGCATACAAATTTCATCATGGACCAATCTAGGTGGATTATGATGCTATTAACCTAATCAAGGTAGGAACCTGTCAAGGGGGCATAAGATTTGCTTTAGAAATACATACCTAACCTGCCCATCCCAAAAGCACACCTAAGCAGGAGATTATAGAAAATTACTCATGAAGAAATAACATTGCCTTTTCTAATATATCTTTTCCAGTAGTTAGGTTAACATCCCCTTTGAAAAGAGCAGTTGCACTGATAATTATGGCACAAGAGCGCTGCTCATTCTGTCTCCTTGAGAGAAAAAGGAAAAGATGAAAAAAGCAATTGTACCATCAGGTGGTGTAAATATCATAATTCCCTCTGTATAAGAGCCAGACTGCCCAAGGACTTGTGGGGCTATCCTCCCCCAGTCTGTCAGCAGGGTCTCTCTAGAAGAGGAACAGCACTGAGCTTGTGGTTTCTGGAACTTTTCAACCCAAACCAGCCACTGGCAGAGTGATCCCCTGTGTAAGGAGCTCCTTCCTTGCCTAAGCCACCACAAACTTCATCACCAATGCATCCAAGGGTTCAGAAGCTGTTCCTTGTCATCTTCAAACAAGGACTCTTTGGACTTTTTTGGAGATTTTCCATTTCCCACAGGAATGAATCTGGACACTTAACTATGTCTTGAATGAAAGGCGGCAGCCTCCTCATATGCTAATGGAGCTCTGTGTCTGCCAAGGGAGACTAGCAAATGCTGACAAACAGTGATGGAAGTAGTGGTGAGATATTGTGTCCAACAAATGCAGAAGGAAAAAATAACTCTCCTCCAGTGTTTTCATGTGATGCCTTGAGAATTGCTTGAGAATTGTTCTGGTTTGATTGTTACTTTGTGACAGCTAAAAAATCCATGGCTCTTCGGCTTGACAGCTAGAAATATCACCATTCTATAAAAATACCTTTTTTCTATTTCTGAAAATGAGAAATTACTTTTAAATTGTTTTTATAGTCTCCAAAATGTTTAATGAGGATATACTGAATTAATTGTCAAGCATAACATTTAAATAATATGAAAATCGGTGTTTGTACTGCTCTGATGTGTGTTTTTATTTTAGATTTGCAGATTTTATCAGGGGCATGCTGAAGTTCATACTGCTGCTGCTTTTATCTGGAGCAACATTAGCATCAACCTGGTTCACTCTCACCTGTCTAACTTCTGTCACTCATCTGCCTTTGACCACAGGTATTGACAATTATTTGAATTCCTGTTCTTTATAATTCATATTGCAGGCAAATATTTGCAGTCTTCAATATCTTATAACCTGGTTTGGTATCTTCAGTAATACAGTAGTTTTACTGAGACAAAAAAAATGTTTAGAAAGTCTGTTGAAACCTGAAATACCTTCACTGCTTTGAATAATTCAATAAAAAGATTAAAAACTTGAAAAATTCAATAACAGGAGCCCTGAATGCACATTTTAATTTGATTTGGGGACTAAGTCTTTTTCTGCTTTTGGGTCCTTTGGAATAACCGAAGTGAGAAATAAATCAAGAAAAATCAGATGAATGAGAGTAGTGTTGCATATAAGAAACAGTGACATGTCTGGGAATTTAGGGGTTTGATACTTGCATTAGTTATTAGAAACGCTTGGTGCATTTCAAACCAAGGTGACCCATAGTGTTTTCAGCCATCCAAATCTGTCCCTGCACAGTGCTGTCCTCTTTTCTTGCACCTGCCTGCAGGTTCAGGGAGCTCTTCCAGCCCAAAATTAACTCAGCCTGTGCCTCAAAAAGACAGAGAAAAAAGCAGTTGGCAGGAGTGGGGGAAAAGCTCAGAGGTCCAGTTGGGCTGCCAGCAAGCTGCACCCTTAGGTGAAAGCTAGCACTGCTTAGTTCTTAAAAATCTGTCCTTCACCTTATTATCTGTGATTCCAAGACCTTCAACAGAGTAGCAAGTTGCAATAAAACCTAAGCCATCAAAGTTCAAAAATATATTTATTTAGTGAAGAATTCTATAAATCCATTTTAAATGAAAGGCCATCTCTGTTACAAGCAATTTATGCATTCTAGGAGAAATGAAAACTTTTTTAGCCTATTTTTAATAAAAGAGTTTGGTGGGGAGAGTAGTATATAGAGTAGTGTTTTACTCAAATTAAGTTTGAGTTTCAGTAAGTGTCCTTGGTGCACTACAAATGTCACAACTATAAACTAAAGTGGGTACAGCAAATTGAAATACATGATCAATTCAGGAGCAACACCATCTGGATGGATAGGTCAAATTTGTGCTTTATGTTGAAATTTCAATGCTTTCAAAAATTCTGCTTAAATAAAACATAATTTAATCAATAAATAAATCAAATTTCATGATGGCTGTTGTCATACTAAATGACTACACATTTCCATCAAATCTAAAATAAAAGCAATAAAAGCTTTTTTCTCATGCTTGCCTGCTTCATCACTACGAGCCTGCAGTAATGTAAATTTTTACAGTAACTCTATACGCTGAATTGATGCAACAAACCAAACACATAAATGACCCTTCAAGTCTATGCATAAGAATGAAGCAGAAACGTTTCAAGAGGGGAAAATCATTACGTATGTACTCACCAGTGTTCCAAAACAAAACTGATGGAGCTCTCTCTGATTTTATTTTATTGGGTTTTTTTGTAAAGAATTCAGCATGCAACATAGGTTCTATAAGAACTCTTATTTTTTATAGGTGTAGTTGCATTGTGCTGTTTTTTTTTGGAAAGGTCATATACTGTCAGGACATAAAAGTAGATAGGGTATTTGAGGTTTGATATATAGTGTCCTCAACTAGCATCCCTTGATTCAAATACAGGGATTGGGTTGTACTTTTCATGCAATTACCATTTCTCTTAAAATGGATGATTCCTTAGATTAAGTTGTAATTATAGATCAGATTTTTCTGTCAGTGCTTTTCTTGCATATGCCACTGTAAATACTGAACCCTTTTCTTTAAAACACCAGCTTGTTTTGAATGGAAGTGCCAGGAATGTGGTGCATTCCTCAAAAAAAAAAAAAAAAAAAAAAGGCAGTCTGAAGCATCAGAGTCTAATGTGCAGCCAGAAAATAAGATCTCTTTTTTCTTCTGTTTAAATTTCGTAGATATGCAGTGGGGGAAGGTTCTTATCAGGCTTTTCTCATTAAAGTTCTTAAAAAATAGATGTGATGTGCCTGTTCAATTTAGTTCCTTGTACACAGAAAAGCAGTGCTATATCTTTATGAAATATGCTGTTATGGATGAAAACACACAAGCTATTTAAGTTAATTTATAGGACTTCATGCTAGATTATTCCTTAGTGTAATGATGCAACATGATGATGACCTCTGCATTCACAGTAATTGGGAGAAACGGTACATTTGAATTGATTTGGATGAACTTCTTTTTATTCTTCTCCTTTTAATTAAAAGTTTGAGATGTAGAGTGTATTGGAGTACAAATCTAAGAGGTCAGATGCAGGCTGTGGGCTGGCAGTGTGGGCTGGCAGCTTTTGGAAGTGATTAGTGGTAGCTGGTACAGGTGGAAGTCACTCTGCATATCAGTGGGCAAGTGTTGACAGCGGACTACCAAGTAGTTATTTGCTGTGTGGTTTTTGTAGAGCTTGAAGATGTGCAAAACAAGAGCAGACATCATCGTGGGGTTTTTCCCTCATTCATATTTTTAAAAATTTTTGGTTGATTTTCTTTTTTATCTACTGTTCTCTTTTTTTCTCTTTCTTTCCTTTGCTTTTTTTTATTTTTTTCCAGAAAAGGTCCATAAAATACTTTTTATTCCAGAGCCACTTTGCAGGCAGCACTGGACACCTGCTATAAAGCAGGGGTTGTGTTATTCAAGGCAGGTTTTGATGTTGTCAGAAGGTTCTTAGGCTCCTCCACTTCCTCCTGTCCTGTGGCAAAGAGCACAAGTGTTGGGCTTGGCAGTGGTGCAGAGCCAGTGATGGATCTCAGTCCACACTTTCAGCCTTATTCAAATGCTGAGGCGGAGCAAGCAGGGTTCAAAACTGACATGGAAATCTGTGGGGGTGTACATTTGATCTTCCAAAGAGGTTTTCCCTTCCAACCATGTAGCTCCCATTTTGGGAGGGACTTCCCCCTCCTCTCTTGGCCGGCCTCCAGTGTTGTTCTCTTGAGCAAGTCAGGCTTTGCCATCTTCAGCAATACCTGGGAACTGCTGAAATATCCACGTGATCTGAAGGATTGCTGGTTCAGTTAAAAGGCAGCTCTCCCACAGGACAGGATGGTCATTTTGGGGAGGAGACAGGACACCTTTGGGAGCCTTTGTACTGGCCCAGGTGTTGAGGCAGCTTCACCACAGAGATGAGGTCTGGTTAGATGGCATCACCATTGGCTGCTGTATCTCACCTAACAGCTGCTTGATTCATGAATTAAGTTTGCCTCTTTAGGCAGACCCTGACAGTGGTTTCCCCAGGTCCAAACCCAGTCTTTTCCTTTAGCATGTGAATACTGGGGACATAAGCTCATCTCCCTTTTCTGAAAACCCTCTGCTTGTCTCCCACCTGGGCTCAGAGTGGGCAGTAGGTGGATGTGATTTTATGGAAGCATAAAAAAGATGAGAGAGTTTGGCCAATTATTCACCCTAAAATAAAAGGAAAAAAATCTCAAAATATTTGTTTGTAAAATACAAACAAACCAAAGTCCTCTTTTAATTGGTGTTCTTTGTGGCAGTTTTAGTAATGTCTGTTTTAAATACTGGGGGAGGGAAGGTATTTGAAAAAATGGTCACAGCAAAATATATTTTCCTCACCTTGTTTGTATAATATTCTTCTAATTCCTTTTAAATAGGCATAACGTCATTTAAAGACATTTCCTACAAAATCTAATTACTTAGAATGGAGACCTTTAATGCAGTTATTAAAAATCAATTACTGCATTTGTGGTTTTAAATTATACTGTTTAGGATTGTTTGTGTTGAGTAATGCCTGCATTGTTTCATATTTGCATAATACACTCAATTTTTTCCTCCTCCCATGGAGGAAGACAAGTTTTGTGTCATTTGCTGACTTCTTAATGTAACTCCAAAAGACTTTATAAAAAATGTAGTCATAGTTGTATATATGAACCATAACAGCCAGTGTGGGGAAAAAAGAAAGTGAGGCAATAATGATACAGTGCCAGCTACTATATCATCTGTCTAAAACACCTCTCATCAGCTAATCACAGCTCTCCAAGAACCTTGATTCTGGAATTGGTTTATATTTTAAGCAAGCCTGAATTTTATTTTAAGAAATTTTAATTTTAATGTGTATTATTTGCATTTCAGTTTCAAAGACAATTTTATGTACACATAGAGCATTAAAATAGTTTTCACCATTGAATTCTCAGTGCAGCTGCTGATCTGTTTCTCTTTGCCAAGTTCATTGTTAGTTTGCTTTGTACTGAACTTCATTATGTGAATTTATGTACAATGGGATACTTCGACCCAAAATAATCGTGTAAGGCATTGTATCGCCAGTTTCAGTATCTTGCCACTTTGTATTGCTGGTAGGATCTCTGGATACAAATACCAGCATTTTCCAAAAATTGATATGCAACACTAGTTGCTTGCAGCTCAGATTGAATATTTTCAGTGTAGCATATCAAGAATATTCTAATATTTATGAGCACATTCAGCAGAAGTTTGCTTTACAAAATCTTTTCTAGTGTGCTGCATGGCAGACACTGAATACAGTGGCAACTCCATAAGCTGATGACTGTGTTTAGGTTAAGCAGCCCACACTTTTATTTTCAGGTTCAACAGATTGAACATTGTAAACACATCTGTCTCTCTGTCCTCATCTACAAAGCACAGAAGAAGAAAGGTATTAATAATATAATACTGATAGGTTTATTATTTCAGTTTAATTTCTTTACTATAAACAAGATGTGCTTGGTAAGTGTAAGGCAGGGGAGCCCAGAGGATAAAACAGTGGCCTGAAAACATTAACCTGCTTAGGGCTTTGGGCAAATCATTACCCCAACTCCTGCTGTGCTTTTCTCACTCATAAGATGGGAATAATGACCATTGTTTTGCTGACAGCTTCTTTAACTTCACAAATCGAAGAGTGCTTAAAGAAGAACTAATTTAGGGGGTTATTTTCTTTTAAGAAACAGTGTTTGGTAGTATACAGTGCTTGAAATTTGGGAGGATGAGTATAATTTCAGAGATGAGTATCTCTGAATCTGGGCACTTTAAATATCCATCAATTGCAAACCTAAAATACTGTGTAATTTCCAGCCCTCTCCTCTTCCATTTCTTGAGGCTTACTCAGTAATTTTTTTACTTCTTGGTTCTCCAAACGGAATGCTCTGCTTTCACAGCAAGTTCCACTTGCTTTTCTCATGAGAAGAATGTAGAACAAATCAAATTTGATCAGATTTTTGGTTACTTTCAAAACTATATCATGAGATAGCAATTTGATCAGTGTGTGCTGGAATGGAAATGCAGGCAATGAAACATTTTGATGTTATAAATGTGCACTACAGAGACATCTTTCTTCTATTGTGTTTTTTCACTCCCGTAAGTGAATTACAGTAAAATTTACTGTCTTACCTTAAGGGAGTCACATTTCTCATGGAAAAATTAAGGATTACTTCTGCAATGACTTTTCTTACCATAGCCAGTAGCAAGAGTTAGATTATAGGGAGGTTTCATTCTACTTTAATGGACTTTAGATTTTGGCAGGAACTAACTTGAATTGTTCAAATTGGTCATGGGGATACTGAAGCACTGAAGTCAACAAAGGCTGCATCCACATGAGGCATTATCCTTTCACTTTGATGTTTGCAATACAGTTATAATGGGCACTGACAAAGTGCCCTAGATCTCCACAGGTTTTGCTGTGAATTGTGTGCTGCTTCCAAGAGAATATATTCCATTGTATTTACTCTCCTGTTTATCTCTAGAAAATTTGTGTGAGTTTTGGCTGAGTGTGTCTCAAAAGAGAACTGTTAGAAAATGCACAGTGTTCAAGAGATTCTGGCAGAGTACTTTGGAAGGAGATGCTTTACCTCTTTGTTGCACTTGATACAGCATTTCCTGTGTAAATTTATGTGAAAACTGTTTTTTTTTAAGAAATGGTAATATTTCATATTCTTTGTTAAAAATCAGCCAAGATACATGTGCCAATGGTTGATAAGAACTGGTCACATCAGTTGAGGTCCTTCCATCAGTTTCATTTGGGTTTGGATCAGGCTCTGTAGTTGTACATTTAGTGATGGTATAATTTAAGAGTAAATTGCTAAACATGTTGCAGAATGTCCTGGAAAATTCTGGGAAATTGTTTGTATGTCAGAGATAGTTGAATCTCCTTCTGCTGCATTGCAAGCTCATCTGAGGACACCAAGTGAAGGCTGTCACTTGAATCACTTCCCTGTTTGAATTCCTAACTTCCCCCCCAATATTTTTTTTAATAGGTAGAAAGTTTTTGCCTCAGCTTGTGGCTGGGAGAAGAGAAAATCTTTTTCTGGGATGTGGGCATGTATTTGCCATCCAGTAGCTCAAGGCCTGTAGGAGATAAGCCAGTCAGGAACCTTCCTTCTTGCCACTTTTCTCCTCTTTCTGCTAAGCCACTGTATCACCATCAGTCCCAAGTCATCTAACTGGCATCATCTGTAGTGCTGTTATCAAGACACATTTTATTCCTTGCTCCCTTCCTGGCCAGCAGGATGAGTGCTGAGGGAATAGCAAGGGTTACCTCACACCTCAAGCATGAGCATGACATGATGAAATGTGGCTTGAGCCTCCTGCTGCAGCAGCTCGTGCCAGTTCTCTGAAACAGCTGTGCTGTGGATGGGTTTTTTGTCTTTGCTGATCTTTTTGCAGTGGTCAGCCTGAGAAATAGCTGCTTAATGCACTCAAACATCTTTTAAACTATTTCAATTAATGTAATGTTTTAAGAAACCTAGCCCAGTTCCATTGTTGATGTCCATAGCTGCCATTGTCTTGGATACGCAACTTTGCACATAACTTCATAGGCAATTAATTGATTCCTTTTCCTAACAAAAAGTGATTTTTTAAAATAGTAGTAATATGACACACTTCTCCAGTGTGTGCCTATCCAAGTTACTTGTTATTCTTTAGGACATAATGTTAGCTTCTTGGTGAATCATCTCTTTCTTTTTTTTCTTTTGTCAGTGCTTTCAGATCCTTATATTAATTTCCAAGGACTGTCATTAAGATTGTCTTAATTGAAAGAACATTTGCTGTAATTTGAGCAGCTGTTCCTCTGCAGTATGAAATCGTGGTAATTGTTTGTGTTTGTTCAGCACAAGGTGTCTGTGATGGAAAGCAAATGGTCCCTGTTAATAGGTGGTATCTTCCTGCTGTCCTGTCATCCACGAGTTGGAATATGAGATACACTCTTTAATGTGTGAAATAAAAAACAAAAACAACTTCTGAACTCTGATTTTACTTGTTTCTGGGACTTACTTTTCTAGAAGTATCTTATCTTTGAGTTCCTGTCAACAACCAGTTGGATTTGTGACTCAGTTGCTAAATTACTGCAATAAGCTTATTTGTATAGCACTCAGGATAACCCTGGCTGATTTACAGATGCATGAGATAAAAAGCAGTTTCCCATCACTACAATACGTACCATTTAAAGAAGGCTTTCAGATGTGCACATCTTCCTCATTTTCAGAGCTTCTTTTTGTGGTTTCCCAGTTAAAAGCTATCATTTCCATTAGATGTTAGAACTTAAATTGGCATCTACTGGATGCTGTATTCTGTCTGTCCTTTTGCTGTGACATTTCTCCTTGTTAATTCCAGAGATGGGTGTTATCTGTACCTCTGCACAGACCTTGCTTTATCAGTACCAGCTGTGGTCTCAGCTGAGGTGCTGCTGTTGGTATTCAGCTGGCAGTTGTTGGTGTGCACACACAAAGCAGGCAATCCTTTGGGGCAGCCAAAGGGTGAGGCCAAGGCTGGGTTGCTCCTCTCAGTGTGGAAGTGCGAGATGTGTGCCAGTGGGTGTGTTCCTGTGAGTGTCCTGACAAGAAATTTGAGGGTGTTGTGTCTAAGGTGCAGAGTTACTGCCCTTGTTCACTTGTGGTCTGATCATCTTAACACCTTGCAGTGCCTGGTGAGCAATGATGTAATTCAACTGGCATATTTTAAACTAGCAAATCTAGTTTGAAGACTTATTCTCATTTTATGGAAACCTTGGCACCTACTGTATTAAGCAAAATCTGGAGTCTTTAAATGGCTGCTAATTTTTGCTTTCATCTCAGTGACTCTATGTTTCTGGAAATTATATGTCTAGACATTGTCTCTGTTTAGAGGTATGAGTTCCCTTTTCCTGGCTGTTGCTCCTTCTGGAAGATGTTTTAGCCCTCTTGCAGAGGTTTTTCTTCTGACAATCTGTTCACTGCTCCACTTTCAGTGGTGCTGTTGTGGCTTCAGCTGGGTGCCACCTTCCCTTCTTTGAGGGAGGTTCTGAAAATGTTCTCTAGCCTATCTATAGATATCTTCAACTGAGTGTAGTAATGAGGGGCAAATATTCATTTGTCTTAAGAGATTCTTCTATTTCATTTATGTGTTGGTCTCTCAAGCCAATACAAAAATTTCAAACCGCTGAGTGTGATTGGATATTCTGGCTACACCTGACAGCAGTTAGAGAGATTTAGAGCAATATGCAGCAGTGTTTGAGGTGAATGGGAGTTCAAAGAGTGCCTCATGAAACTTTAAATACTGGTGAGGACTTGCAGCAAAAATCTATGGATCTTATAACTAGGGAATCAGGTCTTCAGTGTTAGCTAGAGGAGGGCATTAGGAAGAACATCCTAATACTGTATGGGATTTTTTCTTCCTCTCTGACGACTCCTGGAGACATCTTACATCAATTTCTTTGATTTATTCTGCAGTTTGTGACAGGAGAATTCAAGACTAGGAAAAGCTACCATGGTTTTTTTGAGGGAGTTAGTTTTGTTTGGTTTTGCATGTGTTTGTTTGTTTTTCTTACAGCTCAGAGTACTGTGGTATATTCAAAGAAGTAGGGCCACCTCTCCCTCCTTTTTCCTGTCTCAACAAGTCCTCTGTTGAAAAAGAAATGTCCTTGTGCCTTGGAAGCAAACCACATGAAATAGAGGATGTAATAAATAGCCCTTTCTGCTTCTTAATCCCTTTATTTCTTTTCCATGATTTTTTATATTTTATAAAGCTATTTTAAAATTTTTTTTTAAGCTGAACATTTCCTGCTTCCTAACAGTTTCTCAGTTGAAAGCTTGAGCAGTGCTTAACAAAAGATGAAGTAGAGCTGTTTCTGTTCTCCCTTTTCTAAGACAAACAAGTGTAAATTAAACTGAAATATCTACACACATATATATATTTATATGAAAAAAAATTCTAAGGATTTTGTACCATAGAGTCTTTTCACTGCAGCGAAGACACTATAAATAATTCACCTCTGACATCATAACACTTTTGTATTTGAAATACTTTTCTTTAGGTTTTCTTAGTATTTTGGTAGGAGCCTCACAAATTATTCCAGAGTTTTCTGGTTATTAAAGCCTTCTGATAATTTCCTTTTTCTTTTTACTTGGTCAGTAACCTCAGGTTATTGAGGTTGCAAGTCAGGAAATCTCCTGTGCCCAAGACAGCACTAAGAAAAAACTTACTTATATTTCTAAATAGATACTAAATTTTTGTGAAGTTTTGTGGTTTGTTTTTTGGTTTTTGGTTTTTTTCATCCAGAAATAGCTATAATAAGTTTATTAAAGGATAATATAAGTATATTAAGCTTTTGTATTAAGTACTGTGAAGTATTTGGCAGAAATTGTAGAACAAAATAGCTGAGGTTGCTGAAGAAATGTCACATTTTTCTGTTGGTTTTTCCAAGAAAAACAATTTGCTGTACAGCAGCAAATAATCTCCATTATCAAATGTGTCCCGTTCCTGTCAGGAGCTGGGTGCCCTTCATTTCCTTTTGAAGCCAGAAGGGATTCAACATGTTGCAGCTCAGGCTGTGCTGAATACTAATGTCTTGATAGCTGGTGGATCATTAGTATTTATTTGTAAAATGGAAGCAAAATTAGTTTTGACCTTTAGAGCTAAGTCAAAAGGTTAATCCATGTCCATTTCCAATTTCGTGCATTAATTGCTCCCTGTCCTAATTGTGTGTAGGACAATATTTTCTGTTTGTTTCAGAGGTAAATTAAACTGTAGGTGATGCTTTGCATTCATAATTTTGTTGTTTGTTTTACTTACAAGTGAAGTCCAAATCACTGAATGTATCTTCATGGAATCTGTTTGAATAAATAGATAAATAAATCAATCACTATTTCTGATTTTTTTTCCACAAATCAATGCATGCATTCTTCCTAAGGTTTGTGGGATGTGATGTTCTTTTTGATACACAGAGGGTAAAAATAAGATTACACATTTTTTGGTTATTCAAATATTAGTATTCTTGGCAGCTCTGAATAGGAGGGGAACACACCAGCATGAAATTAATAACTGGTTTTGTTTCTGTCATAGCTACACTGTACACATCCTGCATTTTGCTGGGCATATTCCTCAACAGCAGCGTACCAATATTCTTTGAGCTCTTTGTGGAGACAGTCTACCCTGTTCCAGAAGGAATAAGCTGTGGAGTTGTCACCTTTTTGAGTAATGTGTTCATGGGAGTGCTTTTGTTTTTCCTCACATTCTACCATACAGGTAAGAAATATAAGACACTTGAAAAATTTAATACTCCTTAAGGACATACCTTTGTCAGTAAAAGGAAGGATTTGCACGTACAATTTCTGTTAATAACCAAATGTTTGAATCCAAGCAAGGGCAGCAAGGAAGGAGAATTTTAATAATCCTTTTCTATATGCATGCTTACAAAAATGAAATTTCTTAGATGCAGGATAATTCTGCCTGAATCTGCTGTAGCCAGAAACCACCGAGGTACACACTGTCATCACATTTTATAAAGGCCTGGATAATGTGACCATTAATAATGTTTGTACCTGTGGGTGGTGAGAACCACAGTAAAGCTCACCCAACCTCCTGCTCTTGGGTAGAGCAGAAATACCCCATTTAAAGCCAGCTTTGTTCAGAGGAGGAGGTCCCACTGCCCAAGGACAGAACAGGCATTCCTTTGGGAAATCCCATGGCCTATTCCAGCTCAACAGGATTTCACTCCAGGTTTTCATCAATTCATTCAGACTTTCTCATCTCTCAAGTATTATTTGCTTCCTCCTAACTCATAATCATAACTTAAAACTTGCTGTTTAGTAGACTATAATACATATTATTGCTCTAGGCTGTAAAATAAGAGCCCAGCTTGCTTTCAAAGGGAAGTCTTTATTAAAGGTTTTCAAAGACGCAGATTTCTTTTCTTTGTATTTTGTCATTATGGTAAATATTTGCTTCATGGTGTAATATTTGTAAACCATTAGAAAATGTGAGCTTTTATGTATTATTACTTCTTAAGATGTTGTATTTTATAACTAAGAGGAGAGTGACAAATTTCAGATTGAATTCTGCTATAAATTATCAAGGTTTCAACCTGGGGCAAATTTTCAGCATGGTTTGTCTTTCTGCCAGGAAATTGCAAGCAGGATGACAACCTTGTTCCAAATTGTGGTCTGTGAACACAAATGGAGAGAAATTATTTAATTTTTTAATACTGATGCTGAACTGTATCATTGTAAAATCTGAGTGCCATCTGGACTAGCCTTGGGTGTTGTGAGAGCTGATCTTTACATTTTAATGTATACTTTTGATATTAATTGATGTGAACTCTGTTCACACATACTGTTGTTTCTGACATCTGTACCTGAGCTGGAAAGATGACACAGAATGTTCAGAGAATTTTTTCAGTGTTTGGCATTACATAATAAATGAGGATGGGGATATGGTGTCCCACTTCTGATGAAAAAATTACAATAGAGTGGACTCATTCCCCCATAAATAGAATATTTGGGACCATTTTTTGTCTCTCATATTTCTTTCCCTATGAGATACCAGTTAATGCAGGTTAGGATAAACCTGAAATTGGTGTACCCATAAACTTAAAATATTTTCCATATTTCTTCAAAAGGAAATAAAATAAAGTGATTTGTGCTTAGGAAAATCCATTCTTTGATAGAAAGTTTGAGAGAGTATGTGGTCACTGGGGGGGATCAGTGCCAGGGGTGCTATTGGCTCCGCTGATTAAAAAAATCCGTTAGAGGGTAGATAATGATCTTAATCATTTGCTTTCATTTGATTCAAATACATCCTGTAATGGCATTTAAGAAGCTTACAGATAAACCAGAACTCAGTCAAATTCATCTTGTTCCCTTGGTCTTTCCTTTTAGCCAAATAATCTTTCAGTAATTTTCATTCCAATTTCTCTATTTCTCCTTGTACTGATATTGCAAATGCTGTGAAGGACCCAAGCCCTGGAAGCTTTCCAGTGCACTGAAGATTTTGGTTCAGCTAGCAGAGTGGGGATGTAAACCTTCCTGAAGCTCAGCCTTGCTGCTAGTGCTTGCCCCAAAGCTGCAGCCTCTGGATGAGGTTTCCTTTGCCTTTCTGCAGGGATTTCCAAGGGAAAAACAAAAGGAAAATGACCTTTGGCTTCACATGATTGATGCATTCCCTGCATTGCCAGGGCTGGCACAAATTCTAGATCAAAAAAGACATGAAGTATTCCCAAGTTAAACTTCATCTTTTAGGATATTTGAGGTAAAACCTGTTTAATTCAATTAAGGAGGAATGTTGTAAGGAAAATAATAGCAAAGCATTTGCCTGTTGACTTCTGGCATCACATAAGTCTTCTCCAAGCCTAGGAAATTTTTACTATGGTTTTAATAATAATACTGCCTAAACAAATCCATAAGGGTTTTTGGTGGATCAGGGAGAATGTTGTTGAAAGTTACTGGTTTTGGAAGGTTGATTTTTCAGGCTTTCTGACTGTTGTCCTTGCCTTGTTTAAAATAAATCATGCTTTTTCTTTCAGCAATATAAATTGCAGATTTAAGAAAGTAGCAGTGATGAAGCCTTGATTTGATTAATGCATATTTGATTAACTCTCCTGGAGGGAGAGTTTAGATTCTGTAAAATAATAATAAGAGAAAAAATAATAATAGTAATAATAATAATGGAAAATTTGAAAAAAATTAATAAAACACTATCTGGCAAAATGAATGTTTCTTTAGTAAATTGACACATGTAGAAAAAAAGAATTTGTTGTACTTGTTTGAAGAAAATGTGACTCAAACTGCTAATTATTAGTCAAATATCAGATGATAGGATTTCTTGAGTACAGAGCACAGACTTTTAAGGACAGTACATTATGTCAAACAGCTGAAAGGGCCTATTTTTTGCAATGACTTTTAAATTGAATTGGTCCCATTATGCACAAGTTTCTTCTGAGGAATTGGTTTTCCCTTCTTATACAATGTAGCAGGTTTGATTCAAAATCAAACCCAGTTTCTTCTATGCTTTTAATTTTAGTTCTCAATCCATAGAAATCAAGGGACTAATGAGCAGAGTCTTTGGAAGTGGTTTATTCTCCATTACCAATGATAGATTTTTATTTTTTTTTCCCCTGTTCCCTTCATTGGGAGGTTGAATAAGGAGGATTTCCATTAGCTGGAGGCATTGGCTATAAATATCTATAACTTGAGGTGTCCGTGGAGGAGGCTCACAGACCAAGTTAACCATGGATCAATCAATTGGGAGCCGTCAGGATTTTGTCAGCACACAGCGATTTCCTTCAAACCCTGCCCTCAGTCCAAGTTTTGGTCGCTTTAAACCCAGAACATGTTTGATAACTGAGGCTGGGTCTCTGTTCTGCTTTACAGAGTTCTCCTGGTTCAACTGGTGCCTGCCAGGGTCGTGTCTGCTCAGCCTGCTCCTCATCCTGTGCTTCCGCGAGTCCTACGACAGACTCTATCTCGACGTCGTCGTCTCCGTGTGATCACCCCGCACTGGTGAGGGCTTGGAAGAGACTGGAAGTCAGCTTTGCAGTCTGCACAACTGCCTGGATTTGCACAGCTGAACAGCAGAAAAACAAAGAAATTTCAAGACTTAATCGTGGCTTTATTTAGAGAGGGTGAGGGATGGGTTGTTCTTATGTTCAAGACCATCTTGATTTGCCATAAATGTGGAACTGGAGTGGTGATGGAGACACCAAAATGCACAAAGAGAATCTCTCTGCTGTCCAGGTCCCTGTGCAGGGCTGGGGCTCTCTGTTGGAGGGGCTGCTGATGTAGCAGTGAGGTGTATGTTGTGTGTGTGTGCCTGTGTGCTTACTCATGGTTATACACACCAGGGTACCAGTAATCTTCAGAGTCTTCTATCAGAATGAAAATAGGGAATAATCTTAACAAAAGGAAAAAAAAAAAGAAAGAAAACAAAAATCGTTTCAAGATCTCTTTAAAATCACTAGTCATTTATATTTTGAATGCTCATTAAACATTTAAGCTAAAATGATTTGGTGCTTGTACACTACATTAACATTCTAATAAAGTGGGTTCTGATATAAGACACTGGTACCAGGGTTTTTAGCCATACTAAATACCCCAAATAATCGTTGCAGTTTTATTAGAGGTGTGTGTTACCACCCTGGAGCACAAGTAAACAATAGTTTTAGCTGCCACTGAATCCCAACCTGCACCCACAGTCATCTCTGAAATGCCACCCTGGTTCCTGAATATGGAGCATCTGTGGTGTACTGGAGTGTCACTCTAGGTAAATGTTGCTGTTCTAAAGGCCACCACTGTGTCACCTTTTCATCCTCCATCTCCAGTACTGCCTTTTTTACTGTTTGTGCCACTGAATACTGTGGGTGTAGATGTCTGAATCCTGCTAGCTCTCTCCTGATACTCTAAGGTGTGTGTGGTTTTTAGGATTAGTTTATGACTGAGGGTGCCTAAACAATACTGCTTGTAACCCAAGTCTGGAGAAATCACTGTTTCCTAAAAAAACCTTTCTAGTTGAGGAGGTGCATTGATGGCGAAATGACAATGAGTTTGACAATGAGTAACTCACGAGTTCTGGCATAATATGGGAAATTATTGCCAGCTCTTTTTATCAGTACTAATCTGCGGTCGTTCCGGCCCTTACTTGAACATAAATATTAAAGACACTTTGAATAGTTTTTTAACTCAATTTTTAAACCTGCTAATGATTTCTTAATTATATTCTTAGATTTCAGTTCAGCATCATTTAAAATATTTCTGTATGTGTGTGTGTGTTCTGTGCTTTGTGTTATGGGGATGTGTTTGTGTGTGTGGGGGCGTGCATATTTATATCAATGTATACACAAATAAAACTTATATATATAAGAGATACATATATATATATATATATAAGTTGTGCAAGGGTATGTGTTTGCCTAGGTTTACTGCAGGTGATCCTGCCTGGGGAAGGTGATGTGCCCTTGTTTGTATCCAAGCCAGTCACTGCCGTGAGTGGGAAGCGTTGTGCACGGTCTGCGACAGGGATTCTTTTCAGGGAATGATTTCCTGTCCGGCAGTTCTGTGGCAGGGGGTGGGTGCATGTGTTGGAGGAGGCTCTGCATCTCCAGAAGTTGAATCAAGCACCCTCTGCTCCTGTGTGGGGCTCTTCTTTGCCCCTGGGGCAACACCAACACGGTAAGCTCACCCAAATAAACCTTTCAGACGTGGATCTGTTCCTTCTGCCTGCTCTCCTTTTGTAGAGAGAATACACCTCTGAGACTTAACTCAGGAGTGTATCTGTGCAGTAAAATAAAACAAGCTGTTCCCTGCTTTTATGTTTTCAGAGCAATTGATGTCCTTACTGTAGTACTGAAAATGGATTTAGCTCATTGCTTGTATCAGTTCTGAATAGTCTTTTCTGTCTTGAAGCAGGTTCTTTGTGGTAGTGGAGCTAACCTGCATAGGGAATATGAAATCAGTCCAACCAGCACATTCAGATCCACTGGCATCATCCCTTACTTTTCAGATGAGTGGTGTTAACTGTCCAGCTTCTTTTTACTATGTTTTAGTGCCTGGATTAGTTTCAGTATCCAGTAGCTGCTGCTACCTATTGTCTCTGAAACCAGGGATCGTTTGCCAAGAGTCTGGAGTTGCATTGTCATGGCAGAACTGCAAGCTGGGATGGCTCTCCAGAGCTCTGTTTCTGCAGTTTACTGTAGCTATATAAAGATTAAAATTGCTGTCCTGAGTGACAGAGATTTCTAACCCTTTCACTGTCCTGACTGTTTTAAGATGGAGAAGCATTTTACACAATGCTTAGACTATAACCAATTCTTCCTCTGTTCCAGAAGGCATCAGACAATTTAAAATATTTGTCAGTGCTTCCAGATGCAGGCTCTCTGTAGTCTGGGGGACAAGTGAACCTCTTGTTTTAAACCCTGTTGATTGTTTTTCTGAGTCAGAGTGAATGGCTCACTGTGGCTCTGATGTTTGGTGGCTGTTTCTCTGTGTGGTGAGTTGACTGTGGGTGGACACCACGTGCCCAGCAAAGCCACTCTGTCATTGCCCTCCCCAGCTGGGCAGGGGAGAGAAAATAAAATGGAAAGCTCATGAGTTGAGGTAAGAACACTCACCAGTGACCATCATGGGCAAGGCAGACTCAACCTGGGGAAACCAGTTTAGTTTACTAGCAATCATATCACAGTAGGATAAAGACAAATAAAACCTAATCTTGAAAATACCTTCCCCCATCCCTCCCTTCTTTCCAGGCTTAACTTTACATGTGGTTTTCTCTCCCCCTTCCCCTCAGCAGCACAGGGGGACAGGGAATGGGGGCTGTGGTCAGACCATCACACATCTCATCCCCTGAGGACTCCTCACATCCTTCCCCTGCTCCAGCATGGGGGGAGACAATCCTCCACGAATTTCTCCAGTGTGGGCAGGGACTTTGGGAACAATCCTGCCAGCAAACTGGCTCCAGCCTGGACTCCTCTCTGCATCCTGCCAGGAGTCTGCTCCAGCAGGTTTCCCACAGCCTCCTTTGGGCATCCAGCTGTGGGGCACGGGGTTCTCCACAGGCTGCAGGGGAATCTCTGCTCCAGTGCCTGAGCAGCTCCTGCCCCTCCCTCTGCCCTGACCTGGGTACCTGCAGAGCTGCTCCTCTCTCCAGATGTGCAGTCACTTCCTTTCCCTTCCCAATCTCTTATCCCAGAGGTGTTATCACCACGGCTGGTGGGTTCAGCCTTGGCCAGAGCTGCATTTGTACCCTGGCTGGGCTGGCTCTGTCCCTCATGGGGAGCTCCCACTGCTCCTCAGAGACACCAGCCCTGCAGCCCCTCGCTGCCAGAGCCCTGCAGGGCTGGGAAACCTGCTTGGGCTTCACAGGCACTCTGCAGTCAGGGCTCAGCCCGAGTTCCAGCAGCTCTGATGGAAATCTGCCCATGTGAAAGTCAAAGGATTGCTCCCAAGTTACTTGAAGTTGTGCAGGACATGGCTGCATTCCACACACACAGGGTTAAGCTTAGGATTTTATTAGATTAGCAAGTCTGCCTTAGGATGGAAGTGAGGATTTTAAATGTGCTTGCTGAGATCTTTGAAAAAGACTTTATCCCCATCTGTGCTCCACAGCAGCATCCTTCTGTGAAGGAGCAGGCCCTTTCATGTCAGTAACACAACTCACAGAAGTATTTTTTGGATAAGCATTGCTGCCTGGTCACCCTTGTTTGGATTTAGCAGGAGTCCAAGCTGCCAGGCTACCTGCACTTCTTCGGAAGTTTGAGTTTGAAGCACAGGGAGAGCCCTTAGCAGTGCAGATGCAATGAGCAGGAGTGCAGAATAGGCTCAAAACAGTTCATGCTTTTCTTCATAATGAAAGTTTGAAGTCTCTCTAACCTGAACCAGCATTGGCTGCTGTGTGGCCTGTGACTTGCCAGCAGAGGAAAGTGCCCTGAGGAGCCCTGGAATATTCCTGTCTTTGTGGCCTGTGAGTTCACAGCCCTGAAGAGCACAGGTAATGGTGTTGTGGTTCGTGTTGGGAATGCTGGGAGGCTGTTCCATGGTGACCACTCTCTCCTAATGGTTATTGTTAACATTTTTTTGGCTCAGGGACACTCCTGGTTCAGCTTCCAGTGCTGCTGGCTCTCCCTCTCCTGAGCTCTGGAGCTGTGCAAGCTCCCATGCTGCTCATGGGGAGCTCAGGATTACAAAATGCAGCAGCACTGGTTCCTGGCTCTGGTCACTGCTGTTACCCATTAACTCCCTCTGCCCTCCCTTGGACTGCCTGCTCCCCTGAGCTGGAGGTGTGGGGAGGAGCTTCCTTGCTTCCAGAGCAATTTTACAGGGAAAGGAGCTTGGCTGGCTATGTACTTAATGTACAAAAAAATAGGCAATTTTTTTTTTTTTTTTTTTTTTTTTAGAAAATCGTGCCAGTTGGAATAAAGTGCGGACCCAAAGGATTCTGCACACATCATGAACAGATAATCTGTTAGAAGCAGCCTGTAATTTACCTGAAACCTGTGATTTTAGCTCCCACACCTGGAGAGCCCAAGCAGATGGGCACTGTCTGTGTCAGGTATTCAGGCTCACAGCATCTCAGTTATTCCCAACCATCTGACAGAGCTGAAAGGAGTGGGAGTGGGATGTCTTGAATGTTGGAGTGGGTTGGGAGACCCCAGACTCTGTCAGTGGTCTGTTGTGGTAACTTGGGCAAAGCAACTGGTTGGATTGAGTAACAAGAAGTGCCCAGTTCCAGGGGGCATTTCAGCACCAAAATATTGCACTGGACTGATGAAGTCCCTATGCAATCTGAAATTTTGTGTGTCAGGGATGTTAATGCTGTGTTTGTTCTACAGTAAGCTGAGCAAGTGACTGCATGGCCTTGCACTGCAGCATAAACAAGCAGCCCTGATTGATGTGCATGTATTGGCTCTTACAAGAAAGGGAAATGTGATTTAATTGTCAGGAGTGACTGAAATATGAAAGGGAATTACACAGTTTGCACAGTGGATATTACTGCTCTGTAATGGTGTGACAGCAGGGCTCTAATTGTTCATTTCTTTTGTTGGGTCACTTGCGAATTAAGTAAGTATCTCTGACAAAGGCATTTTTATGTTTCATTAGTTTTGAGGAGGTTCCTTTTATATTAAGTGCAGACCATTGTAATAACTTGGCAAGTGCTACACTGTGTGGAAACTACATCAGTTCTGGGTATTGATTTGGTGTTTGATGTTGGGGCTGCCATTCTCTGGGTTGTTCAAGCACCACATGGGAAGAGCAGGGATGTGGGGTATGCAAGGAGCTCTGTGTGTGGATACACAGTTGTGAAGGGCAGAGCCAACCCTGCCAAAACCCACAAGGACTTTGTCACCATCTGTGGGTCCCAGCATTCCAGCTGTGGGGGGAGAAGGGGGAAATGCTGCCTTGTGGCTGCTGCTGCTTTCCATCAGAGACAGCCAGGCAGCTCCAGGCTCCCTGCTTCACCTGAGGGGATCATCCCCTTCCACACAGACTCCATCCCACGTCCCTGCAGCCGTGGCTGCTGCCAGGTGGGTTGTGGGTGGCACAGGACATCTGCCTTGCTTCCTCCAGGAGTGTCACTGCAGCTGGCACAGAGCTGCCCCAGAGCAGGCACAGCCACAGTGCAGTCAGAAGAAGATGTCAATCTGCTCACAATTTTTGCAGTTTGTGTTTCAAGACAGATGAAACTAATAAATAAAGGAAGAAATGTAACTCTGTCCAAAGTTTTGACAAGCAAAAGCAAATATTTGCACAGATGTGCTGGCTGCTGCCAACTGCTTGGGATTGCAATGTTTTTGGATCAATTCATGCCCCCCACAGCCCCAGCACTGTTTCTTCACTGCTCAGGCCCAGCAGCACCGTGGGAAGCTCCAGGCCCTGGTGGAGGCAGGGGCTGCAGCACAGAGGGAAGGGAAGGGCTGAGCCGGGATGCCCAGGACAGGGGATGTTGGGCACCTGGGCTGTTTGCACAGGACGGGTGGCTACTTCAGCCCACTTGTTCCAGACCCTCATTTTTTCCTTCCTCAAGGATGAGTTTTTGACCTTCATTTTCTGTTTGTGATGGGATTTGTGCCACAGGGACAGCTGTGGTGGTGGCACACGTGTGGAGGTGCTGCTTCTCCAAGGTGCAGCAGGGAAGGCAGGTGGGACTTGCTCTCTGCACTAACAGCTTTTCCCTGCAAGGTCTCTCTGCCCAGTGGCTTCCTCCGTGGGATTTATCCTCTTGTTGCATCTGGACAGACTCACTGCACTCACTCTGCATTGCTACATGAAGACAATACCAGCAGCAAAACCTTTTTTCTTTATGGGAAGATTTTCCCTTCAGGCTGAGGCCACTTCTCCAGCCTTGGTCCACGTGTTTGTCAAAGCCACCACAAGCCCAAGGTCACGTTTTTCTTCTCAGAGGGGATGTGCAGGTTTGTGTGGGGCAAGCCAGGGGGCCTGGGGAAGGGCTGCCAGGGTTGGGGTGCCCACCCATGCCAGGGGAGGGGATGCTCCGTGTCCCTCCCCAGCAGGGACTCCCTGAATGTGCAATATAAACTGGAGCTGTGCTCCCTGCCCCTCCCTGCCCACAGCTCCTCTTTCTGCTCTGACCCTTCTGCTCCACCTGGGCTGAGCCAGCCCAGCAGAGCTGCAGGTGTCCCCACGGGCAGGCTGCCATTAGCTCCTGCTCCTGTGGGACAATGATGCATTTTCCAAACATATCTCTTTTCTCTGCCTGTGATATTTGCTAGATTAACATCTCTTTTCCCCCTACCATGTTTAATGTCTTCCACTGTGCATTTTAGAAATAAGTACTTGATAAGGTCACAAAAACAGCTTTTAATTATGGGACACACCTAACAGTTGGGGTTTTTTGAAGTGCATGAACATATGGAGAAGGAAGAGGGTTTTACATGTTGGAGAGCATCTTTGTAAACTATCCTCGACTTGTAAGACTGTTCAGTTTTACTAGAATTTGTATGCATTTTACTTTTGTAATTTTTAAAGTGATTTGATAGAATTTTATTTTAGGGCAAATACTACATTTTGTATGCGATATTCCAATGTGATGTATTTTTATTTTTGAGAAAATAATGTTGAAACCACTATATACTTGTCAATGTAACATACCCACTGTGTAATTTCTATTTAAAACTGGACTCTGACCATGAAGAGTGTGTTATTTTACGTACTGGCACATTAAATAGGTTACTCAGTTTGCTGCCATCACTGTTCATCACTTCCAAGAAAGCACAAGGGAATAGTTTATTTCTACCATAATGCTGCCAAAACCCACTGCAGATACTGCCATGAAAAGGGGGTTGTTTAGTCTAAATCAATGCAGCCTCATCCAATGTCCCAACCCAGCCAATGAAAGATTTCCATGGCTTTTCCTGAGGTTTTGGAGGGGTGGTCTGGCACTGCAGGTGCACCCCTTGGTACCCTCCAGCAGGGAGGGGAAGGGAAGGGCTGGCAGGGGTGGCAGCCTCTGCAGCCCCACACATCATCACCACTCTGGTTTCACACCGATTCCTCAGGGCTCAGGATGCTGCAGGCCAGTTGATTTTGCTGGCTCCCACCATCACTGTCTCTGTGGGGCTTTTGGAAAGGAGACCCTTCCTAAGAGCCTTCCTTGTGTTTATCCTGTGTTTAATTGAAGCAGACCCAGCCCAGCATCTCTTGATCTGTGTTTATTTTCTAGGACCAACTCTTCAAGAATGGCCTGACTACTTATCAGGGCAAATTTAAAATAGCCTCACATCCTATTAGTGCTGGGAAGAAATCTGTCAACTCTCATGTTGTGGAATATCTGGGCCCCACTATTCTTAGCAACAGTCTCTTTCCAGGCTATATATGGGAGCTTAAAGTGCCTCTAATGACACAGTTCCCAGTTGTATTTATCTTTGCAGTGTTACAGAAATCTCCATCCTTAGGGGGATGAGAACTGAGGATCCGTCTCAGAGCCCTGATGTAGTTCTGTGTGTTGGTGAAGTCCTTGTGCTCGTTCTTTCTCAGGTTTTTTTTCCTATTTTCTGTTTTATCTTTGCTGTTGTTGAAGCCTGCTCTTTCCCTGGCACATGAATGACATTTATTCCGTCTTTCCTGAGAGAGTTCTGGGTGCTGGCAGCTCCCTCTGTGACTGTGCTGCTGTTGCACAGGGGGAGCAGCTGGGCTGGGGCCAGCTGGTTGAAAGCTCTTGGTGCTGTGCCCAGATGTGCCCAGATGTGGGTGGGCTCTCAGATACCTCATCTCTAATGGTTGTGGGACCAGCAGAGGCTGTGGAAAAGGTTGGGGGCCCTTGTAAATGCTGGATCTGTGTGTTTTGGCATCTTTGGGCTGCAGCCAAACACCCAGGATGCTGATGCTGGGAAACATGAGCAGCAGCAGCCCCCAGGCAGGGGTTTCTGCCTTCACCCTCCATCCATGGGTCATGAGCAGCTGCAGGGCTCTGCCTGCTCCCGGAGCATGATTTGGGTTGCATCAGGGACTTGGGACCCAAGGCATTCACCTTTACATATTTTGAGAAGTTTTCAGCATAGGCCTGAGCCTATGGCAAGCACTGCAGCTTGTCCCCCCTTGCGCACTCAGTGTGTCAGGGATGGTTTTATCCTGGCTGGGGGCTGTGGGGCTCTGGGCTGGCGTGCAGCAGGGATGCTCAGAGTTTGTACCTGCTCACTCCAGACCCTCCTTGGCTCCAGCAGCTCCTGGCACGGTGGGGCCTGCCAGGGACTGAGCTGCTCCCCAGGACAGGCAGCTCTGCCAGGCAGGAGGTTCATCTCCTGCAGTGCCAAAGGAGTGATGGATCAGCACAAGACAGCAGTAATTGCCAGGAGGCTTTCAGGCAGAAAGCAAGGCTCTCGCTCGAGGACAGGCTGATGTAAGTCAGCATGTAAATTGGGGACAACATAAAAATAATTCCAGCCAAGCTCCTAGGAAGAAACCTATGAACAAAAAAATGTTGTTGCTAAGAAATGTGAAAACAGAAAACAATAATGTGGCTCCTGGCAGGGTAATAAAAGTGTATCAGCGTTGTGCCTGCTCTCCCATACAGATCGCGTGCTCGTGACAGTAAATTAAGTACTGCCAAAATGGGAAGGGTTTTCTCTGTGGCCATTGATGCTTCACATCATGGAAATATCAAATGTTTCTGATGGCTGTTCATTACCCTGTGCTTGAGAGGGGAGCAATCCTTTGCTGGCTCCATTATTTCCATGACAGCAAGGAAATGACTACGGGGGGTTTAAAAACAGAGGAAAGCAGCAGGGTTAGATGGATGGAGCCTCCATAGCCTGTTGCTGTTCACTGTGCTCCATGCTAACCCTGGCTCTGGGACACACCTCACTGTCCCCAGAGTGATGGAAAGCCTGGACTACTTTTAGCTTTTTTCACAAACTGTGAAGATTGACCTTGAAAATCTTCAGAGATGTTATTTTGAAGGGTGACAAGGCTGCAACACAACTGCTCAGCCAGAAGACACTGCCCACAGCTCCCCCACAGCCAGGAGGAGCTTTGAGTGGTTGCTGGGCTCCAGATCTGCCTCAGCTGCCACGAGGACCCAAAGAGTTGCACCTTCCATACTCTGTAGAGATCCACACCATGGAGCTGACAGATGGATGTGGCTGGTGTGCAGCACAACAACATTTCCTTGTCATCTTAGTAGGTTTAAAAGGAAAACCAGCTGACCTTACACGTTTGAGTTGCTGTTCCAACTGGAACAAAAAAAGGGTGCTAGAACTGCTGGGTCGCAAAATAACCCTGGCCTGTGCTCACACTGGGGCAGCAGGAAAAGGTGCAGCCTGCCCAGCTGCCAAGAGCCAGATTTGCATTTCTGTCACACCAGAATCACCTTCACCCGGTCCAGTACTTATCCCAGAGGAGAATGGTTTGGTTTGGAGATATTGTTAGCGGCTTGAAGGGCTGAAATCTCTCCAAAGACAGGGAAGTGTGCATGTGGTTGGGTTTTTCCTTTGGGAACAGCTGAACTCTGTCACCTTCTTGATTAATTTGAACCTCAGTTTTTTTAAACAGAAAGTGCAATGACAACTCTGTCAGTGTTTTCTTTATGAAGGGACAAACCAAACCATGTCAGAATGCATTTCAGCTGTTAGCAAAACAGTTTGTAATGAGTCTCCAAAGCTTTTGGTAACTGAGTGTGTGGTCCCTCGAGGGGGAAGCACACACAGGGTACCATGGGGAGCAGAGCTTTTGCACTTGAGGGTTGCCTCTCCCACACTGAGGTGCTTGCTCTGTGCTGATCTCTTCAGGATGGCTGCACTGAGCTGATTTAGGCCAACACAGGGAATGTTGCTGAGCTTGGGGACTGTCCCCCTGCCCAGTCACAGCAGCACAACCACGTGGGCTTTCATAGAGGAGTGATATGGTTGTGTGGGCAGAGGGAAATTCAGCAGTCAGAGCCAGGCCATGTGATCCCATTGTTGTGGGGGACTGGGGGCACTGATGGGGGTGCTGGGCACCAGCAGCAGTGCTGGGTGTGGAGTAGAGGATTCACTTGAGACCTTTTTCACTGCTGCAGCCTGCCTGCTTTCACAGCAGTGTGTCTGCACAATGCTCTGCCTGGCCACTGCTCCTGGCAGCAAATGAGGCTCAGGTATGAGAGAGTCAGCAGCCTTGCTAAAATCAGGCTGCAGGATATTTCTTATTTCCATGCTATCTGCACGATGTGGTGCCTGTTCAGAGGAGGAAATTAACTTGCTCTGGATAATGCCTGGGTGCCCAAACACCTCTGCTCAGCTGCTCTGTGGTGGTTACAGCTCGTTCATCCCAGTCTCTGCTCCAGCGTTGTCACGAGCACCAGGGTCACCTGGACTGGGCTGCAGTTCCTGCCCCTCTCACCCCCACAGCACCGAGTGCTGGCAGTGCCCTTGCCCAGGCAACTGCCCCAGCAGCCATGGATATTTCCATCCCTTATCAGAGAAGAAAACACCAGCAAATGGGCTTCATATGGAGGGACAGGGCTGGGACAGGTTTGTCACTGCAGCACCTGGCCCAGCCTGTCCCCAAAGCTGCTCTGTCAGGGAGCCGGGAGGAAACAGTGAGACCAGACTCGAGTCATGAGGAAATTTCTGCTTTTTCCTTTTCCTGCATTTTTAATACTAAACCTCTGAGCACTACCAAAGGCAGGTTGGAGGGGTCTGTGGGGCTGCAGCTGTTGCTGGGCCCCCCAAGCAGCCCCACAGCCTGGCCTGGCTCCCTGCTTTGCCTGTGCTGCTGGGGGTGCTCCCACATCTCATGGAAAACCCACAAGATAATGAAACTTTCTGTTTTTCACACAATTAAGAATTAAAGAGAGAAAAGGGTACAGTTGGGATGAACAGTGAAGGTGAGAGAACAAAATTTACTGACGCTACAAGTGAAGCTGTTATGTTAATGAGTCAAATTAGCAACTAGAAAAAAAATGTGGTGGTAGACAGATTTAAGGGAAATTGGAAATTGGTTCCAACGTAATACTTTGCTCTAATTGTATGCAGAGGTGTCTTGATGCAAAACAAAACTGTTCAAAAATGACCTCCCTGTGTTATCGTGCAAACTAACTGAGAAAAAAAATCCATCTTATTCACAGCAAGTTTGTTTTTACTGTTCTTGTGCCTCTCAATTACTTTTTAATGGTCTGCATTGAAAAGAAATTCCTGTATGCACACTTGAGAATATGAAAACACCCAAATGATAGCTTATGATTTAGTAGGATTAAAGTATTATGTATGCAGGTGTAGCACGTTTCAGGTTATTAGCAATCCAATCTATTTTTTATGACATTATGGTGTAATTTTCTCTATGGAACTTCAATATAAGTCTTAAGCTGTATCGGAACATAAACTAAAATGTTCCTGACTCTGTCACTTTTCATGGTCTTTACTTTGATTAATAAATGCAACAAGAGCTATAACATTCTTCAACACGAGGCTACGATCATCCTTCAATCAAAATATGTCCCTCAGCTTTTCATAACTTTTTGCATCAATATGTAGGGCTTGAGCAGCAGCAGCAGCAGCAGCAGCAGGGACAGGATTTCATTGCAGCTGAGCACACACAGCTGAAAGGCTCTGCAGAGGATGAATGTATTTTGCTGGCTTGGCACAGAGAGCAGTTGTGCCCTTGGGGGCTCGGTGTCACCTGCAGAGAGCTGAGGAGCACAAGGGAGATGCTCACTGCAGATCTGGACAAGGATTTGGCACCCTGAATTTCATATTCAATCTCACCTCAGTGGGCACCTCACTCAGAAATACCTTCTTTGAAAGGCACACCCCATGTTTGGTTGGAGGTTGTGATGGGGGAAGGGAGCCTTACATCCAGTAACACAATTTGGTGTCCCCAGAGACTGCAACTCATGACAAACACAACTGAGACCTGGGCCTCAGGATGTGGCCGAAGTGCAGACAGGGAGGAAGGATGGATGCTGCAATTCCCCATCCCCAGCTGAGTGGATGTTGCATGGCCACTGGCCACAAAGGTCAGGAGGAAGCTCCTCCTCATTCCTGCTGGCCGATCCTGCCGGAGCCGTCAGGAGCTCCAGATCCGCCACAGGTTGGTCACGCAGGAGAAATAACTCACAGGTTTGTCAGGTTGGTCTGTTTTATTTCTGAATTATTCTTTACATTGTACAATATATAAAAATACAGAGTACCCAAAAAAAATTCACAGTGTCTAAAGGCAGTGATAATAGTCTAGGTCACCTTTATGCTAAAGTACCATCAAGTTCGATTGCATAGGAAAGGTGATGTGCCTTCACAACAGAGTCCAATAACACTCTCCAGGTTTTATTGTTTTGGGGCAAGCATTCTGTGTTCACATAATTGTTTCCCATCTATCCAAGATCCAATATTGCATCTGTCACTCTCCCACCTCAACCACAAACTAAATCCTATCATTTCCATCTCACATACCATGCATCCTCCCTAAAGCTTCATCTGTGGGAATGCTCCTAATTAAGCACATGGCTTTTAGGTATGGACAGGTCTGGATGCTGTCTAAGGAGGGGTGTGGAAAGAAAGCACACTGCTGTGCAGCTAGCTGGCTTTTACATTGTTTGACATTTTGGTACTAATAACATTTTTGCTCCAGTTATTAATGGCCCATCCACGCCGACCTCTGCTTGACTCCGTGGCCTGAGAATCAGCAGCGTCCTGCTGACAGAGGCATCAGCACCAGAGTGCAGTGTTAATACTTTCATGACCAGATTTGTTTAAAACTCAATCATGGCAGGGGCCTGCAGAAAGCCAAATGCTGCTCTTACAGCACTGAATCCTCTTGAATAGCAGGGGCGAGTCTGCAGCTGAGGCTGGAGGCAGAATGGAAACAGCAACAGGTTCAAGACCCAAATTTACACCAAATGCTACTGAGCACAAATGTTTGGAGCTGTGTAAATAGTGGGTAGCTCGTTTTGCTCCTCCAGCCAGCATTGATGCGTTAACACATTAATTTTGCCCAAAGGTTCTAAAGAAGGAATTTCCAGGCAGAAGAGCTGAGACTGGGTAAGTCCCACTGGGACCCAGCTCCAGAGGGGTTTCTGCCCAGTTTTGAAGGTTCTGGCAACCAGGAAAAACAAAGCTGGAAACAGAAAGCTCTCTCAGCTACCCCCAAACTGCTCTTGAAGCCACCTGAAGCTTCCTTCTAAAAAGCTTAAGGGAAAGATTCATCTGTTGGGAGTTCAGGCTTTGGTCATGAGGGCATTGAAGGGATTTGTTGGAGAGGAATGAATCCTCCAGACCTGATTTACTGAGTATCTTTCTGCCATGCTCTGAGGGTGCTGTGCCCTGCCGTGTGTGAGGGCTGGCTCAGGGGGGACAGGTGAGGCAGAGCCTTGGCCACGGACACAGAAAGCTCCAGAGACACCCACGGCACCAGGGGCCTCCATGGCCTGGTGGCCTTTTTGGACCCTTCTGAAAAACAAAATATATGGGATCACAGGGCTTCTTTTCCTACACTTCAGATAAAACCTCCTGGTGTGACTGTAAGGCAAGGTTTGCAAAGCTGATCAATAACTCAGAAGGCAGTTACTGACTTCTTTAACATGGAAAATGACATTTTCCCCATTCTAACAGATGATGTCTTTTGCTCTAATGGCACAAGACTTGTTACTCCTACTTGCTATTTTAATTTTCTTTGCACAATTACTCCCTACTTATAATTACAAGAACAATAGAGTGATACACATGAGAAATTTAGGAGGCTTATTATGAAAATATAAACAGTATCAAGTATCTCTTTCTTAATAACTCTTAACCAGAATGATTTAGGGGAGAACCAGCATTTCTAACTAGAAAAATCAATTTATTTTTCAATAAAAAATTATATTTCATTTACCTCAAAAGTGTGTTTTTAAACCTAATGGAAAGGGTAGTAGATTTTTATAGGATTTTTTCTTCAGTTTGTCCCTGTGGAATCTGAATACCAGCACTGCCTTTCTTATTCTAAGTTTCCTCTGCAGGCATTTTGCTAAATATATATATTGCGTGTGTATATATTATAAATATATACCATATCTATCCACTGATAGATGTATACACTGTTACAAAAAGAAGAGTAAGTTGTTACAGAAACTTTACATTTACATTTTTATATATATATTTATAGATATTTATATATATATATATAAAACTCTCCCCCGCTACATTTGGTACAAAGAATAAATCAATCTCAATGGACAGCAGTTTTCTCTCCAGGTGGGCTGAACAGCAGATTATCACCGGAGGCATCAAATTGTCTGCATCAGACACGGGCTCCATTCCTGCTCTCTGCTGATCTCAAAGCAAACACTTCATTTTCTGAACATAAGGCAGTAGGAACAGTGGTGGTTAGACAATAAATGTTTTTCTCCTATATATCTGTACAGGTCATACATTTGGGAGCAGCCCTGGCTCATAAGCTGAACATTCAAGTGCACCTTTAGAGCAACAGCACCTCTTGTGTGAGGGTGTGATGATCAAGTGGTTTGTCTGTCAGTGAGCTGTGAGTTACTGGCAGCTGCTCAAGGAAAACCCGACAGCAAGGGCACACCATGCCTGGATAACAGCAGCAGGCACGGCCCTCAGCTGGGAGAAAGGCAGCCATTTCCATGGAAAAACAGAGAATGGCCTAATTACAGATGTTTCCACTACATACTTGGCTGTAAGATTTCCATCATATTTCATGTCCTGTACACCTGAATCCTATCCAAAGGGTTTGCAGAGACACAGTGTCTCCAGACCTACAGAGGAACCACCCAGGGTTCCTTTTCTCTGCCTTAGAAGTAAAGGAAAAAAAATATATAGCTTTCTGGAAAGCAATGGAAATGCTCCCAAAGGAAATGCATTTCCACTCCAGTTTAAGATGGCATTAGGAATAGGAAATTTTAGCATGTTTAACATCCAGCTGCAGGAGCAACTCAAACTTCTACAGGTATTACAGACCTGATGCTCAAGGTGCCAAATTACCTGGAGTGCAAGAACATCCCTGCACATCACGTCATTAACCTTGCACACATTGCAGAGCTCATAAAAAATGCAACTCTCACACTGCATTAACATCGTCCTTACAGAACTGCATTCCTCTGCAAACATTAATTGAGTAATACAGTGTTCTGATTTCTTTTTTTTACTCTCTCCTGGATTCTGCTTTCTGCTCGAATGGAGACTACAGCCCCTTGCTGTGATTGCCAATTATATGAAAAAGGGCTGAATCCATTTGGATGGCTGATAAGAAAGAATGTCTTGATGAAACTATAACCACATGCACCACCCTCATAGCATCTGCCCTCCAATAGCCTACAAAACATCCACCTCCTGAGCACAATGGCAATAATCACCCATCTTGGTGACTTGAACATTTAAATAATTTCATATGGTACTCTGCAAAAAAGAAATCAGTTTACATCATGTTATTCTGTGAAGCCACAAATGGAAAAAAAATTTAAGGGGAGAGGGGAAAAGAGAAAGGAAAAATAGAAGATTGAGATAATTGCAAGGTTTGACTTGCTTGCATTCCCTCAAACTCCAGCTGCAATCTTGCCACGTGCATGGTAATTGCAGAGTGTATTAATACAGGGAATATTCTGATGGGGAAGCTCAGAGATGGCTTTGATTTTACAATGGCTGAAATGATCTTGGGAGCCAGTGTTTTCTTCTGAATCACATAAATTAAAGCTGGGAAATCCCATCCTGATAGTCTAATGTAATAATTTCCAACCCTTGGGCTACATACCTGTTAGAACTACATTAAGTCAGAATTTTAAATATTGCTGAGGGGCATGTGGAAATTCAGTGAGACACAGTGAACTCCTTATGGCACGAGGCACGAAGTCATCACTCCTCAAATGGGATTTAGGGCCTGGGAAGGGCCTCCCTGAAGGCTGCCTGCCACCAGTGCTACCCTGCTTCCCTGGTGATCCTGCTCTGCTCCAGCTGCTCTTGCCTGGCTGTGCTGCTGAGGGTTCAGGGCTGCTGAACCACTGTGCCAACTTGGAGAGTTGCAGCAGGTGCTCCAGACATTCTGCTAGGTCTGCATCAGCTCCTGACTCCACTGCTTAAAATCTGTTTAAGGGCATCTCTCTCTCTCCCTCTGCCCCATCTATTTCACCTGAGCAGAAACAAGGTGGGCTGCTAAATAAGAAAAGCAGCTGCTGAAAATGGTGGGCACTGCTGAGCCTAAGGTGTCCTTGTGGCAGTGCTAATAACCCCACTTTATTACAAATATCCCTACAGCTTTCAATCACTGCAAACTGAAGTCAAACAAAGTAATTTAAAAATGGGAGGCCATTGTATACTTGCCCTCTGGTCAAACCACCATAACACACAGGCTTGCAGAGTCACGCTGGCTCTCCCTCGCAGGAAAAGCAATATACTTGTCACAAGTAGCACAGGCTTTCTTCATTTCCTACCAGCTGCCTACGCGAAAGAGCTGAGTACACGGCCCAAGCTGGGCTCCCAAACAAGCAAACTGCAAAGGAACAGCACCGAGAAACAACCGATGTGGGCTCACAGCGAGATCCGGAACCAAGTGGGGACAGACAGGACTGCAGGGACAGACCGAGCCGGGCCGGGCACTGCTCGGGGAAGGTGCAACAACAAAGCCAAGCTCAGGACCACGTGGAGCTCATGCGTATTTCAGGGTGTACTTTTATCTCATGCTCAGTATTGCGACATTCTAAAATACTTAGCATCAGGAGTTCATCATAAATATTTAGAAACACTGAATGGTAACAGCGGTGAACTTGTTCACGTTGCTAACACACTGGATGTAGTTGTACATTAAGCACCAGCAATAAGTTTCCTTTTTGCCAAACAATTATGTCAGACAAACATCTGGTTGTAGACAACATGGCTTCTGCATCAGACTAATACAGTTCTTATAGACACAGTCACACACATACACAAAATTACATTTCAAGGCTGGATATACTGTTTAATAATGCCACCGCTCCAATTTACTTCAATAGCTGCAGCAGAATTTGTTTGTTGGATTGTTTTTTCTCAGAAAAATTAAAGAAATATTGGCAAACAACGCACTTTACTCAGTTGTGTTACTATTTCATAGAGTACTGAGTGGAAGACGCTGTAAGAATGTGCAGCAGACTTTCTGGGTCATGTCAGACTATGGAAACATTCCTTAAAAAATACCTTCCCCCTGCAAAGTCAGAATCACTCATTTTTTGAAAGTATATGAACTAAAACCCAATAATAAAACAAGAGGAAATATTAGCCCAAAGCAAGGTGATTTCCCACAAGAAGAGCACGGCCTCTAAAGTTGCCTCTCCTGGCAGACACAATCAGGATCAAAGCTAGAACAAAAAGAGTTAATACTGTCTCAGAAAAAAAGAAAAAGGAAGAAAGAAAAAAAGCTCTTGTGCAGCAATCATCACATCTCTTTTTCCAGTGATATAAACATCTTTGTTTGTTAGGCACTCCAAGTTCATGTCTCCAATGTTATTCCAACATTTACTTTTCTCAGTGTCTCACTGCCTGTATAATTTTCTTTTAATTAAGACTGGAAACATTCTGGAAAGCTTCTTTGGATAATGCACTTTCTTTGTGTGTTGTTTCTCATCAGCTGAACTGCATATTACCAAAGAAGGCTGCAGAGAGTATTTCCTGTAATATGAAAAGATTCTCTTGAAAATATAGGGAACACTGCCCTAGAAAGTTACTACTTTTTTTTCCTCAGAAACATAAAAAATCAAAAATAAAAATTAAAAAAAAAAGGAAAAAGAAAATGTTCATCAAGTTGTTGGTGTGATGGAGTTCTGTTTGGCCCGTCCCATGAGCTGTGTGTCATCTGGCACACCATTGTTGTCCTGGCTCAGGAATGATGCATCCAGCCCTGCTCCAGGAGGCCACCTCTTGCCTTCTTGGAGTGCTCCTGTGTGTTTTGTGTGGCTGCTCAATGGTCACCAAGCCCAGCACACAGCCTCTTCCTCGACAACCTCACAACCTCAGCCTTGGACAGCATGCTGACCTTCCAGCCATAAACAGTTGCAGTAGAAGAGCCATCTCCAGACAAATATCCACAAAAGCTCTGCAAATGGTCCATTTGAATTCTTGTCCTTGTAAGGAGATGTGCTGTTTACAAGAAACACAATTAACCAAAGGAAAAAAAAAAAAAAGACCCTACTGTACAATATTTACATCTAGAAGCTGGGCCGGTATTTGGTCCATAAAATCAATTTAAAAAAAAATCATATAGGAAGTAATCCAGTCCCATAGGATCTGTCCATCATCAGCTGTTGGTAAAGGTCCTTCCAGGGGAGGCCTCGGGCCTGTAATCATATTTATTCAGTGTACTGGGGTAATAGGTTGTCGTGTACACATTGGTTTGCTGCAGTGGATAGAAGTTGGTTCTGTCGTCCGGTATCAAGTTGTTCTTGTTAAGTGTCTGTAAAAGAGAAGAGGAGATGACAGGTATGGCCACAGTGCCACACAATTACTCTTTTCTACCTGCAGGCACCTCCCTCTCACCTGCCTGCTCCAGACAGACTCTGCTGCAGCCACCACCACCTTCCCTCCGGCTGGGAGAGCAAGCTGGCACCTCGCGCTCGCTACGGGCTGGGCTTGGGGACCACAGCTCCTGCCGGGTGTCCCTCAGCTGCCCTGTGCTCAGCTACTGCTGGGGATGGAGCCAGAGCCCTCTCCAGGGACACGGAGTCTCCTGGTGGATGGCGTGTCTGAACACCACTGTCACACAAAGCCATGCTGGGCCTACACGAAGGCTGGCGATTAACGGCAGCGCTCAGCTCTAACCTCATCCAAAATGCTCATGGCTCAGCTCCAACCTCATCCAAAATGCTCATGGTACAGCTTGTGGCTCCCTCTCAAAGCAGGTGCCAAACGGTGCCAACCTTTTCCTCTTTGGAAGAGCAGGTGTGCATTTACCTGATCTCCATCTCCATTGGTAGATATCCAGGTTTGGACCCCCCGATATTAAGTGTGTCACTTCTGTAAGCTACAGTATAAGTAACAAATCATGGTCACTTTTGGAAAATCTAAAATTGCTTTAAAAAATTTAACAACCACGTAACAATTGTCGGAAACAATAACATAAAGAATTAGAATGACAAATGCCCGTTTTACCAGAAAAATTTAGAAATGTTTTTTTCTCCCTCCCCTCTTCCCACCAACAAGCAGATGTCCCCCTCTCCCCAGATTAAAGACCATTGCTATGCCAGCTGTTACCTATGTGCAAGGATAAAATCACACTTTGTGTGTATGTGTGCAATAATTCTATGGAACTTTCTCCATCCTCACAGTCATCTGATTTCTATGAATTTTTCTGAGTTACTTTTATCACAATTTTTTCACCTAACCCCTGGCTTAAATTTCTTATGCCTATCTCTGGTCTATGTCACTCCAAAGTGCACCTTTAATGGCTGTTGTGCAGGGAACTCAGTCCTTTGATCTGGGAGTCAACATCAGGCGTGCTGCTACAGCATCCTTATCTTCAGGGAACATTTAATTAACAGCACATTTAAGGGAGTATGAGCATCTCTCCCGTCAAGAGCAGAGATGGAGAGGTCTAATGAGCCAGCTAGTCCAGGGCCCTAATGGCTGTTCTGGCACGATCTGATGCTGCTTTAGTGAGGAGCCACTTCACCTCAGTTCCCCCTTGAGACAAACCCCTCCTGCCTGACCCAGCTCAGGGCAAGGTGAGAACTAATTAACTAATGCTTGAATCCATGAACTACCCAGCTCCTTCAGCTTTACTCAACCCACTGAACTTCAGGCAAAGTGGCTCCCTCAGCAAGGTGAGAAATCTCTGCTCTGCCTGAGGGCAGGTGGAAGTTTGTGGGGAAGGCTCTGTCCCCCCAGCCCCAGCAGGGTGACCTGACAGCAGTGGGCTCCCTACTGCACAGTCAGGCTTCATCCACATCCCAGCTGTGACCACTGAAAGGATCAGCTACCCTGGGCTCAAAGACAAGACCACAGGCAGTACATTTATCTCCCTGTTTCTTTGTAATCAAATCATTTTACTGCATGGGGAGGGGGAGAGGAGGAGGAAGAAAAGAAAATGTTTTCTTCTAATCAGCAGACTGACAGCTACAGCTACCTTGGGAGCTTACAACTCCCAATTTCATACAAGATGTTAGAAAGAAAAGCTTTCCTGTGCCAAAGCTACCCTGGCAAAGAAATCTCCCAATTGCTGAACCACCAAATAAGTTTTTCAGAAATAAGCACTGCCTGAAACATCTCATATGAAAACCAGAGGAGACCCAGCCCCCTCCTGGTCTGACTGCAATCTCCCCCTGCCCGGACTCCCTAAATTGATCCCATAGCACAACACTTGTAGGAACCAATGAGAGAATTCGTATAGGCATGCTCTAAGTGACAAATACTTTCAAGAAATGAGAATTTGTGCCCTGCAATATGGAAGTAAAAAGGGAAATGTCATGCTTTGCTCGCAGTCACCCAAAGAAATATTAAAGTAGTGTGGCCAACAGTCTGCAGCTTTGTGCTGGAGGCTGGGAAAGAAGGAAGCCAGCCTCAGTCCTCCAGTGCTTGCTATGCTTCCTTGGGAAATCCAATTAACTGCTCTGCGCCTCCGTGTCTTCTGACCCAGCTTGAGAAAAACAAAGTTTGAGACTCCCTGTAAAAAGGCACTTTTCTAAGTACTACCACCAATTATTTGGGGGGGTTGCTCTCTGGTGAGCCCCACAGATGTTCACACTGGCTGTACACAATGGCTACTGTTTGCTACTGATGTTCCTAGTCTGGAATACCCACTGCTGGCACCATAACTCCATGGCCACAGCAGGAAGGAAGATGAAGAGGCTGAGTCCCACTGCCACAGTTTCTCTGGACTCTCTTGACTTTCTCTAGTGCAGCATCCAGGCCTTGTCTGGTTGGTTAAGATTCATGGCATGACAGGATTGCCACCTCTGAAACTTAGTGAGATGAAAACCCTGACCTGCAATAGCTCAGGACCACCTTGATATAAGGACAAAGACCTCAGGACTCAACTTCTTTGGCTTTGGGATGGAAAATCTCTATGAGTTTTAACATGTTCCACAGTATTTAAAACTAGCCCATTACAACAGATTTAGCAATTAATTAACATGATTTGCATTTTTCCTTCTCTCTCTTCTTATGTTCATGTAGTACTTACTTAAGAAAAACACCTCAACCGGTCATTTGCTCTTTTTGGTTTTATTTTGGATGGAGGGTTTATATCTTAAGTAAATACCTCATAAAATGGCTTAGTGGAATTTATAATACAATTAGCCACAAATAATTTGTCTCTGGAAATGCTGCAGTGGCAGTACTGTCCTAAATCAGCATGATCAATGTGCACTGCTTTAACATTTCCCCCCACAAACTTATTGTCTGTCTCATTTTAATAAACAGATGATTAGGTTCCTTGGCACTAGAAATTGGTTGATATTTTGTAGAAGGGAAATTAGGCAGCAGTGAAATTTAGAGATGTACACAGACACACTCATGCATTCCCTGCAGGAGAAGAGGCTGCAGTTAAATCTCTCTGGGTTGACTCCTGTGCTGCTTTACTCAGAGTTTTAACCCCTGCTGTCATCCCACAGCTCTTCACAGTGACACTACAGAGATGGCAAACAACTTTCCCTTTGGAAGGCATTTCCTCATTGCTGTGTGGGTTATGCCATTGAGAACAGAGCCTACTGACAGTCTGAACTCACTGCAGTTCCTGTGGGATGGGATCGTCCTGCTGCACCCATGGATGCCCCCAGCAATACTGATCAGTCCCAACAGGAAAGGCAAGAGTTGTCACCAAAGTTGTCACCAGCTCATCACAAAACCCAACACAGACCAGGCCCTGGCTCCCAGCCCAACTCCTGCCAGTGTCTCATCCCCTCAGCCCCCTTGAGCCAGGTCCTCAGTATGACCAGGGCCAAGAAGTGCTTCCTGAAGACAATGCCCAGCATGTCCTCCTGGAAAGGACAGTCCTTTGGTGCTTTTGCAGGGACTTGGCAGTGGCTGCAGCAGCAAAGCTGACTGAAGAAGCCCAGCCAGCACTAGAGCTCACCAGAGTTTCAGGGAAGGAAAAGAGAGAGACTTGCCTTTGCAACCTGAGCCCTCCTGCACCCTCCAGGGCAATAGACCTGTCAGTCATCTCAGCACCTCCAGACCCTTCCAATGACACTTTTCCTGACACTCAACCTGTATCTTCCTCTTATTGTCTGCTTCCTCCCATATCAAACACTACTGACTGCCCTTGCCAGCAACTACAAGCTTTTACAACTGTCTGCTCAGTAAGCAGAAAGAACCAAAAGCCTGGTCAATGCTTACTGCTGCAAATTAGTTTTGATAAAATCTCTGTGCCATACACTTGATGTATTCCAAACACCAAGGAAAATGCATTTCAGGCCCTCATTTTGGTCCTATCCTGCCTTGAGAAGAAAGAAGCTTCTGGTATTTGTGCAAGCATAATATTCCATGTAAAAAGTGAGGCCAGACTGAGCTAATATGAAAACCTGTGGATGCACTTAGGAAAAGTACTCCATTTCACTAACAATTATTTCTTTTACCTGCTTCCTCCCTCACAGTATGAGCCATAACATCCTGGCATAGCTGATACAATTTGTTTCTTTTGGTCTGTTCACCACTAACCTCAGTTCAAGGGCCTGTTAGCAGAAGGAAAGCGCCCAGCACGCTCTAACACAGCCAAGTGGATCACTCAAAAGCAAGCCCGACTTAACTGCTTTCTTTAAATGACACCTTACACAGCCTTTAGGCTGCATTGGCATATGACTGATATAATTTGAAAAAATCTCTGACCCAGGAACTCTGCTTTGTCAAGCAGGAATGTTTTCATATGGACTACAATGGTTATGGCTTTAACAGACTGTAAAAAAGCAGCAGCTTGCTCCCTTATAGGTGATATGTCAACTAACCAAGAGATCCAGTCTTGTTGTTGGTGAATCGCATGTCTGTGCCAAGCACAGCAGAATCCTGAGTAATTCAATATTTATGGAATTATATGAACAATCTGATCACTCATGCAAGTGTGCAGTTAGAAGCGGAGGAGTCTGAGGGGAAGGGTCACACCATAGGCAGAGCATTCACAGGCTGCTTCTCCCAGTTCCTGCCCAGTGCTGGGTGTGTTAAACATGACTCTGTTGTACCACATGCATACATTTAACTTTGTTCAGCTTTCTCCATTGATATTTTTAGCCTAGGTCATCATTCAGATTTTCCATTTGTTCATTTTCCTCCAGCAAGACCTTGCCACTAGTTCCCCAAATTCTACCTCTGCTCCAAATCATTAAGTCATTATCCACTGACCTACTTGCTTACATTCTCCCAGATGTATCAAAACATCTTTACACATAACAGTATGGGACTTCCAGTACTACTCAACTCCCATCCCACAGCTGCAAGTATAAGCTGTGTAAACATTTCTTACACACATAAACAGATCAAATGTTTCAATTTCCAATATGAAGTCATGAAAATTTCAAAACTTGATTTAAAAAGTAGATGGGCATCTCCCCACTCACAATTAAAAGGAAGCCCATATATTTTTGGAAAGTTAAGTGAAAATGATACTTCTAAAAGCTTCGGATACTCGTACAACTAATACTAAAATTAGGGCCATAATGTAATTCCCACAGGGTAACATATGATGGCAAGATTTCCTTAATCTGCTCATGTAGAAAGCACTCAGCTTTTCAGAGCTCAGCATTCTCTCTGAGCTCCAGATCTTTCTATTTTGGGGGTTGTGGAGGAAGAGTCAGCAAGTTTCCCAGGAGTTTTGTAGGTTAATCTTCACCAGCTATGCAGCACCAGAATCCCAGTGAAGTCAGTAAGCAAGGACAATATCCCCCAGCCTCACAGCTCCTCCACTATTTCTCTGTAAACAGGTATAATTTCACTTCTTCTACCTCCCACCCATGACATTTTCCTCTTTAGAAAGGTAAAAAATAAAAAAAGTGGGGGAACTTCCCTGGGCAGCTTCAAACATTTTTTTTTCAGTTTTTATGGTTACCACCACTTTAGCCTTTGGAGAGGCTGAACAATGCAGCGCACACCTTTGCATGGCTCATCAGAGACACGCTGCCTGTGCCATGGCTGCACAGCTTTAGGTTTCCACCTTGGAATTTTGTTTGTAATGTTGAACATCCCAGCGCACTACAGAGAAATCTTCCCCTTTCCTTCACCCCAGGATGAGTGCAGGCATGAAGGAACCATGGGCAAGAACTTCAATCACTGCTAACCCTGATCATCCACTGTGAACACAGCAGAAGGTCTAAAATCAGGGTCCAGGGAGCAGACAGCAACTTTGTAGCCAACCCATTCCACTTAGTAAATCCAAATGAAGCCCTTGTGCATCCCTCGTCCTTCCGCTGCAGAAATGAAGGAAAACACTCCTGCTGAACTCAGCCACACAATTATCCCTAAAAGAATTGAGGCAGCCTTTCCAACTTTCCTAACAGCATCCAACAGACCTCCTGTAGCAACAGTGGGATGGCCATTACGCCCCCTCATTCCCCAGGAAAGTGGAGGGATAAGGGAATTGTGCAATGATGTAATGAAACCAAGATCCAACATTTAGGTTCTTTTGTGCTCCTTTTAAGCCATTTGCTTCTTGCAGTGAAATCAGATTGAGCAAAATGCCTTTTTGATGCAGATCAGCTGTTCCATGGAGCTAGACATGCCTCCTTGTTAAAGGATGTTACTTTTTGCTTTGTTGGAACATTAGCCAAATGACTCAGGGCTGTGGAAATACATTAATATTATGAAACATTTACCAAAGCTTGTACATCTCTGGAAGTACCAGGGCAGAGATCTTGGAATTATAATTAATCAGTAAATTTGGGAATAATTAGCATAATAATTACATTTCAACAAAATAAACCATACAACTAAAATAACCTCTTTTGGCAATAACTGAGAAAATACATGACGTCTGGCCCACCCACATGCTCTCTTTCTTCTGATCAACTGGATGCCACAACACTGCTGTGCCTCTTGAGCTAAGAATTACAAATAACCCTGGAAAGATGGAAAGTTGCCAGGAAGACCTTATGAGACCCATGTATTTTCTCCAAGCTAGGAGTGATTTTTAGGACTTGAATGACTCCTCTTTCTGATATTTCTTTAAAATTTGCTTAGTGTCTTATGCCAAGAAAACTATCTCACCTGATGCTTTTATAAAATCTCTTAAGCTCTGCCTACATGGAGTCAAAGGAAGCAGTGGCCAGGGTTTATGTATTGAGCTTTTTCCTGATGAATTCAATAAGGCTGTTTGCAGGATTTACAGTGAAGTGTAGATGTACAGATGAGGAACCTATTTTCTATATAAGAAGGTTATTCATCTCAAAAAGAGATACAAAAAAATCCCACTGGGACACTAAACTTATGATTGCATTTTCTTTTTGGATGGAAGCTTACCATATTTTTAGACTGGAGATTCTTTGTTCACTGTTATTGGTAAATAAATTAAACAACCCCCAAATGACAGCAGCATCTGTAGATGTGCTCAGGTTGACAATAGAACTAACATCCAATTATCAGAAAATGAATAGCTAAAGTTATTTATAGCTGTTTGAAAATAGCTATTTTATCCTTGCACTTAGGAGGGAGTGAAGTTATATTACTGCCATTGTAAACTTATAAAACCCTTCAGAGCTGGCAGCATAAAGGACCATTGTCAGAAGGATGCTTTGGCACATCTCTGACTTCAAGCACATGAGTAAGATGGCAAAACAAACTGCATGTAATAATAAGGCAAACTGAAGTATTTTTCTGAACTGGAAACTGAAGTCTGAGGAGGTCATGGAAACCTTCCCACTGGCAAGTGCAGGTGTCTAGCCTAAAGCTTGCAATTTAGCCCCAGCTTGCCTATGATTTGGGGGTGGCAACACCCATTACGTGGTGTCCAGACACAAAAGAGGAATTCAAGGCTGCCCCAACTGCTTCCCAATATAGCTGATGCACAGGATATAGCAGACATGATCTCAGCTGTGTGGGAAGGTGCAAACTGTCTCCTCATTGCACTCCTTGCCTTGGTGAATGCCCTTCCTGGGTGCCCCACGCACACAGAGTGTTACTAGAGAGGCTCAGCATCCTCCAGTACTCAGACAAATTCACCAGAGGCATAATCACAGCCCTTTAAAACTGACATTAATCACTGGGTGCAGGTTTGGAGCACTGGGCTGTACTGGGCTCCAACTGATGGCAACTAGTCTGGGTCTGTCTGGGGGCACAGCTCCCACTGCCCTGCTGCTCTCACTCTGAAGCAAGCAGCTTTGAGGCCTCAGAGCTGCTTATTCACCAGCACAAGTAATGCAGCCTCGTGCCAGCCCACAGTGCTGCATTTAGACTGAGAATTGCAAAGGTGTAACTGCAGTGGTGAAAAAAGAAGTAATAAAAATAAAAGTAAAAACTGGGCCCAATTTGCCATCTGCTAACTCCATTCAGTCTCTTATAGTCTTACTGCTTTCCAAATTCTCCCACCCTCTAAATAGCTGCTTCTTGATTATTTTCCTCAGGATTGCTTTATTTTCTCCCCATGTTGCCTCTCACCTTGTTATTTCCTCTGTAACCTCCTCAGGTCATTTTCCATTAGTCCTCTACCAGTGGCTGTTTTTTTGACACACCTCCCAGTTTAATATCTACTGCTCATTTAATTAACACACCGACTGCACTCTCTCCAAGGTCGTTAATGAAGATATTAAATAAAGCCAAACCTTGCATTACTGCTTGCAGCGTCCCAAACAACTCCTCCCCATAGCCCTGTTTGTCCCCATCAACAATTGCCCAATGTTCACAGTCCATTAGCCAGGTTTCAATCTCTACAGCAGCCTTCCTGTCCAAGCCAATTTCTATTTACACATCACAAGATTATTTAAGACACCAATACCACCCTCTTTGCTTTAGATGTATGGACGAGAGAAGCTACATTTTTAACCAGCTGAGAATCTGCAACTCTAACTCTGTGCAAAAAGTGATTATGTTTGATTTCTCCCTGCTCAGCATTAGGTCTTGGCTCAGCTGTCAGCTCAGCTGAACCACCTTTCATTTCATCAGGGTATGTGATATGTTGCCTCTCAAATATTAATTCAGGTCTTCCTGCATATTAATACTGACACAGATTTGTTTCAATGAGTTTCCACTGCTGTAAGTGAAAGCACTGTTGAGTCAATCCCATTTGTTTCTCCTGGTTTCACTCTCTAGTATAGCCCGGGCTGCCAAATTTTACAGACAGAGCAGGATTTAACACCCCATTGATGTGCTTGGTTGAATGGGGAAGGCCTGGGCTTTTTCTAGCGATTGTGGGCCCGTATGCTCACAGATGCTCTGTCTGATCCCCAAATCCAACTGACATTTCCCACACAGACTTACTCATGCTACTTGTGGGACTTCAGTGCATTGCACTTCTGTAGCTTAACAGTGACTCAATTAGCAGGGCAGAAATGAGCCTGCTTTCTCACTAACACTTTTGTATTACCTTTGCAATTCATGGCACTGGGGGTTTGCCTAAGGTCCCTGATATTTATAAAGGTAATTGGAGTTGTTCATTAGCTGATTCTCAGAGACTCTGGGATAGAGTCCATCTAGATTCATTCACCCACAGATTTTCAGTTCTTTCCTGTATTCACATGCTTTGTGCCAAATCTCAGGCAATATTAGAGCTGACTCAACGAGGATTCCCCCAGCTCTATGGGAGTGCAGGCAGAATTACTCCTGCTTCCCCTAGGCCAAACCTCTTGTGTATATATAAATGATGCACCAGGGAAAGTGGCTGTGCCTGTTGTGTTTCCCCAGGCTGTGCAGCTCATGCTGTGGCAGCAGCCACTGAATCCTGAGCAGCCCTGAGCTCTCAATGATTCTTCAGGACTGTGCAGTCATGGTCAAGAAAAAAAAAAAGCTCAAGTATTCCATCAGTCCTCACTCAAGAGCTGCCAAACACTGGAAACTGAGCTCTAGTCCTGAATACTGACACAGCTATCTTTATTTTGTATGCATGTAGCTCAATTTCTTTATAACTCTACTTAAGAATCCATTAATTGCAAGTGGAACTGTTTAAGAAGAATAGCAAGGCAGCTCATCTCCAAGTGTAGCACAAAGGTTATATGTTTTCTGATATTTATTGTTTGTCTAATATTGTCTTCTCCCTTTACTCTAGCTCCCTGCCTCTTTCATGGCTCCCTTTAAAGTCTTCGGCAAACACATAATTAATTCCTCCTGCACATCTTGGTGGCACTGAGGATTTCCTGGTTCAGCTAATACACATAACACTTCTAGCCAGAGCTTTGATAAAGAGGAGAGAATCACCCCAAGCACTTGGACCAAGGGAGAACCATTAACTTCAAGCAAATGAGGAAAGGGTATATTTGAAATATTCCACTGCTGACCAGTAGAGGGAACTCATGTAAGTAAGCAGCAGCAAGTCCAGTGCAATTTTGTTATGCCCATTCCTGTAGTTCTTCAATTAATTATTCTTCCAGCACAGCTGTGTGGGTGCAGGCTTGTGCATGTCAGCCTCAGAGAAATTAGGAAAGGGGAAAATTGCAAGAAAAAGGTAATATCAGTCATTAGATCAATTAGTGTAGCCGGAAAAATCAGATAAGCTTTAGAACACATCTGTCTGTCTTCAGTTCTGAAACAGAAGCTTTCAAAAACCTGCCAGATTTTCCAGCTACACTCATTGATCTAATTAAAAACAAACCAAAACTTGTCTGCCTACAAACAGATTATCACAGCTGCAGTAATACTTCTCCGAAGAAAGGCTCATGTGAGCATCCCTGATGATCTAGTTTGTGAGAAGGCAGAGCATGGACCATATCCCTAACCTGGCTGTAGAGGAGATGTGCCTGGTTGTAAAGGGGGAGCAGAGAAGGCTGAGTTAATAAACAGAAAAATGTGACAGGATACTGTGAAGCATCTACCCACAGTGTCAAAACTTCTTAACATGGCTTAAAAACAAAAAGTCATCTTAAAAGCCAGACTCTCTTAAAAATGGTAGGGAAAAGGGAACAGTGAGGATTCCCACCCTACAGGGAGCAGCAACATCCTGTGAAGCAGCAAGGGTTTTCATGAAAAACAGATGGAGCAGGGACTCAATTCCCATCGGGGGACTGCTGCGAGCAGCTGCTGAGTACCCCAGAGGGAGCAGGAGCAAGGTAGCACTCCGATGTGAACTGGCGCCCTCCCCTACTCTTAAATACTTTATCTACGGGAGCGCGCTATCTGTGAGTCACACACAGCACCCGCTGAGCCCCTGCTGCCAGGGGCTGGGGACAGCACCGGGAGAGGCACATCCCTGCCTGGGCACTATCACCAGGACAGCCACACCTCCAGGCATGCTTGACTGCTCAATTTGACTCGAGCCAATGATATAAAGGGAGAAAAGACACTAATAGATTTTGACTGAGACGCACCACTTAATCCTTTTTTCCCCATCAGTAAGCTCTCTTGCTTTCCCTTCATAGTAGGCATTATGCAAATCAAGAGTCCCCTGAAGTGATATTTGCAACTGCAGGATCATACAAGAAAGGGCACAATGCTTCTTTGCCAATCCAACCCCCTGCCCCTACTATTCTATTTCAAATAATACTATACTCATGGTAAGTACTAAAAATATGTACTCTACCATTCAAGCACTTAATGTTCTTAAATGCCACTTTGTTCAAGGGAAATGGCCTTTGTTAAACATGCAATTCACTGGGAACAGAATTTATATTTCAATCTGATTTACTATATCTATACATATATATATGGCTTTTTTCCCCCAGCTGATTACATCAGCTAACACCATGCAGCTAAAGAAATACTTCAGGGACACTGTTGATAACTTCTTGAAACACTGGGTATCATCAGCTACTGCTTTATATGTGAACATTACAGCCACTTCCTGGGGCTTGAACGATTCAGTGAAAGGGTCACTGGGAAAGAAAAAAAGCTTATATCACAGTGCTATCAATGTATGTGCTGTGATCACCAAAAATAAATGGGTTGGCCAATTTTAGTTGAAGTAACCAACACATCAAATTAACTGCAGGACACTGAAACAAAGTTTTCCATGGAGAAGCAAACATTCTCAAAGACCAAGGCTGACTTTGACAAACATTCCTCTAGGGCACTTGACAGCAGTTTAAATAGCTTTAACTTAAACCACTGGCTGCCTCCTCTCTATAAAAAAGGTGTGATTTTCAGCAGCAATGAAAATGACCATCACCACGAGAGAGACATTTAAAATCCATACAGAGATTCACTTTCCTATACCCTAAGCACTACTATTTTTTTCACAGAATAAAATTGCAGACTATTCTGAACTGGAAGGGACCCACAAGGATCATCCTGTCCATCTCTCAAGAGAATGGCCCATACAGAATAACCTTGGCATTATTAGCACCATGCTCAAACCAACTAACTAATCTTTTTGCTAATTTTTGCAAGGTTGAAAGCCACACCAAGCATGCAGTGTGTTATTCTATTCAGAAGGATTAATCTTCCAAAGACAGAATTGGTTTCTGTGTCTCAGCTCTCCTTGTTAGCATTTTATTGCCATGAATTATTTGGGATTAGTAATGAAGTGTGGATCACAGGGCCCGGAGTCCTTCACAGGGGGTGTCTGCTCTGCATTCTGTCATTTGTTTCCCAACAGCATTGTTCTCACTTCATTAGAAAATGTTCATTGCAGCCTCCAACTTATACAGTCCAAGTGATCTACTGATTATTCCCCCCATTTTTTGGTAACTGCATCTATATTTGCTGTTTAATTTTAGGCAAGTGCAGGACTCACAGTTCTACTAAAGTTAATGTGTATTGTTCTAATATCCTAGAAAAGTCAGATATCAAGCAATACATCAAACACTTAGTTTCCCTCTTTCATTGCCATATCCTGCAATCTCACCTCATCTTTTCCCACAATAAATTTAATCCTTGACATAAATTACTTTTTTGCTTCAGTGTTTGGCCCTAAGTTCCTACAGCAGCAGTGCTGATGCCAGAGAAGATGCAATGCTCAGGTGCTTCCTCAGCTTATTTGAGGCATCAGCACAGAGAGTTTTACTGCGTGACTCATGACTAAAGCTGTGTGGAAGGAAGGAAGGACAGAGGGAGGTCTGTCCAGCACAATCGCAAAGCAAATCTGCAGAATCATCATCAAAACCATCCTGCAACTTACGTTTCTCACTGATCCCATCTGGCCAGATCCAGAGGCCATTGGATTTTGGATTTGGCCCAATATGCAGACGCCTTTGTCCAAATCCCTTGTAGAATAAAATGTTGGCTCTCTTTATTGGCAGAGGATTTAGCAATAGGAAGAAGTTCAGTCCAAACCCTTTCTCCATGTGTGGCTGTTCCAAGAGATCCTAATTCACAAGGGCTCAGTCTTGACCCTACATCCTCCTGCTTCTACTGCAGGATCATCTGGCTTTCCATCAGCACAGCTGTGCTAAGTAACTCACACAAGGCATGGAGCAGCTGAAGCAAGATGTTAAATAGAAGATCTCCTCACTGCTTTGATAGTCAGTTGTTATTTAATTGGCGTGGAAGTACTGGGAAGGTTGTAGGTGGTTCTGTAACCCATCATGCCAAAATGTGAAGAGCAGATAATTTTTATTTCATTATGCTTTTGTTCTGCACAGTCTTCAGTATTGTCAGAGTGTTGTTTGAACTTCAACCAATTAATGAAACATGAACTGCTTATTAGGTGACCCAAAAGGTCTCTCCCCTACGATTTGTGAATACCAAATCAAAATCAACGTGTTGCTGGTAAATGCATATGCATGAAATCTTTCAAGGCATCCTGGCTAAAATAGCTAATAATAAACCTCACATCATTCTTGAGAAAGCAGAACAGGAAGGGAAAAGGAGCCAACAAAAATAAAACATGCTTCTGCAAAACACTGCCTATGCAAGTTAGCATCAGCTACATGATCAATAGGTCACCCATTATGTATGGTATTTACATCTGATCTGCATTACTGCACTGCTGTGCTGGAATGGCCAACAAGGCTCATATCACTTCCTTCATTAAAATCTGCCTTCATATAAAATTTACCTTGATTTATGAGTTTGCATTCAGTGCTGTACATTTGAATGTAACACTGCCAAACTTTCTACAGTATTCACCTGCTGGTTGTAGAGCAGAGATATTTCAAGATGAAAACAAACTAAAGATGGTTGCAGAAGGCTTGTTATTATCAAAGAATGGAAAATAATAAACTTGTGCATATGGCCAGCATTCTGCTACCATAATGTCACTATTTATTATAATTTTTTGTTACTGAAAAGTAGTCTACACACCCTCTATTTCCTTAATCCTGAATTTATTAACTCTTTCACACAGATACACACACATACAATTATTCTTTTGCTTTCATTAAAAAATGTTGAGGGTGGTTTCCTTTGTATCGGCTGAAGACAAACTTATTTGGGTTTAGAATCTGGAACCTCAGGTCCTTTCACTTTCTTTCAAATGTACACATTTCAAATTCAGATAAGCCCACACCCAAGCTCAGTCCAGCCCTCCTTATCAGGAAGGTGAATTTTAGCTTCTCCATCATTTCAATGTTAATTCTGTGGCATCACAATAAAACTACACATGCTCCTTGAAGGCATGAAAAATCTCCCTCCTAACCCTTAAAAAAAATCTGTCAGTTATTCCTAAATATAAACCTGGCTAATAACAAGTTCCATAAGTAATTACACAGCACAGAGCACACAGAGCCTTTCCTTTTACTTCATTAATGCTATATGCTTCAAGGGAACACTGAGGAGTAGCAGATTTGTAGTATGAAATGAGAAATTTTCAGCCAAGAGCTTAGGAAAGGAGGGGCAATAGAGAAGGTGAGCAGAAGGAAATACTCAGCAGGAATGGAGAAAAAGAGGCCTCACTTGACAAATAGATTTTACCCTTTCTGTAAATCTCTTTGCCTCATTCACCACTCTGAAGTGTATGACTTTGAGTTCTTCTCAGCAAGTAGCCCCTTGCTCCTAAACATTTAGCTTTGGTCTGTCCAATGACTGCAGATTTATGCACTTGAACTCTTTCACTTCCTAACATTCTGTAAATAAGCCCCATCTGGTCTATCTCTCCTTGTGTCCAAGCCTCTTCTCCCCGAATGTAAGTCATACAGTCTCAGTTAGCTAATGCCTCCCTTTAAATAAACCAGACTTTTCAAACCTTGATCTAATGCCTAAGCTCTTTATGTCCCTCGAAAGAAGACTCTAACAGCTGCTCACTGTTACTATACACTAGATCAAGTATTCAGAGATGGATCTATCAAAGAGGTCAACTCCCTCCTGACACCACATTAACTAATCTGCTGCTATTTTAAACTTTGCTTAGCTTTGTTATTACTTCTACTTCACTGCACCACTTGACATAGACATAGTGCATTTCATAACCCATTTACCCAATTGATCAAGATCGTTCTGTGAACAACCTCATCCTTCTAAATTTTAACCATTCTGCCTATTTTAGCATCATCTGATAACACATGATAGCACAGTATAAATCATGAAGAAAATGTTATCATAAATCCAGCCCTCTAACTACCTGCTTTTGGCCACAAAACCAGATTTGTGTCTTTTCTTTATTGTTTGCCATATAAGAAACAAGGGAATACTCTTGCTCATTTTTTAATTTCTTCAAGCCTTTTTAATCTGGGTCTTCCTATTGACTTTGCCACAACAGCTCCCCTGACTGAAAGGATTACTTGGAAGTTTGATGCTTCCAAGATCAAGTCCCTGTTCTTTACCTGTCTTAATAATTTATTACTGAACCTGTAGATGCAGAGTGTCTAGAATAATGCATCCCGTGAAACTTTGTTAAAAGTCTCTGAAAATCCCAATATGTCTGCTGCTTCCCTCCTATCTAGATCAATATTTATTTAATTTAAAAAAGGAATCCAATTTGCTTGACATGATTTACTTTCCACAAATCTATGCTGACTTGCATTATGATGCTGTACTCTTATTAAACTGTATGCAACTGTAGCCTTAAGCTTGCTAGCAAATGTGGTTTTGAGACTGCATTTATAGGCAGTAGTATCCTCTGAGAGGCTGCAATGCCCAACAAGGATTTCACCACATTCTTATTACCACACTGGTCAGCTATTTTCCAGCTCAGACTGTTTTCCTTTAAAACAGCAAAACAACACTGACTCTTCTCAAATTATTTGATGCAAGCTCTTATTTCAAATATGTATTCACACTGTGAATCATAGTCATGTATCAGGAGTCTCACTGTGCCCAGCATTACAATTCCTGCTTAGAAAGAGTCTTCAACACCCAGGGAGTTTAGACTGTGGCAACAGTCCCACCACTGATCTTATTGTTGGGTCTCAGTGAGAAGCCAGGCCAGACCAGCAGAGGCAGCCAATCAAAATGTCAGCAGCACGTAGCTGTACGAAGGAACAAGCAGCTGCAGGGCTTCCTTCTGGCTTGTGTTCCTGTCCCAAATCATGCTCCACACTGTTCAAGTGACCCTAGGCAGGCTGTTCCTCCTGTGGTGACATGAAGCCCCTCCACCTTTGCCGCTGCTCACTGCTCTGATCCCACGTTTCACCAGGAGGCTGATGCTCAAATGCAGTCTCAGGGTATTGTCTGCAGCACCCTGGGTCCTATCTGCTCTGATAATGGGCCATGGTCACTTTAGCAAGCCGACGTGCCAACAACACATGCCACTTCAGCACTCATCTCCTATGGGCTTCAGCTCCCCACTCTGCTACTGTCACTGAATTCTGCACAGCTGCCTGGGGTAAGTTTCTGTCCAGTACTGATAGAGGGGGGCAAAACCCTCTCTGCTTTCTCATTCACTCCAATTTGGCAGTCACCAAAGAATTTCCAAAATCTCATCCTACCAATGCACATTTTCCCAGCTATTTGTGCAATGAAGTTTCCATTTTTATTCTTCCTCCCCTCCATTTCCTCTTACCATGCACTAACAATGCACTGAACTGAGCTCTTACTGATTTTTTTAGAGGACAATTTGTATACATTCAATAGTCAGAATGGGCTGGAATATCTTGGTATGTACTTGCCAGACTGGCATTCATCAGGACTGTGAAACAGAACAAAATCCCACTGCAGTAATGAGGCTTTTTAACCCCTTTGTGACAGCACAGCTAAATGCCCTTTCAACCCCATGTATAATGCCATCAGCTGGGCACAGAAACACAGACCTACCCAGTTCCAAACATGACAGGAATACAGAATTTATTTAGGCAGTATCAAGCTGTTTTTGGTATTTCTCCTCAAGTACCCTACCTTGAACTCCATAGGGGTGTACTTCTCATTCTTGGGGGTTGTGTTGCCCTTGTAATGGAGATGGTTGGGAGTGGTTGGGTGGATAACAGTGGACTCCTGGGACTGCCTCTGGCAGCGCTGGCAATACACGTAAATCACAAACGTTAACAGGCTGGAGCCGAAGAAACAGGAGACCCCAGTGGCAATCAGATGGATGAGACTAAAACCTGCAAGGGAAATGACAAGAGATGCTATTTTTAAAGAACAGCCCTTTTCCCTCCCCTGACAAGACCACAGGTGCAAATCAGAGCAGTGACATCTCGGGATCAACATTAATAAGCTGTTGAAGCCAGACTCTTACGTTCTAACATAAACTGACATAATCTCCCTGCAAATCGGTCTCCCCACTGCAGCTCTGCCTTGTGCAGTTTAACAGGTTCATGCATTGTTTTCTCAAAGCTCCCTCCCTGTCTCTCCTCTCTCCCCTCTATTGATATTGAAACTAAACATTATGTTAAGCTGACAGCTAAAGAAATGAGCCATACAAACAATGCACATTAATGGATTCCAAAGCATGTGCGTGTCATGGAAATAAGGGGATAAAAATGCTCAGTGTTTCTCTGAAGGGGAAGGAAGGGAGGGAAAAGCACTTTTTGTCGGCTGCCCAAAATGCCTATGGGACTGTGTGTGGGGTGGGGGAGATACACATTCCTCCCCCTTGTAATCCAAGTGTGCTCAGCATTCTTGCTTATTCATGGGATGGCATTGCCTTGGTTGGTCTGCGCTACCTCTGAGGTGTGTTTGTAGGGCTAACAGTGAAATAGGGGTCCTCTGGAGAACAGGAAAGATAAAGTGGACAAAGGAAAGGGGAACAGTGCTTGAAAAACACTTTTTTGTTGGCTTTCTCAGCAAATTGCAGAGATAGGAAATCAGTAGCAGGCAGGTGCTGGCTATAAAAGCCTCCTGCAGAGATCTCTCCATGTGGGATTGCACCAGCACTCTTCAAGGCCAGCACGGAGCTCTGGAAGGAGCAGTAGCTGAGCAGCCCACACACTGGCAAGCACCTAACTCACAGCTCTGACTGGTGGGGGAAGGCAAAGTCAAACAGCACTCTCGTTCCTCCCTCACCTCACTGAGTCTCACACCCCACAATAAAACACACCACCACCAGATCTCCTCTGACAACAGAACAAGCAGTAGAGACCATTAGAGCCACCAAGTTATCAAAGCAACCAGGGGCATTATGGGATGGCAAAACTTTATGACTGTTGTATCTTGCTATGTGCAGGGCGGACTAAACAGAAAGGAATCAGCTATTTGATTCCAAATGCTTTTCCTCTGCCTTTGCTCTGCCATCTTTCAAAGAGGAATGACAGAGGCCCTAGAGCCCGAGGGGACCCCCTGACTGCTGGCCCCAGGGTCAGTCACATCGCCTCAGTGGCGACTGCAGCGGTAAATTTCCCTTAACACTTAAAAAGCCAATTCATTTGGACAGACTGCTGTGTTGACTTGACTGTGTGTGGAGAAATGGGGCTGCTCAGAGAGTGGCTTTAAATGAGGCTCATTCTTAGTCTGATCACGGTGTGCAGTTTTTTGGTGCCATCTTACATTTTAAGTGATATCCTTTTCAGATAGCAGATTCTGCCCATTAGTCAATGGCTCTCGTCTAATCTCTAGTTAAAAAATATACTTCTGATTTTAAAAAGAACAACACCAGTAGAGTTCTACAGCAAAGTAATACACTTCAATCATAATTACAGTAGGGACCATTCAGAATTTATTAAACTGATGAGCTAGATTTATTTTTCAAACCACATTATAAAATTCCATTGCAAGATTACCATTTTCTATTGTTTTGGATGATGGTCCCAAAAAACCCAGCAGAAATACTATAATTTCCTACTAAATGTCACTAGACTTTTTAAAAAATAAATTTCCTTTCTAAAAACCTCTGCCTGTTTTGCATCACTCATGAGACCTAAAACATAGAATATGCAACTGTGTTCAGTAAAGCCACATGACATGCTACCACATTCTCCTCCTGCCCAGATTTGCTTATATTCCAGTGAATGTTTCATTTCACTGCCACATTTGCAAGTCACAACATAAAGCTCTCTCCTATTTCACTCTCACCTTTGAAACACCCATCTGATTTTTCAAATGAGTTTTGGCTGTATCTTAGGGGGGAAAAAATAATATTATTTTGTTTGCAGCATGTGAGTCCCCAGGGGAAAGCTTTCTGGTTCATCACTTTGAAAATATAGATTTTCTGAGATGCATCAACAGAATTTCTATTGATTGGCTTCTTTGCCAAATATTGTAGAACACTACATTAATAAATAATATTAGCTATGGAAAAATGTATATAGCAACAGCACGGTGGTGGTGGAAAAAGAAGGAAATGTGGGTACAGTGTATAACAGTAGAGTGCAAGTTATAGCAAAGGATCCTGGAATCAAAGCAGAACCATTGCACCCTCTGAGGGAGAAGGAGTGATGCAGGAAGCCAAATGTTACATTGCAGGAGCTGAAATCTTAATTGCATTGATTGCCCTCAGTTGCAAACTGAGAATCCACATTTCCATGCCACAGGTGGCATGCCTGGTTTTGCCATGATCTCTACAGGGAGAAGAGATTTTGGCAGCCTGAAGATCATCTAGATTTCAGGAAAGCAGGGATGTGATGCAAGCAGGAATTGGCATGGCCATTAGTGTGAAACTAGCATTTTAAAACATTAAAGGAACCTGCCATTTTCTTCAGTCTGCATTTTTACCATAGGGGCTCCCAGGGAGGTGGAAAAGTGACACTAATGGCTGGACCTTTCCATGTTACATGTTGAAAGAAGACACGGTTTCTGTGAGAGGTGAGAACTTGAATGAAAGGAAGTGCTTGGAGGACAAGTATAAACCTCTAATCTCATCCTATATCAGCAAAGGATCTGTTTAAGAGACCCTGTTCACTGAAATCTTTATAGGTTATTTAAAAACACCTGCTTCCAAACAGCTGGAGGCTTACAGTGGTGAATGGGGAATAACCCTTTCTTCCACCTGAACCATTTACCCTGGAGGTAGAGAGACACAAGGAATTGCTCTCTGGTAATTAATGACCCTCAGTGGCCAACCCAAACTTCCAAATAAATAAAAGTCTTGGACCTGATAAGTGGACATGAGATACATTCCTCCAGTCTGACTCAGACAGCAAGACTCCAGTGGAATTAAGGCTATCAGTGGGATATGAGCTGTATAGATTAATGGTTTGGTTGATACTGCACAGGGAGAAAAGAAGTCAGGTTAAGATAAAAATAAGATATATAGTTAGTGGTAACCTACCTCCACAGTTCGTGCTCTCATCGATGCTGGAGGCTGGCAGGATCACTAAACAAAGGAAAGAAGATTGGAGAAAGTTATCATTTTGCCATCCCTTTATTTCTTCAAGTAATTAAACCCTTTGTGTTTCAGACACAAGAAGGTGTTCATAGTTCTGCAGCAAGCTGAGAGTCTCTCTACATTGAATTATAGGCTCATGGTTTGAAACACATGCAACGAAACCTCTCCAAAGATCTTATAATTCCAATTCTGTTACTTGATCACTCTTTAGCTTCTTCAGTTTAGGGAAAAGATGTTAGCTGATAAAAACATGAAAAAGAATACCATTGCCTAGAGATGTCAGATTTTTAAGTCAGTGCAATGTAATCCAAAAAAAAGAACATGTGGAAAAGCATTATTCAGTTTAGACCCATATCAGATATTTGCCTGAGAGATTCAGTTTCCAGAAAGCACAGGGTGGAATATGCTGATGACCATCTGTCCATCAATAGTGTTGCTCTGTTAGACCCTGGATTAATCTCCCACCTTCATACCCCAATTATCTGTATCTGCCTCACCTTAATTCTTATCTCTTTTGGGATGCTTTTTGGATACCTGAAATCAACGACCTTCTGTTGCCCATATGCATACTGAGAACAGAGACAATTTTTATAACCCAGCCTAAGACAAACCATACAAGTTTAAAAGCTTCAATTCAGGTGAAGCAACACTAGTTATTCGTTACGGATCAAGGTAATTCTGTTTAAAAGAAATGCTAAGCTGCTTAAGGGAAAGCCATTTATCCCATGCCTGCCACAAGGGAATTTATAACGTTTATCTATTTCCTTGTTTTTCTAGAAACATCCAAGCCCAATTTTTAATAGAGAAAATCTCAGCCTACTTTGACAGTCCAGGCATGAGCTGCTCTCCGGAACTGGCCCACCCTGTCCTCCTGGATGACCCGGTACATACCAGGAATTTCATTGTAGAGGCACTCCTGGTACTGAGTGCTGTTTCCGACGCACTGGGAGGAGTCCGGGCTGTGCACCTCGCAGTAGCGGCTGCGGTACTGGATGCCCTCTTCATTGCACAGGCTCCACTCTGACCACTCCGACCAGCCACCTGAAATCCAGGGGCAGCAAAACACACACAGCGTCACCAAGAAGGAAAAGGATGCTTCGTACATATCAGACTTCTCCCATGCTGAAGGATCCCAGATCCTGGCCTGGCCTCTCTCACACATGTTTTCCATGGATCCTTAGCGGATTTAATTTTCTCAGTGCAAGCATTGCACTCTACTTGTCAGGTTGTAGTTCTCTTAATGTGGACTAAACTAACCCTTGGTGGAGCACTTCACAGAACAAAGTTGTCTTAAAACCTCCTACATCAGCTCTCTGGTCAAAGACATACAAGGAGCAGGGTGGGGCAACGTTGCACCAAGACGTCCAAGCTGTGATGTGGCCTCCCAAAGACACCTCAAGCAGCCAGCACGAATTAGAGCATTCACAGAGTTTTGCTGAGGTTCCTAAGGACAGGATTGAGCCTGCACTGGATCAGAAATACACAAATCTAAACCCTGTCCTCTGAGTTGTAGCACATGCTGATCTGTTGTCTGTGAAACAAAAAGGAAGGACTGTCCTTCAGCAACTGTACAGATTGCTGCCTCATGACTCCTTTTGTTTGTCAGGTCAACTTCCACATTGAAGAACCAAGTTCCTGCTTTTTCCATTACTTGAAAGAGATTAACCATTAGCAAAATTTTGCTTGACCAGCACCAGAATGCCAGAGCAATGGCCAGTGAACACACAAAGAGGAAGGAGTTCCAATGCAGTTGATACTGGGATGTCTCCTTATCCCCTGGCTCAACAGACATTGAATAAACGACCAAAAAACTTGTAACTGGTGGTGTTTCTGGTTGTTTTTTAAACATTTTGCAGCTGTGCCTTGCTCCCAGCAGCCTGGAAGCCAGCTGGAGCAGGGATGAGGAGCGGCTACCTTGGCAGGGGTGTGTGTTGCAGAGGGCCTCCTCGGTGTGCAGCCCGATGCAGATGTCCTCCCCGCTGGATGGAGCTGGGTTGGTGCAGGTCCGTGTGCGCTGGTAGTGCCCACCCCCACAGGTGGCTGAGCAGTGAGACCAGGGAGTCCAGCAAGACCACGAGCCTTTCACTGGAGGACATTGAAAAGCACAGACAGGTAGAGGCCATTGGTTACTCCTATCACTGTGACAAAGCTGGAGATCCCCAGTGTCTCACCTTGCACATCCACCCTGCCCACACTAGCTAACAGTTTCCTGCACCCCAGGACATTTGGGCCTGACAACAAGAACTTCACATCAAGAAAGGGTACAAATCCACTTCACTCTGTGGATGCAGAATGAAATCTATGCAGAAAAAGACTCTGCATCATAAAGAAACTATTCTTTGTTGTAGTCATTAATATTCACTGAAATATTCTACTCCAGTCTATTCCTTTCCTTTTTATAAAACAGCATTGCTGCTACTACTACTACTATTATTATTATTATTAATGTTATTAATATTAATAATAATATTATTATTACTAGTACTACTACTACTATTACTATTACTATTATTACTATTTCTACTACAAGGACTACTATGTTGTCTCCTGAAACTTCATAGCAACAGCAGATTTACTTGGGAAAAAAGCACTGTAGCACCAAAGTTGAGCTTATATGGCACCTTTCTGTGGGAGGCCCAAGTCCTCTAGTTGCAGCCTTCAGGAAACAGCAACTCAGAGGCATTGAACTAGGTGACCTTTAAAAGGTCCCTTCCAACCCAAACCACTCTATGATCTAAGCATAACCCCATAAGAGTTTAATAATAAAACTAGGGAGGAACTTAAGACCCCTGAATCCCCCAGCCCCCACCCACTAAACTGCCTGGTTTGCAGATCCACATGCCATTAATTCAGAAGATAATAACCTGATGACTTAGAGCAAAATAAACCCAGGATTTGTGTATACACATTGAGTGAGGCAGGGAAGGAGGGAGACACAGAGAAATAGTAATCATGCACTCAGAACAGATTGTAAAACATCAGAGTGTCTGAGGGGAGAAAACAGCACAGAAAAGGGGCACAGACATTAGTGAAAAAGCCACTGAGAGCTTCCAAAATAGTACTAATAGCTGCCTTTATAGTGCTAGAGTTATTTCCTTTTTATAGGCCATAGAGTGCAATATTTGGCACTCCTGTTATACTCTTGCTGCACATTCTGATCATATCTGCATTTGAATTTTATCTTTGTATTGAATTTTAGAATCATAATAGTACGACTATAATAGAGCATTTTCAAGTGTAGGCCACAAACTACATTGCCAGAGGTAGATAATTGCTGGAACTGCAAAGAGGCAAGGTAATTTGTGTAAGATCACTTAAATTTACTTTAGACAGTTATTACAGAGCAAGGGGAAGGATAAGTGAGAGAGAATACAGTAGTCAATGGTCTATTACTACTATTCTGGACCAGGAGTGCAACATAAACATGAGGACAAACTCGAAAACCAGGAAACCAGGCAAGAATACTCCCTGCTGGCTGTGCAGGAAATGGTAACTGATGTCAAGAGTAGATGCCCATCGCAAGAACAATACGTAAGCAGGAGAGGGGGAAGAAATAAGTGTTCACAAGAAGAACCACCACATCAAGCATCTCTATACAGTATTAAGCCACATTTATTAAGTCTGCCTTCTCATCATGGAGCAGATGCACCATGATGCCCTCCACTGGATGGAGCATCAAATCTTCCTGAAGCAAAGGATTGCTAAAAGCCACCATACTACTTCCTCTAGAGGATGTGGCTGTGTTACCCTCTGAGCTGAGGTGAAACCTAAGTCAGCACTAAAGATAATATATGCTGGTCATTACAATAACTTTAAAAAACATAAGGAAAAATTCCCCAAATTAAAAAAAAAAAAGAAAAAAAAAGAAAGAAGGCAGCTTAGAAATACTGATTTTGTAGTTGTTGTTGTTGCTCTATCACTAAGATTTAGGAAAACACCTCTGAATTTCATGCAGGAAGATGATCATGGTTACCTGGGCAGGGGTGAGGATTGCAGTCTTGGTACTCCATCGCTGACCCCACACAGGGCAAGCCACCATTTTTAGGTTCAGGGTTTGTGCATGTTCTCTTCCTGATTCTAAAGCCCAGCTCACAGTCCCTGGAGCAGGAAGACCAGGCCCCCCAAAAGGACCAGCCCCCATTGATAATCCGTGCAGAGGTCTTACCAGTCTTGAGGAGGTCATCAACAAGAGCTTCAAGGAAAACAAACAACACACCAAGATCCGAAATTAGTAATTTGCTGAGCTTTTAAAAAGGGGTTCAGCTTATGAATAAAATCAGGATCTATGTGCCCTGCAGAATAGTTTCTGTTGAAATCCCTTGGCAAGAGGGTTTTTTTTTTTCCCAGAGCTACAGCTAAACTAGATAGAAAAAGAAATTTGTAGGCATACAAACTGAGTCTGCTTGTAACCTTGATAAATCACCTCCCTGGGCAGCAAACTGTGGCAGTCCAGGCTGTGCCCTCAAGATGCTGCCTTGCATCACAGCAGTCCTGCAGGGAACAACCTGAGAAACAGCGCGCAAGGGGAGAAAGAAAAGACACACTATCCTGAGAACAGCTCTTCTCTTTTTTACACCCTCATTACTTGCCTGTTGTCTTTGGGGCAGCCTAGCAGGAGCAAGAACAAATCTACACACTGCCATAAGCACAGAGCTCACGCGTGTATATGTGTGTCACGGGGCACTCCCCATCCCTGCCCCTCTGCAGTGACACCAGTCGCACATGTTGACACTACTGCAGCCACAGTCAGGGGCTTGTTGTTCCGAGAGCACCTCCCTTGCACCGCCCCCCCTAGGCCTGCCCCGGGGTCCCTGTGAGCTGGCAGGACGTACAGTCAGTGTCACACACTGCAGAGCCATCGTTGGGGCAGAAGCGACTCTCGGTTTTCTTCCTCCCGAACTGCAGCTCGTGGGGGTCGGACAGCTGGGCCCGGCACGTGTAGCGGAAGCGCTGCTCCTGGCGGGCCCCGTTCTGGGTGATGTTGACAGGCATCCACGGGGTCCAGGGGGTGTTCCTGCGCACCTCTGGGCAGCTCTCCGGGTTGCAGGTCTTGTATTCCTGCCAAGAAGGAAAACCACTCCCTCCTTACTTACTAAACAGCAGCAGCCTAACTGGCAGAGGCTTATTTACACTTCAGAAAATAACGGGGGTACTCTCTGGATCTCAAACAGTCCCCATCCACCTTATCTGACCTCACAGGAACAAAATGTGGTGATTATGGAGGCAGTGTGCTACATAGGTGGACCTCAAGGGTAAACTGCGCTTGCTATTTTTATGTCTCCCTCAGGTTTGTGTTTCTTTGCTGACTCAAAGTCCTGTGGGGCTTCAACAGCCTGTTTCATTATCAGCAGGAGAATAATTCTGGCAAGAGATAATAATAACAGCAAACAAGTTTTCTGCTCTGACCCTGAGATGCTCTTCTCAGGTCAGCCTAGAGAAGCCTCAAGAGGACAAGATGTCAGTAAGGTCTATTCCTTGAAAGTTTATAATTTTACTTTTAATAGTAGGGTTTAGAGTAGATATTTTACAGCTATTTTTGTTTGGTTGGCTTTTCAAACTCTCTAGTGAAGGTTATGAACCATTTGCCATCCTTGGTCTAGAGCAGCCATTGAGCGCACACAGCATTCTGGCTGGCTGGGAATGGGGGATTCAAGGGTTTTACAATTCTTATCAGTAACGGGAGGAATTCCAGTGACAAACATTTGTGTTCTTGATTTAAATTAACTAAATGAACAACTCTCTTCTGGCAGAGGAGAAGAAATGTAATGCTTCAGGGCTTCATGATTCTACTGTAAATGCCAAATAATGCCAAATATCTTGGTAAGAAATGGGAGGTTCCAGATCAAACCTGCTTACACTGAAATGAAGCCCCACACAAGCTGCATGAAACAGCTGCTGGAACAGCAGTGGGAAAGTAAAGAGAACAAATGGGGTGTTGGACCTGTTGTTTACTCAAGTGTGACAGTGCAACTCGTTTTTGATGTGTGTGTGGCCTCCTTGACTCAACAGGATCATCCTTGGGAGTGGGACAGAAGAAAGGAGCATGTCTAGAGCTTTCAGGTAAACGATTTGATATCAGCCTACAGAGGCCTAAGGAAGAACTCAGTATACAAGTCTGTCCCTAAATCTGCCACCCCTCTGTTTCCAAGTTCATTTCAGCATCCTCTGCAGCAAAAACTGAAGGCAGCATTTTCTTCTTGCTTGAGAAATAAAACCACAATGGAGAGAGAAGCTAAATACCCCATTCCTCAATGCTACTGTCAATAAGTACTGTCAATAACCCCTCATGCAATGTCAGTAAATAATACATACCACAGCACAGCCTGGACATGTGTTTCCATTTTCACAGGACCTCTGCCTTGAATGAATCCCTCCGCCACAATTCACGCTACATTTATTCCAGGGTCCCCAGGAAGACCAAAAAATCGGTAATGGACATGGATTGTTCTCATTACAGAATCTGAAAGAAGAAAGTGCATTGCTTAAAAAACTCCATGTCAGCACATCCAAGGGAGGAAACGGTGTGGGACACAAGACTGCACACTGCATTTGGGCACAACTGATGCATGCACAGAGCCAGCAGTGGCTGACACAACATCAGATTAGCAATATTCCTGTCCATGGAGAGGAATGTAGCCTTTGTACCAAATGGGAGTGACTAATCAGGCTGAGCTTGTTGGAGTAAATGGTTGAGATCAGGTTTTCTGAAGTGCTATGTCTCAAAACTTTTTCACAATCACTGAGTCTACAAAAGAGCTCATAAACTGATGCCCAAGTGTCAAAAAGAGAGAGTGGATAGCAAATATTCTAAATGGGATGACTGGTGGAAGGACAACTCAACAGTGATCTGTCACTAATAGCAGGTACTAAACACCTCACAATCTTCTTTTTACACAATCTGGCTTTTACTGCTGCCTCAGCCCTAAAAAGCTAGAGTTTGCAACTGGACCCTATAGGCATCTAAAGGCAGGCCCTAAGTGAATGCTATTTCATGTTTTGTGTCAAAAGTAACTGTGATTTTGTTCATCTTTTTAATCAATATTGTTCTCAAATTTAATCAGATAGAACTGCAACTGACTCAGAGGTAGTCTTTAAACCCAAAAAGAACTGTTGTGAATGGACACAAATCAAACAAAACATTAAAATGTCTTGAAACATGGAAGTTAAATGAATTGCTCTTTTTATTCTGAGAAATGCAGAGACATATGTCTTAGTGACCACCCAAGGGACAAGCAACAGCCTATTGCCAAGCACAGGTGACCTTTCATGAAATGTCAGGCCTGGAAGGAAGTTGGGATGCCTTGAAACATGTATTTCACGAGGGGCCAAGCTTGAAGAAGGGTTATAGTGCAGATGGCTCTGTAGGTTCAGAAAGTACTAGCTTTTTAGTAATTTTGTGTGAAATTTTCATAGTTTAGAGGGGAAAAAAGATGGTTTTTTGATACCATACCCTGCAAAAACTCAAGCCTGAATCTGTGAGTTAAGCTGTATTTTGCCTTGAACTGCTTTTGGAGCATCAGCACAAGTAACAGAGCCTTGGAAATGGTGCAACTGGCAGTGAGTTGCATATACTCAGCTGCCACTCCAGGGATGGATTGGAACGGAGTAACTGTGTCCATAAACTCTACAGTGCCAACAGCAGGCACAGCTTCTGCCTTCGGGGAGGAGGTCAGCCCTCTGTGTGGGACAGGAATACCTGCAGAGGTCAGAAGGGTCCTGCTTGGGAGTGAGAGCAGCTCTGAAGTGTCTGATGTTCACAGGCTCACTGAAAGAGGGTGTCCATGCATCCCTCCCACGCTCCAGGATTGCTTCCACTCTGCACTTTGAGCCCAACAGCCTCAATCTGCCTTCCCAGCACCACTACAGCCACAGGAGTGAACACACAGCATCATGGCCAGCCCTTACCTTTCCTCCCTGCTCTGTCCAACGCAGACCCTGCCCCCGTACCGGGGAGCAGGATTGCTGCAGGAGCGCTGCCGGACCTGGAAGCCGATCCCACAGGAGGTGCTGCATGGGGCCCAGGAAGACCATGGTGTCCAAGCGCCATTTCTAGCAAAAAGGGTGAGAGAGAACAACTATGGGAGAAGTGTTGAACTCACGGGAGAATAGATCATTCATTTCAACCAGACTTTGTATTGGGGGAGTTTTTTAAAAGGGATTTTCAAAAGTGCCTAGCAGTGGCCTAACTTTCCTCCCTTTGAAGTCTCTAAGAATTGGAAAGGAAGACAACTAAGCCAATGCCTAATGATTTTGAAAACATCTCCTAGAATTTACTGGGCAATAGTGTGGTTAGTATAATTTTCATTGACTATTCCCCATCATCTTCCCCATGTATCATAACCCTGCTCTTCTGACCCACTGGCTTATCCCAAAGTTGTATGTTCCAAACTCTTCTGCATAAAGAGTTCTGGTTTTGAGGATACGAATGCCAGTTGTGCTGAAGGATATAAAAAACCTACCCTCTGCTAATTCAGTAGGTACTGATGCTTTAAATCTTTTACAGCAACACCACTGCCAGCTCCCATGTTTTTATCACAAACCTCATAATATCTTGTGTTTTCCTAAAGCCTTCAGCATTGAATCCTATTAAGTGGAAATCTGAAATTTCATTAAAAATAACAATAATTGCCTCTAGCTTTCATGGCCGCCTGCAGACGTCACTGTAGTGTGACCTTAAATCTGTAGCAACCAGAGGCAATTAAGAGCTCAGAGGCAGGATCGAGTTTCATGGTTTAATGAGTGATCACATCTCTGCTGAACAGTGGTAAGACAGCCTGAAGCCAGGGTGATGTAAAACCGCCCAGTTCACACCTCAGCGCTGGAGACGTTGGCAAAGCTCCTGTGAGAGGCTGAGCACGTGCAGGTGCCTAAACGTGTGCTTACACAGAAGCCAACATATTCATCTTTAAAATCTTGCATCTATTAAAGCTCACCTTCCTCTGATTTGGCAGCACTGGACCTTGAAGCAGGAGAGGAGGAACCATATCTCATCCATTCTGTGCTGCAGGTTTCATTTCATATGGAGCCAGTGGTAACGCTCTGTCTTATAAAACTGCCTAATCTTGACACTTCAGTGCCTTAAGCCAAAAAATATCTTTCCTTGGTGTGTTTTTTTATAAAGAAAAGCCTTTCAAAAAAATCTAGTCAAAAAACAACTCAGGTGCTCTCTGACTCTTGAAAGCTAAGCTTGAAAACAGATGTTAATTTTCAAAGCATTTACTGAACTAATAACACTGCTGGCAAGACGTATTTTCTGGCATAGCACCAATCAGGGCAGAGGATGAAAGTTAAAACCCACATTGCCCTTCACAGTTTTTGTATTTTTTATCAACTCTTGCCTGTTCTTGGCAGCTTTATTTCAGAACCCTGTTAGATCTTTCCCCCCTCCTCTTCTTGTTCTCTTATCCTACTCCCTCTCTCCCTTCCCGTCTCCCACCACAAACAAGGTCAAAGAACAAGAAATCCACTCATATAAAAATTCTATTATTCCATATTATTCTGCCATGTTTTAAACTACCTACTACCTCCCCACTCTTTACCCCAAAAGAATGATTATATGTAAAATTATGAGAAAAAAAAATCAAACGGAAGGTTGCTGTTACTGCTGCAAAAAGGGCAAGTAATTTCCACTAAAGAAATCCTCAAAACCCCAACAATTCTCAACACCCATTTGTGTTTCAGGATTTTTAACAGAAATAAAGATACCTTCCACTTTCAGATCTCCAGCTTTTTAATAGAACTCATCTTTAAACATCCTACTCCCTCTTTGCAGAAAGAAATCTCAATGCCATATGAAGTCAATTAAAGGAAATTTGAGGGCTGAAGCGGATGTAAGATGACCAGATGTCCCTATTTTTCAAACCATGCTGTTTTCGTGTGTCTTAAGATTGAATAATCTGTTTTTCATCCCCTTCTTAGAAGCTGTTCCTGCCTTAAGAGGCATCAGAGCAGTGCTGAGAAATCCATCCCACTGGCATGTTTTCCATTTGTCACTGACAGAGAAAGCCTGCTTGGGAAAGGCTTTGCTTAGCCCACAGTGGCAACACAGGGGTAGGAATGACTGCACACCTTTTGGGCAACACAGCCCATAACTGCAAGGAGAAATGCCAATTAAAACATGAGTATTGCTGAATTTTTGGTGCCAAGGCCAGCACTGATCTCCAGGGATGAGTCAAGAGACAGCTGTCCTTAATGCAGTGAATGTTTATGGAGAAGATAAAGTAGATAAAAACTATATTGACCCAATATTTACCAAAATCCTGTCTGCCCCCACCCTGATTAAATAGTGCTTACACTACTGCATCATCTTCCCTTGAGTCATGACATGATGTGATCTGAGGGTGGTGGGGCACCACAGACACAAACACCATGGCTATGTTTGGGCACCCTACAGGAGGACATTTATTTTCCATACTGCCAGAGCTGAGCTTCAGGCTCCCATGGACAGGCAGTGCTTTGGCCCCAGCTGAGCTGCCTGTGCTGCTCCAGCACCATCCTGGCAGTCATCTCCCACACCTGCTGGCTGCCAGAGGATGAGCCAGAGGATGAGGAGCTGCTCTCACCTGCACAGCAGACAGCCTGTGCTGCAGACAGGTCACAGACTCACAGAACAAGGCAAACAAGCCCTGCCTGGAGCTAGGCTCAGCCCCGTCCTTACAAGTGTTGCTCTGAAGGAGCTCTGCTTGGTTTTGGCAAAGTGGCCTTGGAACCCAAAATCTGAAAAATTATGGGCTTGTTGATTTTTTCAGTCTGCTGTTCAGCTGGCTGACAGCTACCTCTGCCTTACTCATCTCCTCCTGGATGGGTGGACTACTCATTGTACAGGTGAAGGAAACCAAGGCACAGTAGAGTGTACAGTAATTTGGGGTGTTCATCTTCCAAGAGCCTTGCCTGAGGGCCCTTCACTCAGAGCACTTGGGTTTCTTCATTGTACACTAACTTCAAGCTGGACCTCACACACCTCACACTGGCTGGGATACAATGGCATGGTCACAAGGAAAGAGCTAAGCTGTGGATACACACAACTCTTGCTCCCTTGAGAAGCACAAAGATGCTGAGGTACCTTGAACAATTTGCGACCTCAATCCTGGCCCCTTCACAGCTGCGACCTCCACAGCGAGGACGAGGGCTGTCGCATGAACGTGATCTACACATACAGGAGCCTGTGCTGTCCCCATCTGAGTGCTCACACAGTTGCCATGGGGACCAAGGCCCCAATCTTCCATTTGTTGTCAGGTTTTTCACCTAATTTTAAGAGAAAAAAAAGTCATTAATAGCAAGTTTACATTTCTGGAGACAGTCCCACAATAGAAATGCCAAACAAAGCTGCCGGGGGGATTAGGATGCATCTTAGATGGGAGCTGTCTGTGCTTGTGAGCAGGATTCACAACAGAGGGTTGTTTTCAGACAATGCCACATCAATATTTACCCTCCAAATTCCACGCTGCATACCTAACATGTGCACACAGGCACCAAGCCGACCCAGCCAGCACCACACCAGGAGCAACATCCATCTGCCACACCACATAAACACCATGCTCCCTTCTCCACACTGCACAGATTCAGCCTTTCAAGCAACACAGTGGCCTGTACTGACTGACCCCACTCCATCATATTCCAGCCTCTGCAGGGCTTCTTGCAGAGTATTTTCCAAGTTAGTGTTCCTATAACCATAGTGACCAGCTGAGAGGCCTTGCTGAGTTGGTGCTGCCCAAACTTGCAGTAACAATTATTTCCCTTTCTAAACTGAGGCACAGTCTAAATGGCTGAAGAACAAAAAGTGGACATGATGGTGACTAGCATTAATGCTGAGGATCACATACAGAGTAAGAATTACTACAGAGTAATTATCTACAGAGTAAGAATTCATCTCAAGACAATTTATAGACCAGACCATACTGCTATCTGTTCCCTCTGCCCTTTGCTTCATGCCTGCACAGCCCTGAAGAGGCTGGGACTTGACAGTTTCCTGCATGCTGTAGTGAAGGAAAAACAAAGTAGTACTGGCAGACCAAGAGCATGAGAAACAGAACTGTTCCCGGGCTGTGACAACCCTCCAGCAGACAGGGTGTCAGAGCTTGCTCTCCATTTGCTTAACCAGTGCTTCCAGGAGAGCCCGAAGCCGAGGGCTGGGAGACCAGATTGCTGGGGCCTTTGCCCCCAAGGCTGTCTGGAGAGGATGTGAGCAACTTGCTTCTCCTGGAATCCCTCCTGGCCACTACTGCCTTCTTGTGCCCACTCCACCGCTACTGCAAAATCTTGCAGCCCAAGACCATGTCTTGAAAGCTTCCCTGAACACCCCTGTCCTGGCATCGCCTCTGCTACTGACCTGAGAAACACGATGCAGAAAGGGATTGGTGCTGGCCCTGCCAGCCTACAGCTACTCCCTTGTAAGAGCACAGCACCATGATGCACTTCTGCCCTGCTGGCTCCCTCCATGCTCCCCACCCCATGCCCCATCCCAAAGTGCCAGGCAGATGGCACAGATGGTGGTGCCTGCAAGCAGCTCATGCCTGTGGGGTGACCCATGTGGTGGTGGGGTGCTCAACAGCTTTGGTAAAAGCCTGCAGCAAAGGCAACACTGGATTTGGCCTCAGTGTTGCACGCAACAAAGGGTGAAGGCAGGAAGAGGCTGGGTCTCTGGCAAGCAGCCCTGGCCCCAGATCTGAGCCAGCTACCCTGACAAACCCCACAGTGCCATGCTCCACTGAGCCCTGCTGCCAGCAGGATCAGTCCCCTGGGCTGCCCCAGAGGGGGAGTGATTGGCTTGGCTCTGCTCTACAGAAGGCACAGAGGGGCTGTGAGCCTGCTCAGCAGTCATGCAGGGAGCCAACCACAGCCAGGGGAGGAGTGCTTCCCAGCATTCATCCTCTGAAACATGCTGCTCTGTGCTTATTCTCCACGATTGGCACTACGTTAAACACTCCGAATGTACCTCCGGTGGGTTGTCATCTTCCCCTCTCACCCATCTACAGCAGCATCAAAAATATGCAGCAGTGGCATGGAAGCAATTTAGATCTGATACTGCACTCCTCAGGCTGCAGCTGGGGGTTTCAGGCATCTGCTGTAAGCCTTTGTTTGCAATAGATTATCATGTAGTTGTAAAAATTTGCTCTGGGCTGAAGGTTACAAGGCAAGATGCCCACGGAGGAGATCATGGAGCTTTGTTGTTGTTGAATTTGCTGTTTTAAACATTGTTTAAAAATCAGTACAGCTGGGTTTCTAGAGGTTGGAGTAGGGGAATCAAAATAAGTACTTTGAGGTATTTAATACTAGATTTTTATCTCATTTTCCTCCTGCCTTAGAAAAGTCATAATCCAAGTATTGGATCATTTCTATTCATTTTTGAGCCAGAAAGCCTTGCTGATTCCAGCAGGGAGTTCTGTTCCGAAATCAATGGAATGATGTGGCCCGTGGCATCAATTAAAAAAAAAAGCAAATAATCATTGGCTCATAAGTGATACTGGGAAACAACCCAAAAATTAAACAAATAAGCAACCATAACCAAAGTGCTGAGATTTATAAACATGTCACACTGTGAGTGTGGGAAGTTTTTATACTTAAGAAATTACATATGGATTATCATTCCATCTTTAAATCCACAAAAATATCTTCAAAAGAGTAAACTTAGGAAGTGGTATAAAAACCCATATGCACTGATCTTTTTCAGGAATACCTTTATAAGGCAAATCCTTTGAAGCCTACACGGTGCCCATCAGGCAGAGAGGACATCTTTAAAAACACATCTGATCAAATGCCCTTCTCTCACCTGACAATATTGCCATTTCTGGAATTCTTGTCTTTTTTAAACTGCCATACTCACACCAAAGACCGAATCTTTTTCTTTCTTCCTTGGAGAATCTAAAAGGACAAGTGCAGGATCTAAAAATTCAGACTGACCACTCCTAATCTCTGCTACCAGGATATTTTCCATGTTTATTCTGATATTACAGGTGAGACTGGAAGCATTCCTTGTTCCTTCAATCAATCTATTCTTTATCTTGGGATTCAGATACAAACTGCTTATAATTTTGCCAAGCTTTAATTAATCTGGAAGTTGCCATGATAGCTGTTTGATGAAAGCTAAAATTCTTGCAAAGTTTCAGTCAAACTGCTTAAACCATTCATAAAATCAAATTTAGAGGAAAAGACTGTTCATAAGTTGCAATATTTTCCTTGAAACAGACTAGTGTTCAGAGCAAGGAACTGAACTTTATGTCCTTGTAACACCTTTCTGCAATTCCCATGAAAAGCCATTCAAAACTGTCCAGAGTATAAAATCACTGGGACATGGGGAAAATTCAGTTTTCAGAGATTCATGGATTTTAATCCCAGCACCCAGACTCTTCTGTGCACAGGAGATGCTTCAGTGTGGGCCAGAGCAGGACCACCCTGAGCACTGCAGCTCTGAGCAGCTGAGTCCACATGAATTGGCAGCAGGGTACAAGACACCCAAAAACAGAGTGGGGAAACTGCCACTGATAGCAAGAAAATGAGGTAGCATGGAACAGATGCAATATGAGTAAGATAGGGGTTTGCTGGAAACACAAAGTGGGACTGGGATGAAAACCTGGAAGGAAGATGATTGTTTGGCTCAGGATATGGATGATGATACACTTTACTGGGAATACTCAATTCCTGACTTGCCAACCACCCGCAACAGTGACACCATGAGCTTGGTTAATAGTTTATTAACTAAGCTAAAGTTCCTTTCCTGCTGGTGGCTCATGTTGGCATCAGTAAGATACCACAAAATAGGATGCATCTGTTTTTCTGAAATCAAAGTGCACCTCACTCCCTTCTCCCAGGAAAGCAAGTATAATCCTGTATCAGGACTCCCTGGGATACTATGGACACATACATGGGAGAGCAGTTTAGTTTGTGGAATTTGTGTGCTACCATTTCTTAATGTTAAATTGGTTGAGATTGCAACCTCAGTAACCCTTAGGAGATTCTGGATGTTATCTAGTAATACCATACAGTAACCATTACCCCATGTAATATGTTAACACTGCATGATTAAGCCTCCATCTGAAGTCTCTTAATATTAAAGCTGGATAGTGGAGATCTATAGCACAATGTAGTGCTGTACAAAGATGTTCAGACTAGCTCTGAACAAGCCTGTTTGCACAAGAGCAGCAGTCAAGTTGTGTTAGTGTTGTGGTTGACTCATACAAATGCCTGGCCCATGTAGGATATAATTCAATAATATGCCAGTTCTGGCTTTAAAAGTTGCTGAATGCCAGTCTCTCAGCTGTGCCAGGACATCTGTTTGTGGGCTAGGCTGCAGAAGAACTCACTGACATTAGCTGGGTTAGGAAAAGTTTATTTGGGAGGGGTGCTTTTAATCTACACCATTTCACACTTGACTGTGATCTCACATACAGCTGTACCAGCACAGCTGAGTGCCTGGTGCTCAGCCCAGAAAAGCAGGGCGGGAAAAGCCAGGACATCTTATGAGAGTAACTCATCCAACTAAACTCACAGACAGGTCTTTTGCAGGAATGAAGTCTGGCATTGGGTCATTACATTCCCCTTCCCTTTCAGTGCTCATCTGCACATGCTGTTCTGGACCCTTGCTTCTTTGTCCATGACCTTTGTCCTGCACTGAATACAAGGAAATACTTGGATATTGCTGATGCAGGTGTTTAAATGAGCCATCCCACTCCATGTCAATGTGAATTCGTTCCAGTGAGTGGCAGGGGTTAAAGAAAAAGGAAGCCCTTGCATGTGGATTTTAAATAGCTTGGCAGCCTGTCAGTCAAAGACAACAAGGCTGACACATGTAACAGAATAGGAGCATCTACACAGAAAATAATCTACAATGGAATTTTAAAACAAATGTAAAATGCACCCCAAGAGCAGTCAAAGCTCCTGAATATTCTGTGCTGGATTTTTATGACCTTGAAACAATGACCTGGAGTAGTCTGTTCCCTAGTGTGCACCACAGCAGACATGTTCAAACTAGAGGATTAACACCTCACACACCTATCAACAGACACAGGCATTAAGCAGGATGAGATAACAGCATGGGCAATCAAGAAGCACTGCATCCCAGTTCAACACAGGAGGGTTATAAACACACAAGCCTCTGAATCCAGCAGTGAAAAACTCAAGCCTGCCAAGCTGAGGATGGATTGAAGTAATGACTAATATTTCCTGGGAAAATATCTTCGGAGTAAGGAAGATAAGGGGAATAAACATCCCAGCACCTCCAGACAGAAATAGCGTACTGAAGATATAACCCATCCAGCCCTCTCTCCCTATCTACTGGACTTAGCAGTATTAACATGCTAATTGATGTTAGATAATAACAATGAGCATTAATGACAATTTCTCCTCCACCCTCAATTTATTTAACAAGACTGCTTTTTCATTCCCAGCTATCCTGGAGGTACAGTTCAAGCAGCAGGAATTATACTCAGCCAGACAGCTTCTGGGGATCACAGCCAGGAACTGGATATTGTCATCAGAGAAGGGTGGGTGGCTGGGAAGGGAGCTGGAGAGTCAACTCAGACTGATTCAAGAAGAGACATTTATTTTCTATTCCCATCTCTTGGAGACCAGGACCAGGAAAAAAGGCCATCTCTTTGCAATATCATGTAGATATCCCTTCTACACATACACACATCACTATACATAAAATTTTTCCACTGCTTCCACTTACTGGGCACTCAGTAATATTTTGGGTCCAGAGGCTCATGTTGGAGCTGTCCTCAATGGTGGTGCATCGCTTCTGCTTGCTATCCCAGCCACAGTAAGGGTCTCTGGCTCCCAGGCATTCCCTGCATGTGCAAAGACAAAAGATTAAAGCCCTTTAAGACTGTCTAGCTCCAAAGACATGTATTCAAGTATAGTCCTTGTATGTGACAGCTGTCAACTGCACCGAGGCTCAGCAGAAGAAACAATTTCTTTAAGCAGAGGTTTACCTGCTTGGAAGGGGGGAAAAATGGATAGGAGGGCGATAGGACACAAAGCAAATATCACTCATAGAAGCTGTAGATTAAAAATCACTTCACTCTTCTCCAAGGCCTAGGGAAAGAAAATGACTTTACAAATTTTAGTCAAAGAACACTTGTCATTGAGATATCTTTGAGCCCCCATCACACAGCAGGCCAAATCTCACACAAAGCGACCTCTGTGACTATGTTTTCTGACACTGTGTCCATCCGAAGGGGTTAAACAAGCAGAATTAGCCAATGGACTGGTAATAAAGGCTTTCTATTAGTCTTGGTCTTTGCTGGAACAATGGTTTCATTTATAATCCCAGCATCAAGATGTCAGTTTGGAAAAGTCACAGCAGAACATTATTTCTAAGCTTTTGGCTGCTTTGAACACTGCTGTATTCATTTTCCTCCTGAATCCATATTTACAGGCTAAGTGTGTGTTCCCAACATGTGAGCTGCTAAACAAAAATATCTAGGGCTATTACTGCCACTAAGCAGTGAAGATCAGTCACAGAAGTAGTCTGTACCGATAAAATTCAGCTGTATTGGTCGTTCCCATGAGTTGCTTTCAAATTGTTAATTTTCATTAAGAAAATATAAAGGTACAAGTCACATCATGCATGTATTAGTGAAAGACAAAGAGAGGACTAAACCTAAAAATATTCACAACACTATTTTTAATCCCTATGATCTATTCTCTTCTGTCACACAAAAGGCTGATAAGATCTTTCAAAAAATCCCAAATGACTTGAAAACTGCCAATTAGACAGCAGCAAGGGACCGGGGAAATATTCAGTTCGAGAAGCTAAACAGGAGAGTAATAAAATGTATTCTAAGGCAAGGTAGCAGTATGATTAACGAAACATCAACACCCCCCCTCCCCCCAAATGCAATGAGATGTGAACTGTTCCCTCCCAGAAATCTTTGAAATCCTATTAGCCTGTAATCAGCTGCAAATGAAAAAGCAAGTCCCTCACACAGCTGAGAACACTCTATTAGTCTGTACTGACTCCACAGTGATTTGTCCCAAAGCAAGCCCCAGACTGCTTTGATGTCTGGTACCCATTGCTTTATATATATCTATACACAGACACATTTATATTTTAATTATGAGTTTCCACTTTGCTCCGCTCCTACATTTCCTCTGCTAAAGATTTCACACACAGAGTTGTAAGGAACAAAACTTCTTTTTCATGCTTTAGGAAGGTAGTTACAATGACTGTCTCTACTGTATTTTTCCTTCAGTTGCTTCAGCACACCCAAAGAAAAGGCAAAGACGATTTTACCCCAGCCCCAGGCAACAGAACATCAAATATTTACCTAGAAAATGGCTTGGGATCCTCAGTCCAAGGACACAGAAGGGACATGTGCTGCTTTGCTTATTACTTTGCCTAAAGACCCCTGTTCTGCTGTTTTGGCAGCCTCACCCACGAAGGGGGCTGCTGCCACATCCAGAGCTGCCTTTGCTGTCCAGCAGCCCCTCAGCAAGGACAGCACCCAGTTCAATACTGAGCACACCCTGGGGCATCTGCCCACACTGTGACAAGCTGGTACCTCAGGAGGAAACTGGGCAGTTTCTAAAAGGTAGAAAAAGCAAAGAAGTGGAGGGGGGGGGGGCGGGGGGGAAGGTCCTGCCTTTCCTCAGAGAGCCTTTTGGTCACGCTTTCAGACCCTGACACCACATACACTATTGTTTCCAATTGCATGAAGCCATTTCACTGGGCACCCAGTGAGTTGAGAGAGGTCATTGTAATTCATAACGGGGAAGGCTGTTGCGAGCATCACCCTATTATGATACACATTTTCTCTGAATTTAATTTATAGGAAAACATGTGCTGCATAAATTCAGGAAATAATCTCCATATGTTCTGTGCTGCAGCCCTCAGCCACTCTGCAGGCTGCAGCATAGCCCAGCTAGGCACTGACCACTCTGCTGGCACTGCCATAATGTATGTCATGGAGCTAATGGGCCGCTCTTGGCCGGGAGCAGCCGGCTCTGGATCCCTCACAGAGCTCTCACTGAATCACAGCCCACGCTCTCCTGCCACTGCTGTGACCCCCAGCTGACAGCCACCAGCAACCGAGCTGCACGGCTGCCAGGGGCCCTGGGGATGGGCACTGGGAAATGCTGGCATGGCAGGCCCTGTGATGGGCACTGGGAAATGCTGGCATAGCAGGCCCTGGGGATGGGCACTGGGAAAGGCTGGCAGGGCAGGCCATGGGGATGGGCACTGGGAAATGTTGGCATGGCAGGCCCTGTGATGGGCACTGGGAAATGCTGGCAGGGCAGGCCCTGGGGATGGGCACTGGGAAATGTTGGCATGGCAGGCCCTGTGATGGGCACTGGGAAATGCTGGCATGGCAGGCCCTGTGATGGGCACTGGGAAATGCTGGCAGGGCAGGCCATGGGGATGGGCACTGGGAAATGCTGGCAGGGCGGGCCATGGGGATGGGCACTGGGAAATGCTGGCAGGGCGGGCCATGGGGATGGGCACTGGGAAATGCTGGCATGGCCCCTGTTGGCTGGGAGCTGCAGCCAGCCCCATGTGCTGCATCTGAGTTCCTGCACCCAGCCCGGGCTCTGCTGGGCTGTCAGAACACACACTCTGTAATTTAACAACCATCACAGCCCAGGACTTCTCATCTCACGGCAGGCCCTTAAAACCATTTGAAATCTGAAAACAAAATAGCTATGCTGTCTGCCTCCCTTCAGGACTCATAGCACACTCATCTGCCTCAACTCTGGTGAGAAACTTGTTATATCAGCAGACAGCGATACACTTAGGGGTAAGGAGAAATGTATCTACTTAAGCAAAATTTTGCCCATTTTTCTCCCTTTTTAAGCAGCAAAAGCATTACAATGTATGTAATGCAAGAAAATGACATTTCTGGCAAATACTTCCAGTGAACACTTCAAAAGCCAGCCTAATTTATATCCTTACAGTATCTTTAAAATATATATATCCCTGTTTATGTCATTAAAAGATAAAACCACATCAGCAAACACATACCAAAAGACAAATATATGCAAGCACACATGCATACCCAAATCAAAATGTTTCAGAAGTAAACTGTCATTCTTAGTAGATCAGGCACCATGGTGTGGAAAATGCAAAGATATCACAGCATTTCTCTGTGCTCATAACACAAAATAAATTGAAATGTTTACATGTAAATACCATTTTGTATTATGATACTGGTGAAAAATCTCACAGAGGCCACAGGGCCTGCAGTCTTGCAGGGCAGTATGTAAATACTGTGAAATAAGATACAAAGGAGTTTACATACAACAATGAAATTCTGATGTTTCAAAGGCAATGGGACTTCTGCCACTGGCTTGGTTGCCCAGGTTTTATATTGTACATAAAGGGAACATTTCACTTAAGTCTCTTCAGTAGCAGGCTGGGAATGACTCAAGAAACTAATGAGACACTATTCTGTTGTCTCCCACCACAATTCCCAGGGGTAGAGGGAACCCATTATCCCAGAAGACTACCTGAGCATAGCAGGTTAACACTGACTGTCCTACTGCTAATGACTTAGTTAATGAAATCCTACTAAGTGGGATGCTTGTGAAAGTAAGATGATGATGATGATGATTACACCTCATGGCCCATGCCCTGTTTCCCTCTGGCCATCTAGTAACCTCACATTCAGTGAGGACTTGGAACCTCCTGACAGATATCTAAGACGTTGGATTTATTTTGATAGGAAGAGGTTGGATTTATTTTTATAGGGCATTAATATCAATAGTGATTCATTTTAATTCATCGCCTCACAATAAATGCCTTGTGTGAGGCATAAAGACATACACTGAAAAGTTCAATTGAAAAACAATTCCATTTGAGTCTCCTATTCAAGGTGTTTTTTTCCTCCAGTTCCTCGTTCTCACTTACTAAGGTCATTTGCATGAAAATAAGATCTTGCTTGTAAGAGCTCACCTGCTGCCAGCTGTTTGGGAGCTGTAAGCCTCCCTGCTGTTGGCTGTTGCAATCATTTCTACAGCAGTGATCTGGGATAACACAAAGGATTAAGACTCTGCAACAGGGACACTATCACTAAAGTCAATGGAAACTCTTACCTATGACTCAAAAGAGTTTTCATATGGTCTTTGACAGCCAGTGTGCTGAGCCTTCACTAATGGTATGTGCTGTAAAAGGGCTTCTGCTTCCAGTATGCTAATGCTGCCCAAGATCCATTTTTTCGCAATGTCCTGAATGACATCTTCTTTCAGAATCTTCATTAAAGCTTAAACATCTGTATTTAAAAAGTTTTTCATTCCCACTTTAATTTGCTCTGGGTCTAGACAACCTCATCTTTTGGTCATTTTTCCCTGAAAGTTAAAACTTTAGACTGAAAATGAATCATCTAATCAATGGAACCAGACCCAAGAGGTTAGGCTTTGACAGACCAAAGGAAAGAAAGAATTACTACAGCCTCTTCCATTCTTACTACCAGACAGAAGACACATAAAAATGCCATTGTACCAAGAGCCGCAAAACTCATTCAAAATATTTACAACTAAGAACTCTGCTCCTTTCATCTGCCAGGTTGTGCTTACTCTTCCAGTTTTCATTTCCTCTCTTTCATTTAACTTTTTATCACTCCTTTTTTACAACTAATAGCAAATAGGAATGGAATGGCAGGACATGATGATGTGCAGAGGCAAGGCTCTAGACCCAAAGGCTGAGAAGTTCCTTCCCAAGCTGTGTTTGCTCACAAAACCATCACTGCACCAGGAAACAATTCTGTGTTTGCGCTCATGAGCTTGGAACCTGCAGTGAAGGTCCTGTTTGTCAGGGAGACACAAGAACTGTCTCTGTACCTGGTTCTTTAGACCCCACGGGCATCACCAGGCAGTCCATCAGAGGCACATCCACTGGTGCAGGATTTATAACCCTGATCCTGCAAGGCACTGAGCAAGCTTCATCCATGCTCAGCATCTCAGGAGCATGGGCAGTACAGGAGTGCCCCTTGCTCTTTTTGGGGAATAAGATCTCAGAGTTCCAATTCCACGCTGGTTTGTTGCACTCTTAGAATGGTTACCTGTGAGGGAACAGCCCTTTGCAAGCAATAAAGGGGTTTTAGCTGAGTTAGTTGTAAGCATGAGGCTGTGTTTGGCAGACAAGGGTAGCTTAGTGTCCCATTGCAAGCAACCTGCAGAGGGGATGAACTAAACAAATAACCATATTAGCTTCCAGCCAACCAAATCACAATTACTGACAACCTCAACAGACTGAGCAAGGAAGAGTGGACCTCTGTCTTCCCCAAAGCCAGATGGCACGACAAAAGAAAAACGAGAACCAAAAGGATGATTGTGGTTTAAGAAAATAAGATTGTAAAGGGAAAAAAAGCACCAGACATTCTAAAAATCCTTCTAATTTTGATACCTTTAAAAATTCAGACTGCAGAAATGAGTTAGTGATCTGTACAAATTCATTATCTTTCCCCATAAGAAGAGAAGCCAAGTGGAACTGAGCTGCTTTAGTCAGATGCTGGTCAAGTAGCAGCTTCATTTCTCAGTTGGTGAATATAACATATTCCATGCCAGATGTTACTGCCCTTTCCTCAAGACCAGCAGCCACATACTACATAAGGAATTCACAGGGGTATTTGTGGAGCAGACCCCAGCTTGGGAAGAGCATGCTGCAGCTCACAGGTACCACCACTGTGAGGGGTGCAGTTGATGTTAATGTGGACAGACAGGGTTTGGTATTTTGGCATGTGATACTGGATGCAGAGGCAGAGAAGCTGAAATGGGTATGTGTCATTTATCACCCACACATGCTTAGCACCAGTGATTGCTCCTCTGCACATGATTTGTTTTGAATGAATAAATTAAAGCCACGGTGTAAAGCAACCTCCAAAACTGAAGTCCATTTATGAGTCAAACACATGTTATTTATTAAAAAAAAGCAGTGCACAGACAGAGGATTTTCAGGCAGTTTCATCTCATTTTCTTTTCCACATCAGGGAAACTCTTGCTAGAGTTCACCTTCTGGCCTACCATTTTCAATATCACTTTAATCGATTGAGGTTTATAGATTATGGCCTCGCACAAGCTACACAACTATTCCATTTCTTACTTTCTGACATCCCATTCCATCATCTTCTAGCAACACTGACTTCTTTATTGGATAGGAATTTATTTTTATTTTCAAAGCTGTGAAATAAAACAACATTCCATTTATTCAAACATGAAGATTAATGCCATCTCTGATTAAATCTGGATTTATGTTTACATTAGTAAAACAGATTAGTAAAAAAAAAAAAGAGTGTTCCTTCATGAACACTTTTAGAAACTCTTGTCACTGTGCCAAACAAAACTGACCTCTAATAAAAACAAAAGTACAGAGGGTCTCTGACTACCAGTGACAGGATCATTCATCCACAAGAAAACTCAGATACTATTGAAGTCCTAATGAAAGGAATAGCCAGAAGGAATTCCTGAATGCAGGGCATGTTTGTCGGGGTTGCAGAGCACCACCGTTTCCAAGCCTCAGCAGGCTTTTGAGCCTTAAGAAAACATGCTCCCCAGGGCTGCCATATGGGAAGAGGCAGAGGGGACCAGGCATCCTTTTGGAAAGGCAGCTTGGGCAGATCAGTGCACTCAAGTGTTACTCCCTGTCTCTGCCCTGTGTCAGTCAGTGTCTGGAGGCAGCTGTCACATTAAGACGTGCTCTGCTCCTGTGCTTCTGCGCTGTGGCTGCAGTTCTGAGATCTCTGTGTGCAAACTGCTGGAGTTTGGTAGTGTGGGTGGAGACAGGCAAAGGGTGGCTTAGGCAAGAGCAAATCCACTGCATGAGAGGCAGACAGGTGCTTTATGCAGCCTCTGCAAGACGCTGATGATTTAAGAACACAAGTTACACTAAAATGGGAACTCAGGATGGGAAAGAAAAATGCAAAGGCAGAAAACTTAGAAAGCAGTGTAAATGATGATAAGGAAACCTGAAAATAGCCTACAGTTGTCACCTAGGCTGCACAAAGTAATCCATATTCAAGCAGCTCCTTTGTGAAAATAGGATTTTGTTAAGATCTGGGTAATTATTTTCTGCTCAACAAGATGCAGATTAAACTGGATAGAGCCTTTGTAGATGAATGTATCTTGGAAAAGTCAAATAAATATTAGACCATCCATTACAGCCTGAGGATCAAACACATCTGCCTTCTAATGCAGGGATATTTTAACACTGTATAAGGGCCAAAATGGTTCTGCTACATATTCTCCAGTGCTTCTTCCCATGTAATCATAATAACACCATCAAACAATGTCCATTCCTTTTTTTAACAAGAGAACATCACTTAAGTAAATGGATATTCTTGAAATCCAGCTTTACCTCTTGCAGACTGGAGTGTTCCAATAGTTCTACAATACTCAGTATTTTGATAGAAGATACCAAACTGTACAATATTACATTTTTTGATAACCCATACATATTTTATGTATTTATATGTAGTTCAGTTTTAAACTGAAGCCAGCAAAACCAAATTTGCTCTGACTCCAGATACTTCCTCTTCCCCAAACAGGTAAAACAGCACATCTCCTGATAAAAAGTTAATGATGCATCTGCAGCAATACATTAACTCAGTATTAACATTGGACACATTTGTGTTTTGCCCTGCAAATTCTGCCTGAAGCTTGAGACAAGAAGAAAACCAGCCACAGCAGCAGTACGACTGCAGATCCTTTCATCAGGAGCCACGTTACTGAATGTGACCATTGCCTAGAATACAAATCTTATGACAAAATAGTAGCAAATGGCAAGAATTGACAGATGCAATGGATATCTGCCCTGGGGCTTGCTGGTAGCTTTAGTTATTAATCTTGTTTGTATAACAATAGCATTGATGTCATCCTAACATAACATATTCCAAGAAAACGACATGCTTTCCTGTCAGTTGCCACTGTGTTGAAAGTAATTTCACACAGCCCACCTAGCAGGCATCAGATGGTAATGACTTTTAGACAGCATTGATCTGAGCTGGCCTACAGCCAAGCTCCTAGAGGTAAAAGGATCTGTACACTAAACGGTTCCTAAGTCCTGTTGGCAGGATGCTTTAAAAATAGGGAGCAAACAAAAGCCCTGGCATGTTCAACCTGTGTCCTCCCTCCTGGCAAACCCAAAACGAGTTGGCAACTTAGTCATGATAGGAAGGAGACAAAAGGAAGTGAGTCCTGAAATCAGCTGATCTTGTTTGCTTCTTCTGAAGTGACCTTTGTCTGTTTCAGCAATCATATTACTCTGGACTCCAGCTACTGCTAAACTCCCCTTCTGTTCACTAAGGGTCATTTCCAGACTTCAGAACAAAAAGTGGGAGCCTAAAAGTGCACAGGCTGCTTAAAATTAATATAATACATGTCATTGGTTTGATCATTTAGTAGAAATGAGAAAAACTCTAATAATTCATCTGGTTGGGAGCAGATGAATTAGCGCCTTCCTATTTTGTGTCCTGTCTCTTTTCTGCAACACATGCACCAGAAATCTCAGCCCAGGCTTATTCCTCAAACTCAGCCTCTTGCTGCTTTCCTCGCTGGCCCTGCACTGCATTTCTCTCTTCACTGTTATTTGTGATTCCTTCATACTTAAATGCCATCTACAAAGTATGCTATTTTCTTTCTTCCATGCCATTAAAGATAATGTCAAATAAGATGAAACTGAAAACCAATCTCTCTGGCATCTTACAGGAAACATGTCCCAGCTCACTAGCTCACTGCTTATCCTTGTCTGCTTTTTATTTCCAATTTCAGACACATCCTTTCCCAGACCATTCAAGTAAAGCTCTTTGACTGCTATTCTGAAAGCCACGTTCCTTAGACCTTACCATCCCTTCAAACCTTGGAGGTCCATATCTTGCAAATTGTATGGATGCACTTAACTTTACATATATAAACAGCTACATTAAAGAAAATGGGAGTAATTGCCTGCTACAGCAGATGCAAATGTGTTGTCAGGATAGAGAAAATGGTATAATTTTGTACTTCTATTTAAAGAACACAGATCCATTTCATCTACAAACTTCATTCTTTCCAAGAGCTTTAGTGATCATGGTTCTGTTTGATGTCTTCATTCTCTGTCAGTGGGAGTCTTGCTATTTTCTTAAATGCAACCAGAATGTCAAACCAGATGTTTAGTGATTTATTCTGATGTATTATTGGATATTGTGGATGACAAAACATTGGGCTGAGCACTCTCCTTTCTGCCTATGAAGTCTTCCAAAGCTTTTCAGCATTATTGGTGATACAATAATTAGCTAATTCCCTTAATTGTGGAGAGGCCATATCAGCCAGAACAGATGGAAATTAATGATTAAGCTTTATCACAACATTTTTGTAGTCTGTTACCTTTCCTTTTGCCTCTATTTTTAAACAGATATTCAATGTGCTGAATATTTTTTTAAACTCTCAGGCAGAAGATCTTCAAAACAAAATCTGGGCCAGATTTTCAACAGCCTCAGCTAAGAAGTGTTGGATTTTCAAGATCTTTGATGAACAATCTGGCCATCAGTGTCGCCTCAGCGATCTGCTGGATGCTGAACAAGTGTCCCTGTTGTTTCCTCCCCCACCTTTTTAAAGATTTTTCTTTTAACCCAACAATAGTTCATTGTTTGTCTTTCAAGGAACTATCATCATTCTGATGAAGAAGTCAGAGGATTGTACTCAATTAAATCCTTCCCCCAAACTGGAAAATTTTTATACCTCTTCCCAGAGTATGTTATTTCTCCAAACTAAATTCCCCAATAGCTTAAGTCCTGAAATATGGTAATCCTGTAATTCAGGTTTTAGAATCCTACATTTAAGTGCTTCACTCCTTTGTTACAGAGGATTTTGCATCATATAAGGCTTAAAAAAATAAAAGAAGAATGTAACATTAAACTCCAAAGCAATCCTCCATGTGATATCTCAAAGCCCTCAAAGGTGGAGGTGGTACAGTGATTGTGCTTGGAGCTGCAGTTCCACTTTGGAGAGAGACAAAGAGGGCATAAAACTCCCTGCTTCTTTAGTGTAGCTGCTGACCCTTTTCTTCCAAAAACTCCCTGGAGCCATTTCAGGAGTTACTCACCTATATGTACTTAGTTTGTGTGATCACTGGCCCAGAGCTATTTAGAGGTGAGCTGTGCTTCTCTCACAGATATCTAGTCAGCAAATAAGAGTCCTTGTCAGCTGAGTCATTTTTGCCAGCTTTGCATTAAGTACCATGGCTGGAGGGGATGTTCAGAAGAATTTAGGCCAAGCAAGAGGGCAAAACCTCACCATCACTCAAGAGCAAATTCCTGCAATCTGGTCAAAAAGCAGACAAGGGTTCAGGTAAGAGCATGTCATAGCTGCATGCAAGAGGGCCTGGCTCTGGAAGCAGGAGGATCCACAGTGGCCTGAAGGTAACCTGAGGTGGCACTGCCACAACCTGGGAGATGCCCACAGCACAGCAGGGAGAGCACAGGCCAGCTAAACTATCCCCAGAACCACGCTGTAGATCCAAAACTGCAACCTGCATCATGTTAACTGCAAGTTTTATGCAGAAAAAAATAATATGGAAGGAGAAAGAGGAAGAAATGAATATCAAAATAAAGTGCATTAAAATAAACTGCTCAGGACAGGGAGAGGAGAAGGGGTGGGTATTCAAAAGACTGGTCCTATTTCCAAACACTTTCTTTTCCTCATTTAAATGTGCAATCAAAATCCTTAGTCCACCTCAGGGTTTCTGTATGCTCAGAGGCCCATGGTTCTGATGCTGCAAAGAGTCAACAGAAAGAGATCACAAACTATTCCTTGTAACAACCAGCTTCATTTTCCTATCCGTCTGATTGCAATCCTAAAAATGCATAACTGCACCTCAGCCTTTGAAAAAATTATTAAACTATGCCTTACAAATACATCCCACCTGAAAATAATGCTGCAGATCTGAGGTCCTCAGCTCTGAAATTCAGATTTGGGATTTTGTTCAGGCACATTCTAAAGATACAGTGGTGTCAGTGATAAGGCTGCAGTACTGGTTCTTCAAATATTCCTCACCAAAGCTTGGGGGCAACTTGAAGCAAAAAAAAATCGACGCTCATTTGAAAATTGCAGGGAAGTTACAGAGATTTCAAAGCCATGCAAAATTCAGCAGCAAGCACAGCCAAACTACCACCCAGCAAAGCAACCTTCAAAACATTCTGCATATTCAAAGGGCTTGTAGGTTTTGCTCATGTTGGACATCTTCCTGAGAGTCTCCAGTGAGTGGGGAACGGCAGCACTGAGGAGAGCAGGAAAGACAAACACCAGGAGCACACACGAACAAGGGAAGGTCCCTGCAGCCAAGTCCAGCCTGTAAATTTGGGTAGCTGACATTACAGATGTCTTCCTGTGTCCCTGTTGCTAAGAGTGGCTGTTCTGAAAAGACAGACTGCGACAGGTCAGTGGGCACACACAAAACACTGCTCAGACACCCACTACATCAAGACACGGGGCTGACTTACTGGTCACCATTTAAGAGATTAAATTGGTGCCGTGTCAATAAACAAACAGTAAAGGAGATGGCAGAAATCCTTATCCCTTTCCATCTCTTCCGTTTGCTGCTGTTTTTCCCTCTGCCCCAATTCTGAGCCTCGGTAGCAAGCCCCGAGGTTTTAAAGCGGCAGAGCAGCAAAGATCGCTGGTCGGGATCAATGCTAGGGTCAATTTTCTCTCGATACCATTGCTGTTCCAGGGAGGAGGAGGAGGAGGGAGGCAGGTTGAAGGCAACAGCTCTGTATCAGCAATCATAAACCCACATCAGCCCCCAGGGTCTAAAAGGCTGAAAAGTTTCCTGATAAGAGAAGGCAGAGCCTACAACAAACAATGTGGTATTCCTGCCTGGGAGGCACAAATTCTCTCCATCACCTCCCAGCTTCCCGAGCCGCCCCACCACAACAATTACATTATAAAAGCTGCTGAAACCAGAGCTTTTCAAGGAGGCCAGTCACGAAGTCACAGCACAACAAAAAAGTAAGCAGGGAGTATTGTAGGGGCGGGAGCCCTTCTACCCATAGTGGCTGAATATTGGCGGGTATTAAATATAGACACAACAATAAGCAATAAATCACAGCCCAGGAGAAGTGCCAGGTAGAATGCACTGGAGGAAATTAAAATATCCTTCTTGATACTGTTCAGGATTGAAAGAAATACAAAGGAGGTCAAATTGACTTATCACCTACATAGCCAGGGTGCTAAGGGGGGGAAGGGCTCCAACACCTGCAGCTGAAAAATTTGCAGTTGAAAATTTCCTAGACAAAAAAAAAAGGAAAACTCTAAGTCTAAAATGTAATAATAATATCATAAACATTCTCTCAAACAAATAAATGATGGAATTTCTTGGCTTTCCTGCATTTTCTTTTTATTTTTCCTTCCTTTTTCCAAATGCACAAGTCTCACCGACAGAGCAAAGGATGGTTTGCAATGTACACAAGAACACTAAATGGTCACCACCCAAATTCAGCAAATTCTGACCTCCCATATCACACCCCACCATGCCATCAGGACCTATCTCCTGTACCTTGCTGTTGCCCAGATGGTGATTTCTATTATGAAACTAGTCAATGGAGGCAAAATTTAAGTCTCCCAAGCCTGAAGAACTGGGCTGTTTTCTCATTTCACTCAAAATTGCCTCCAGGAAGTTTGTTTTAGAAAAAAACCAGCACTAGTACACAAACTTCCCAGTGATTTCAGCTGGGACTCAGTGCCATACAGTGCATAAAACTGAGGCTGCTTTTGGTCACCAGCAGGCAAGGGAACCTCAGTGAGGACAGTTTTTGTTTTGCTGGGATAAGCTTATACAAGGCTGCTCTGCAGCCTCCAGGACCTAAACCTGTGAGATAACCCACCTGTCTGCTATCCAGCCACTTCTTTTTTCTAGCTTGCCCCATTTTAAGGCAATTCAGCAAACCTCCAACATTTGAATTTTAATGGAAGTGTCATAGAAAGTACTTGAGCAGGCTGAAAATAGGACAGCATCTATAAATTACTGGAAAGCTGAACTCAAGATTAGGAAGGGAAAAGGAAAGGAAGAACTCATTTCTCTTGAAACTGGATCATATATATGTATACACACATAAATATTCTCAGACTGAGACTACAAGACAGCCTGAAAAGGACAGCTGTTATGTTCTACCTTTTAAAATCTCTGCTTTTAAGGGCTAAGGACAGGATGGATGGCATTTTCCAGTTGTGGTTTTTTCTCTTACTAAACACTTTTGTGTCCGTCTGTTTTAGACATGCATGGATTTAGACAAGCTGATAGATAAACTCTACTTGTTGAAAATAAAGTTATGGTGACATTTTCTATATCAGCTTTTTTGGCAGGAGAACAGGGACATCTTGAAGTAGGCCATGGAAGAGGGAATCTGTTTAAATGCTGCTAACAAAATCCTTCCTCTTGTCTAGCACAGAGGACATCAGTTTCACACAAAACTACAAAACTCTCACAGAGAGAAACAAGGCAAAATCATGAGAGGAGAAGGTAAAGTATTTTCAAGAGATGTAAACAAGTAAATGCCCACAGCACCCAGTGAGAATATTTCAGCATCTGTCTCAAACAGCTGCTATCACACTTTCACCTGCTCAAATGGAGAGGTACCATTTGGATGCAAAAACCTTCTACAGTCCTGTGTGAAATACTGCTCTGGAGCCAAAGCAGAGAATTAGAAAAAGTCATTTTTCCTACTCCCTTTATAAGGTACAATCAAGGCACAGAATCTATCCAGGTGTAAGAGGTGTCACACATAGTTGAGATGAACTATTGATTTCCAAAAGCAATAACAAGTTGCCACAGAGCCCAGCCCTGCCTAATCCTATGTTTGAGAGGTGATCACTCCGATAAGCAAGGAAAGCCTGGCTGCAACCCAAATTCAAAAACCCTCAGCCATACTGCCAATAAGAACCACCAGGAAAACACATGGACTTAATAAAAGCAACACTATAATATGATGTTAAAAAAAACCCACAAAAACAGAAGTAAATATTGTAAACCCTTACTTGGTAAACATATGATTAATTTCTGAAGAGGAGTAATTAACATTTACCAAAAAAAAAAAAGCTTATATTGCTTATCCTCATTGCTCCTGTTATGCATGTATCTGTAAGGAGATGCACTCCAGCAGGGATCTATTAGAGCTGTAAATTTACTTACCCTTCTGTTCTGTACATGGAGCATCTCTCCAAAGGAATTTTTAGCACCCCATTATTTAGACCCACAAAGAGCGACCTGTCGCTGTGTAGGATTTGGAGACTCTTGATTGCTTCCTGTTGTCCATCAGGGAGGATCTGCATTTCCTCTAAATAACAACTCCTCAGACTCCTGTTGGTGGTAGAAAGGGCCTTCAGGATGGTGCCATACTCTAATAGAACAAGAAACAAGGCACAAGTAAATTTTAGAGGCAGTGGCTTCATTTCATACCTGCCTAAAGAGGGAAATATTAGTGTCACCTTTACAGAGCTGGTTTAACCTAGTTCTGGGTCACCTGCGGCCCTTGGTAGAGAGCTCCAGCTACATCGTTACAATCTCAGCCGAAACCACCTGAGAATGCACTTAAATGGGAATTCAGAAGGATGTGAACCATCTGGACAGTGAGCACCTGGCAGTTTTTCCCAGTTGGAGCACTGAGGCAGAGGAGTCTGGTCCCGTTACCAGAGAGTTACAGAGCAAGGTGACCCAGGATGGCAAGAATAATTTCTGGTGCCTTTAGTCTGTATTTCTATTGGTTTATGGAGCAGATCAGTGTGATTTGATGTCATGACAAATGACAACAGATGCAGCAGCCCTGCTGGAAATCTCTGAGGCCTCCATAATGACTGCATGGGTCACAGACCTAATTGATCCTCTTCCTGGAAGAAGCCAGCTTGACAAGGGGATGTTATGGCATGAGGAGTGCATACACAGAAACATACATGTTTGTGCTCACAGTGCTCTTAGATAAACATTTTAAGATCTGCTAAACTGTGGGAGATTAATGCACACCATTTTTCACTGAAACCCCCTAGAGGACTGTCAGCCGGATGGCTCATGAAACTTAATCTTTCTGTTCCAGTAACTTCTGCACTGGTGCCAAAGCTCAGCAATTTATAATGTTGGGGTTGGCCACCATGTGAAGTTTCCCTTTCACTTACATGTGAAACAAGAAAAAAGTTTGGGCTCAGTTAGTCTCAGGACTGAGTTTGTGCTCACGGCTGCCTCTACTGAAGCATTTCACAGGTTTAAACATTTTCAGCAGATCTTACTCTTCAGCCACCAATAACCAGGGCCACAAAGCAAACATGAGTAAGTAGTTAAGGTTATGGCATTGGACCTTTCTACACTAATGATATGAGGCAAGAAGTATTCCAACTTTCTGTAAAGGCTTTGTAGCTTGGACCTCTCACTTTAAATATCAAGATATCATATTGGCAGAATCATGTTGTATTTCCATTTAAGTACAATCTTCTCATCATAATCAATGCTCATGGAGTTCCCATACTGGGACTATTGCTAGAACATATAAATAATAAACCAAGATGACCACTTTTGAAACAAATGGTGGTAAAAGTTAGATAAATTATTACACAGTCCTGAAGTTCCATTCTCATAAACATGAGAATAAGGCAATGACTCTGCATTCAGATGTGGGATTAAATGAACACTTATGGAAGCTATCCATCTTATTCTAAAGTCAAAGCTTCTGCTGCAGAGGATAACAACATTACACCCATGAGGCTGGCCATATGCTCTGATTAATCAAACTATTTAATTAAACCTCTATCATTAGTATTACTATGGGCTGAGACAACCATTTATAACACTTTGTCCTTCTTCAGCATTTTCACTTATCCAAGATACCTGTGCTTTTCAGAAAAGGCAACATGTTCTGCTAATTAGTGGATGGAAGTCAAAATCAAGAGCCTAAATCATACACTTAATTCTACCACTGGCTTGCTATGCTCCCACAAAAAAAGGACTCAGCTTCCCTATCTGCCTTAAACTTCAGTGCATGCCAATTCCCAAAAGCACTGGGAGCCATACATCAGTAGGGCCGTGAAAGTGCAAAGAAAGACACAATTAAGTCCCTGGACAAGCCTGGAGGTTATGCATTATTATTGATAATTTAGAGATGGGTCTGTCATAGCACTGAGAGGCAACTGACATGCATGAAACCACATGAGCATTCCAGCCACCTCTCCTCTTCCTCCCTGTTATTTATTAGCCTGATTAGTTGAAATATGTTTTTATTAGAGGGAGAAAATGTTATTGTTCTTTTTAAACACAATGGAGATTTATAGTCTGATCACTTGGGACTCTGCCTCAAGTCTTCCATCCTGCTTTTAATTTACTCAGGCAAACAACTTTCCATGCAGTTTTGTACCAAAATCATATTGAATGACAACTGTGTAAGGACTTCCCAATTGGGCTCCCAGGGCTGCTAGGTCTACAAGCAAGCAGGAGGAACTGTTGGAAGCCCTCATGCTCTTACCTGTTCCAATGTACATGACATGGTAGAGGGTGTCCTTCCCCTGAACAATATCAACCACCAGTTTGGAGAAGCGAATGCTGTCCTGAGTGACGTAGGGATCCACGGTCACTGGCTGCACCACGTCGTTCATCAGGAACAGGCGCTGAGCGTCCTGCAGCACTCTCTCTGTCAGGTTCTCGTTAGGGCTGTCATCGTTCAGTGTGCCACACTAAATCCAGAAAACTGAATTTCAGAAAGTGCATCATCTGCCCAGCCCAGCATAGAAACTCATGTCCTGCTGATTTCCTGGGGAGGTGGGTCTGTGTGAGGGTCACAGGATAAGGCACGTAGTCTGATCATAGGTCCTTAGCCCAGATTTGGCCTTTAGCCCACTCTATGAAAATTTTCTCCTAGGTCCACTGACCAGCAATGTGCAGTTTCATTCCCTTGTGATACCCTCAACCAGCACAACAGAAGGGCTAAAGCCTTCAACAAACCATGGAGAAAAAGAAAGAATTAAAACTAGTTGTAGAAACATTTAAAGGTAGCAGTGGAGAGAAAGTTTTGTGGTGATAAATCCTTAAAATATTTCAGACATTACCTAGCATGTCAGTATGTACAATGAACAAAGCCTGGAGTTTAAAAAAACCTAAAAATGGACTGGTTTTGCATAAAAGAACTAAACTTGCCACATTGCTTTTCTTTGATGTGCTTCCCTCTGGACAGGGGGAATCTGCAGCATCTGAAGCAAGGCAGGTTCACAACAAGCTCCCCCCACCCCTTTTCTCCTAACAGCAAATACCAGATCAAGCCATAACTACCCATCCTCCAGCACCAAGGGAGGCACTGAAACAGGACTCAATTCCCTTGTACAGCAAGAACTAGGAAGAAAAACAGCACAACTTGCATCTTTTAAACCAGTGGATAATGCATTTTAAGGCCTGAGTTGCCATCTTAGATTAATCTCTAGAACTCAATATTTTCAAAAGCCAGTGCTACTTTTTTGGTCCATGTCAGTTGTTAGGGCTGGATCTCACTCTTCCCCACAATATCATGCCTGGAGGGCAAAAAACTTATTACTCCTAAAGGCAGCAGGGTGACTGGTTATTTATCTTCCCAAGACCATGGGAGGCAGTGGTACAACTAAGTCCTGCCAAGACCCATACTCAGTCGATGAGCAACTTCACTACTCACTAAATGAAACTCACACCTGAGCAATTTCACTAGAAATAAAATCCTACACGTTTATTTTTCTTCATTTTGGATCCAGGTGTTTGGGCTTTCCTTGAAGAAAAGTCAGAACACTGAGAATGAGGATGCTGATTTACAGCAGTTGAGCTGCAGTGTACAAATTTCCCATGTGCACACTCTCCATGCACATCACAGCAACCCTTGGTGGTATCGCTGCCTTTCCTGGGTGCACCACGCAGCCCTTCTCCCACTATGTGCTAAAATGAGTTGTCAAGGATTTAACACACATTCACACAGTAAATATGGATTCCAGTGGCTGGTGTACTAAGCTTTACAATAGTCTAGAGGTTGTGTGAACTAGGAGAACAGTTATGTTGATTCTCACAACCTATGAACATGGTCACTCTTTAATCAATTTAAGCATCTTCCTGAATAGCTAGACCAAGGAAACATCTGTGGGTTTTTTATGTGTCCTCAGGTGGGTTTTAATGCTTTTTTCTATTGCATTGGTATTTTTTAGTTCATGATTCATCCCAGATTCTAAAGAGTTCTTAGATCTCTCTCTTTTATTGTATCCTATGCTCCTTCTTGTTCTCAGCACTGTCTTCCTTTGGATACTCATCTCCCCATTCACTTTTCCTTCTATTGCATCACCTAAAAGGAGTCCCAGTAGCAGGAATGTCATTGTTGGTTTTGTTTTCTGTTCTCAGCAAGTCACAGATAATTCTTTTGGTCTATTGGCAGCTCATGTGCTGACGCAGCATCCCTCTGATTTGGTTTAATGTTGTTTTGTTCTAATTTCCTGATTATCTGTACTGTCCTGGTCTTCTGCATCCTTCCTTCTCTGTATTTCTCCTTCCTCTCTGCAAGAAAAAAAATTCTGGCATGCTCCCCTCATCTTTCTTTGTGAACACTGAGGCACAAAAATTAATTTAATGTTTTTGCAATATCTGCCTCTTCTGTCACTAAATTACCCTTGTCATCTCCTTAAGGCTCCTCACTGACCTCTTGTTCCTTCTGTACTTGAAAAACATCTTAATCTCTTCTTGCAATCTTCCTTTTGTCTACCACATACCTCTTTTTTCCTTTCCTTATTTTCCTCTGACCCTTTTCTTTCATCTTGCTGCTGCAATCTTTACACTACACATTTTATCTGATACTTTTCTCTACATGGAAATGCCTTGCAAAGTCCTTTACTATTCCTTCTGGGTTAGCCAAGCAAGGGACAGAAAGTCCTTGAGTCTCAGTTTGCCTTAATATTCCCTTTAAATTAAAAAAATAAACCAAACCAAGAACAACAACAAAAACCTGGCTATGTTTGGGCATGGCTGGACCTCCAGCAGGGCTTTGTTTCTTGGTTTTGAATGCACCAAGCTGAGAGGGTGATCAAGAGGCCAAGCCTGTCCCACCTCGTATGGGCAGGAGCCCTCAGACAGGTGTCAAGAGGGAATTCAGGAGAAGAAATCAGGTTCCTCAGCAGGAAGACAAGGCTGTCCCTGCCTGCAGCAGAGACCTGTCTCCCATCTGCTCTTGCTGTGATTTCAGGTGACTGTAGATTTCTTTTTGGAAGGTCCTTGACATCACCAGTTTGAAGGCAGATGGCACTTGCAGGCAGCCTCAGCACATTTACCATAATAAAGGAGAGCCAGATTCAGAAAATCAGGCTGAAAGGATTTGCCATGGGGAAGCAAGGACATGAAGACAAGTCCATCCTCCCCAGGATTCTGCTGCTGGGAAGGAGCTGAGCTGTAAAATGGGCTCATGCTCCAGAAGACTCAGGGTTGTCAGGGCTGTCATACACATATTCTGCCCCACACTGACTGGATCTGGTGATAAAGCAACTGAAGCTGTTTCATAATTTTCAAAATTGCTTTAACTGATAATCCTGGAAAGTTGCTCATTCATAAACTCAAAGATTTTTAAAAAGAGAAGGAACAATCCTGTGACAATCCTCAAGTGTCCCCTTCCACCAGTTACTGTGGCAACATGTCCATGGCTTCTGGCTGAGCTACCATGTCTTAGAAAGTCATTCATCTTCCACTGAAGCACTGGTAGCCTTAGGGGCCCCATCAAGTGATGGAAAATTCATCACTTCCTTGCAGAGTCACAGTGGTTAATTACCTTTCTTGTTTAAAAAATATAGATTGTCTCCATTCTAGTTTGACTTTGTCCAGCTTCAGCTTTTAATCCTTCCCAGTTCTAGTAGGGACATGCCTTATGTCCTCTTGTGAGAATCACATCCTCAGAGCTCATGTGCCAGTGATAAGTGCAACAGAGATTTAAATCATTCATTATTATAAAAAACCCAGAACATTTTTATTATTCCTTAAACTATTCAATTTTTGCCATGAATTCTGTGGCAAGGAGTTCCACAGACTAAAACACTCATAAATGTGGAGAAAAACAATTTATCTGTACCGTGGGTCTACCTGGAGAAATAAGCCCTACACAAATCAACCCACTGAAGGGACAGAACATCAGAGGGACTGCAGCAAACTGAAGGGCAACAGCAGTACCTGGAAGTTGGGGATGGGGTTTAATGTTGGCAGCCAGGCTGATCTTGGGTTTTCTTGGTAGCGGAAGGGGCCATTAAATGCCTGAGTAATGGCACTCAGATTGAAGGCACACACTGCTGAGGCAGCTATGCTGTTTCTGGAAGAGGGGAGGGGAAAAAAATCAATTTAATCATTAGAACATTGACATTTTCATCATAACAGACATCAAACTCCACTCAAATAAAATACATGTAAATTGCTAGGTAGATGTACAGTGATACCAATCTCACAGGGAGTATAAATAAATAAATAAATAAACTGTAAAATGCAGATGACTTGCGTGACAATTTTGAGAATGAATTTAAAGTTTGGTTTTAAAATGTCAGAGATTTAAGGGCCATGGAAGCAGTTCTGACAAGAAAGGTGAATACAGTTTAATTTGCATGGATTATTTGTGTCTGGTTTTACTTTTATTTTTTTACAACCTATCTATCTTTATTGATTACAAGCAAGCTAATTTTTAATCTCTTGTTGTTTCTCAAGGTGAAATTCTGTTTCTGTAGGTTCCTGAAATCTTCAGCTACAAAATATATCACCTAGGATTATATTTATATACATGCAGTGGAAGGGAAAAGGTGACAGTGACAAACCAGCTGGTTCTGACAGCAGCTCAGCATGCAAAAAGGTCTTGTTAATTCACGAGAACCTCTGTTTTCAATGCCACAGTTCACTTCTGTGTGTTCCCAGGTGGGAAGAGGATCTGTCTGGGGCAGACAAGCCCCAGACTGTTCAAGCACATTCAGCCAGGGGAGGCACAGCACGGTGAGGGAAATGCTGCTGTGGGAAGGACTCTTTGGAAAGGAGTGTGTTTCAGGGATGCTGGGCTGCCCAGTCACACTGCACACAGATCATTGGCCTTTGCTGTTCCATTTCAGCCCAGGAGGACTCACTTCTGCAGGGTCCTGAGCCAGCTCATCTCCTCCTGCCTCAAGAGGGTTGGAGGGCACTTCCTAGATGGTGACCTCAACAAAACTGACTCAGAGGGACATTTGATAAGTGATGACCTGAAATTCAAACCTGCTCCCAGTTCTTCCCTCCTCTCCCTCCTTTTTTTTTTTTTTTTTTAGAAAAACTACAAGGTTTAGAGAAAAAGATATCAAAATAAAACTAAAAATAGGGCCAGCATGAGAGACTGATTCATCACGGTGCCTTTTAAATAACCCAAGCCCTTCTGTATGAATCGTTTTGCTAATTAAGGCAATTTGAATTCCCTGAAAAGAACACTTTTTTGCCTTTTTTTTTTTTTTTTTAACTAAACCAATAATTACACTCTCTTGCACACACAAAAAAAACCTTTCTTCACCATTCCAGGCTGGAAAGCAGAAGAACAGATTCTTTCACAGCATATTTCTTCCTAGCAATACAACATCAGGAAGAACTTCCTGCTTTGCCTTCCCATTCTCTGCTCCCCCCTGCCCCTTGCATCCCCAGAATGATGGAGTAGCTCACTTTGAACATGTCAAAGCAATGCCAGGCAAACCTTTCTCCACTTTTGTCTGAACACTGCTGATGCAGTGCATGCTCACAGACAGCAGCTTTTAAGACAAACCTAATGATGGATGACAAGTAAATGCCTTGAGGCGCACACAGGAAAAAAAAAAGACAATGCGGGAGAAAATGAAAAAGGAAAAGAAAGAATAAAATTCCACTAGTCTAATGAAAATACTTAAAAGAAAGAGAAAAAAAAGAATATTTTTAGGGCTCTGCTAAGGACTTTGTAGTTTAACCTTTTCTCTTTGCTGGAATGGAGAAAGGAAAGAGGTTTTCCATTAAATCTGTGGACCATTTTCTTTTCCATCTGTGGTCTGGCATATTTCCCATCCCTCCTTATGAAAAGTTTGATCTCAGTCTCAAGCCAGTGACATCAACTGGTGCAGCTGGCCCCTCTGTTTTGGTGTGAAGTGCAACTTCCTTCATTCCCACCTCCTACCTCCTGTGACTAACTAGCTGGTTTAAACAATGGGTTAAGTTCAAAGAGGTTTTAACATTGTCTCTATTACCTCCCAGAAAATTTTAATAAAAACATCTTAAAAATTTCATCAGCAGCTTCCCCCAAAAGCTCTGTTTCCCACTGATACAGCTGGGTATAACATAACATGAAGCAATAAATCTATACGTGGGTGTTGCCACAACCACTAATTCCCTTTTTTTATAAGATGACCCTAAATTCATAAACATGAACCTTCCAAAGTAAAAATACCTGTAAACATCATTAAAAAAAACCAAAAAACATAGTTCTGTGTTGCATTGGCATTTTATCACAAAGGCGCATAAATTAACCCTCTTTGGTATGCAGAGCTCATGTATCATGATATAAGTCCCAGTGAAAGTTAAAAGAATAATTAACATTATTTCTCTAGTTGGATGACAAATTGGAACATTTTCTGTTTGAACTTTTAAAAGAACACTATGTTGTGCACCCAAAATGCTATTTGATATAACTTCAGCTGTTATCAATTACTAATTTCTTCAATTACACAAATGTTGCATATTATATTATATTCAGAAGATAAAAGAGAGATCCTACATCCCTGATGTACAAAGAATGCTCAAGTGTCCACTGAGGAGACAGGTAACACTCATCACATCTCATGTTAAACTTGGGAGATGGACACAGCAGAAGAGAACTGTCCCAGCCAAAGCTAGTCTATGTCTCCCCTTTGATTGTCCAAAACCATCACCAATTTGATAAATAAAATACAGTTATTAATAGTTTTCTCATTTCCAGCTTCCATTCTTGGCTGGATGAATGGGCAAATGGATAGATAAAACATTATCACTATGGGCACATGAGTCCTCTCCAACAGCAAAAAAAACCAAAATGGGGGGGGGGAGTGGTCAGCTCAAGTGCCCAAAGCAGTAGCCAGATTTCCTTTTAATGTTCAGGAAGTTTGGCAAATATCGTCTTATTTTAAAGAATGACTCATGTGCCTTTCAATCTGAGGACAGTTCTTCCCCTAGCCCACAGTCAAGATGCAGTGCTCAATTGTGTTTATTTTTTCTAGTTGCTTCTCTGCTGGATCACTTTGACTGACATTGGCAATGGAACAGAAACAAAACACGGAAGAGGATGAGGGTCGCCAAACACTTACCTATTTCTTGGAATTTACAGAGGGGAAGAACATTCAGGCTCTGTTGACTCACAGTGAGGCTCCCAACAGTGCTTTAGCTCAAGGAGTTGGGGCTGATGCTTTGTGACTTCAAGGGCTGAAGTTCAAGCCCTGTCACACCAGCAGGTGACACATTAAAACAGGAGGGTTTGTACTTCAGCAGGGCTTCACTGCTTTGGTTTTCTGTGGGCTCCCTGCGAACAGGCCCTTATTCATATAGGACAGCACTGCACACAAAAACCCCAAACAAGTTGGCTGCCCAGCACAAGGAAGGCACTTTGAGCATTTGCCATATGGAGTAACTACTCAGATTTTCATTCTCCACTTTACATGTCAGCCTAACACCCC